>NC_067486.1:2665000-3025000 GCF_947179515.1 Apodemus sylvaticus | reverse complement strand
GCTAATATATAAACATATAATAATATATTATAATATATAATGTAATATTATAATGTATTACATATAAAACCATATGTATAATGAACTGTGTTTGGTGCAGAGTTCAAAAGGAAAGAGCTGGGAGGAGAACTACTCGGTCATAATTGCAACCAACGCTGGACAGCTTTCTTAGAGACGGAGACCCTTGGTTAGGAAACCAAAGTGCTGGCGTGGTGGGTAGAATTGGCTAGTCCACCGCCATGCTCCACGCCAACTCCCCTTCCTGTTTTAATTCGTTCTTACTTGCTGAAGCTTGCTTGTTATCTTTTTGCATCTCCGTAGATGTCTGCCCTAGGAACTAACAAAACAAAAGAGAAAGCACCGTTGCTCCTTTTGGATGCCTTCCCGGGGATTCTGGGAGATTTTCCTTCTGTGGAGCCCTGTGCTACCTGCCTGCTTCCCAAGGGCTTCCAGCGGTGGGTCAGCGCCTCTCCCAGCCCTTCATCTCCTTATGCATTAACCTTGCCTTGGGACGTCAGATCCATTCCCATCAGAGCCAAAAACAGTATCCAATTTTCCATCCATTAGGTAATGTCTTGTGATTAAATACACACCTCAGGATGCTCTTTGCTGGGAAAGCTGTTCCCAAGGTCCCCTGGGGGAGTGAGGTGGGGGGTGGGGCGGGGTGCAATCCATCAGTGATTGTAACTCATCGGATCTGGCGACTGTATAACAGAAATCGCTTCTCATACAACAGGACCTCCGTTCATCTTACATGAACAAGAGAAGCATGTCCCCAGTGCGCGTTCTTACATTTACGGTCCATACATCATTGATACAAAGTGAGAAAACCATCGGGCAGCGGAGTAAGAGGCCAGCGCCCTGGCACATGACCCAGAGGACCTTACCGTTCTTTCTCAACTCATGCTGTTTTCTTTCAAGGCTTTCTCCCCGTCTTTGGTTTGTCAGATGGGAGAATGGTGCGCTCAGCTGTGTTTAGTTTGATTCTTGTTTCATCTGGCTTGGTGTTTTCTGGGCTCCAGGATCTGGGGTCTGCTGCTATTCATTAACTACCTGTGGACTTTGAAATGTGCCCTGCCAGCCTGCCTTGAATGGCGGTGGTGGTGTATCTATTTTGTTTACCCTGCTTCTCAATCTGGACTGTTTTCTGTGGCCCCTTCAATTTGTGAGAGATTCTCTTTCCAGATGGGTGTGGCCTGCGAATGAGCTCAGCAAGGACAGCCTCCTTAGCTGCTAGCGATCTGCTTTCCAGCACCTCTTTTTACCTCTTCCTGAGATTCACTCTCTAGTGGACTGCTTGTCCGTTCTTTTGTGTTGTCCCCTTTTGGAATGGGCAAGGAGTTAAGCTATAAGGGGAGGAAGCAGATTCTCGTGTAGCTTAAGACTTTAAATGCTGGTCTTTTGCTAAGCAATGTAAAATCCCCAAAACTGATTATAATGTACTAGAAAGCACTTCGATTTCATTGCAAGATTAAAAACAAGTGAGCACAGAGGAGCTTACAGTGAGCAGGAGCTAGACTGTGAACTGACCAACAGGAAGCATGGTTAGCTATTTTCTCTCTCAAACACACTCTATGGGCTTAGTTTCCCAGAACAGCACTTACTAGGAGACCACAAGGCCAAACCAAACAAAAACATAAACATTTCTTCCTTGTCTGGACCAAAGGAAGACAGAGTTCTGACTTCACACCCATGGCACCTGGTCTTGGAGGTGGGCGGGGGGCTAGCTTTCTCTCTCCAACAAAAACTGAGGTGATCTAGCAGCCACTGCCCCTGATAAGTAGATATAGTCTGGGCAGATATAGCCATTTGCCCTGAAACTTCAGTATTTATTTTTATTTTGAGGGTGTTGTTCTGTTTTACACATCCAACAAATGTCAATGGTTTTCTGAGAAAAGTTTTCTTGATGTTGTGACCATTGAGTGTTGGGTCTTAGAGCAGAAGACCCGAGCTGTTCTAGACACAAGAGGCCCTCACTGGATTCTATGGAAGAAAAGGCAAGAGGACCCTGTACCTGAATTTTAGGGAGGAAAGGAGGCAGCCAGAGAGAGCTGAAGTAGCTGTGGGCACAGGGTCCAGGCTTTTCACACCACCCACGACACAGTCCTTCAGGGGGCATATTTGACCTGCAGATCATGGGTATTTCTGAGGAAGGTGACAGGTAGGGAAAATCTTCCAAGGTTATGTCAGCCAGCTAACCTTTTCCTGTGTTCCAGCCAGTGATAGATCTACTGTCTACAGAATCATGGAAACCCATAAAATTACTGAGCTGGAAGACTCTAGAAGCCCCCTTCCCGTGTGCTAGGCAGAGTCTTATGTAGCACAGGTTAGCCTTGAACTCTCTGAAGCTGAGGCTGACCTTGAACTCCTGGTCCTCCTGGCTCCAATTCCCAGGTGCTGAGCCTGCATTTTATAAGGGAAAGAGAGCTGAAATGGCAAAAGAGCCCAGGCTTTCCACGGTGCCCACAACACAGTCCTTCAGCCACGCACCACCATGCCTGGCTTTCCTGCAGTCATTTTAAAGAAATGCAGAAACTGAGCCATGCTCCACAGAATCTGTTTGAAAGCTACAGCTGACTCTTGACTGCAGTGGATTGTGCTCTACTTTTAGCAAGGCCTTTTGATTTTATTCTATTTGTGTTTGCATTCTGTTCTATTCCTTGGAGATGAAGTCTTCTCTGAGAACATATATACACATAAATGTGTGCATATATGTATATATGTATATGCATACATGCACAGATATGTACATGCACATCCTGGAGCCGGGAGGACCAGGAGTTCAAGGTCAGCCTCTACCTCAAAGAGTTTGAGGTTACCTGAGCTACATAAGACCCTGTCTGGCAAAAGAGAGGGACTTCTGGAGTGTTCCAGCTCAGTAATTTCATGGGTTTTCATGATTGTGTGGACAGTAGATCTATCACTGGCTGGGACACAGGAAAGGGTTAGCTGGCTGATATAAGCTTGGAGGTCCATATGCATATGTATATATACGTATGTAACCTTGGAATACACATACATATGTGTATTTACTCCTTAGGGGCATAGGATCTGGCCCTTCATGCTGTCATTTAACTCCTGAGGACATTTATAAAAGTGAAAAAGAAATGTATAAAGAAAGGAAGTAAAAGAAAGTGCTGTGAAAGGAATGAGCAGCCAGCCTGCGCTGGCTCCCTTCCTACCTTGTCACCAGGCCACAAGAGGCCTTTCACAGAGCTGCCACCTCCTCCATCGCTCTGGCATGCCATTGGAGACTGTGTTCGGGAGAGGGACAGGAAGGGTTATGCTTCCTTTGTTCACTGGTGAAGGACAGAGAATGAAAGACAGCTAACCTGTGTCACAGGAAACACTGACTCACGATGGGTTGCCTCGGTGTGAGTCATCTGAGGACACCCTCACCGTGATGTTTTTGTTTTGTTCGTCTAAAATATTATACAGCTTTCATCACATGCTTGCCTGTGATGTCTAAGCTCTCAGAGTGGGAAGGGGCCTGAGCAGCTGCTTCATGCTGTTCTGACGCTCTCTGAGCCTCGGAGGACTAAGGCCAATCCTATTCTGTAGTAGGCTGGATCTTAGACTCTTTGGTCAAACTGGATGCTTGCCCTTTAATTCCATGAATTGGTCTTCTTTACTGCATAAATACATACATGGATACTTGCATACATATATACATACATCACACATGCATAGATAGGTATTTATATACATACATGTATACATAGATACATGTTTATATACATACATTCATGCATAGATACATATTTACATACATGCACAGGTATACATTTACATACATATACACATACGTGCATAGATACATATTTACATATATTCACACATATATTTATATATACACATATACATACATAGATACATATTTATACACATATAAATGCATAGATATATATTTATATACATACACACATGCATACATAGTTATATATACACACATGTAGACACATACATGCATACACATGCATACACACATGCATATAATCACACACACATACATATACACATACATATACACACATACACACATATATACACATATACATACCCACATACACATGCATACATAGTTACATATGTACACAAATGTAGACACATATATACATATACATGCATACACACAGACACACATGCATATAATCACACATATACATACACACATACAAATACACAATACATACATACAAACACATACATACACACATACACACATACTTACACACACACTTGACGACTGAACAACTAATGAAAGCACAGTTTTTGCACTAGTTTGATAGTTTTTACAGGGTGAGATCCTATATGAATCCCGGTGTGGTGCTCTTTTATTTTTTTCTTCATGTTTTTCAAACTACGAGCCAGAGTGTTCAGAATAAGTTCTTTGAGCTTGGTAAAGCCTGCTATAAATAAAGTCGATGTGACAGAGGCTTGGAATATAGGAATGCCTATTTCTACCCCAAAGCATGAATGAAACATGGTCCCTGTGGGGATTAAGGATCGCTTTCTCCTCTGTACTGGTAAGTGGATCTTAACTGGAGGAAGTCATGAATTACATTAAAGGCAACATGTGCAAGTCCAGCTGTTAAGTAGATAGGAATGTGGCATCTGGGAGTGTAGCAGCCTCTGCCCCAAGGCGAGTCTCTCTCACACACACATACACACACACACACACACACAAATACACACACACAAATACACACACACAAATACACACACACACACAAATACACACACACACACACACAAATACACACACACACACACACAAATACACACATACACACATATTATGTTCCTCCCATATACAAAGACCTGTATGTAGCAGAGGATAACCTTATCCGACATCAGTGGGAGGGAAGGGAGGCTTGATGCCCCAGCACAGGGGGATGCTAGAGTAGTGAGCCGGGAGTGGGTGAGTGGGTGGAGGAACACCCTCAGAGAGGCAAAGGGGAGGGGGCAAGGGGTGATGGGATGGGGGATTTGTGGAGGGGTAACCAGGAAGGGGGATGTAAACAAATAAAATTAATAAAATAATAATAATAGTAATAATAATAAGGATAACAATGATGATAGAATGAAACGAGATGGCTGCTACACAGTACTGAGATGAGAGTTCTGTGAACGTAGAGCTCCTGTCTCCTATGTAATCCTATTGCACTCACTAAGTTCCCTGTGCTGTGGGAGGTGATGCCCAAACACTAGGGATCCTCTCTGTCTGCTCTCCGTCCCCAGCATACCTGCTGACTGTCAAGCAATGAAATCAGAGAAGCCTCAGTGCAAATCACGCCTTGTCAGGAGTTGAATGTCTGAAATCTAAGAGTCCCTAGGTGCCTAGGAGTCAAGTCAGGCCACATCAGCACCACGAGTACACAGACAGACTTGGGTTGCATTCTAGGCTGGAAGGCAGAACCCTGAGAGATGGCATCCAAGGACTCAGAGAGTCTGCTGTTTGAAAGGGTAAATGTTTGTTTCTGGAATTTTCCATGTACTATAGGCCTATGGGTGAAGGTGAGGAACTGAAACTTTGGAGGGCGAGACTGGCTATGGAAGTCTGCTGTGCTGGCAGAGGGAGCTTACTGTGCTAGCTTGTGGGAGCCGAAATGAGAGTTCATTAACTAAACATTTCCCTTTGCACAAAGTCATTCCGCAGACCTTAAACCAGATATTTATTTATTTATTTATTTAAAATAAAGGCGTGGAAACATTGTTGGTGTGAAACAAGGTTTGAGGAGGCTAATTTTTTTCCATCCTTGGCCAAATTCTGGCCCCATCAGAGATGGAGATATGTAGAAGAGGAGATAGTTTGGAAGAGAAGAATTAGTTTAAAATGACCCTGGGAAGCCAGACAGAGGTGTGTGACCACTCTGAAACAGGACAAGAGAGAGTCACAGTGACACACGGTGACAGGCATGAGGTCCAGTCTCCAGCAGACAGCAGAAACCGTGGCAAGTGTTATCTTTAGCTTAGAAGGCAGTACCTTGCCCTGTGTCTATAGAAAATGTAAACACAATACAGGGACCGTGTAGCCACACATATGAGGGGAAGAAAAGAAAGTCTGATTTATGTCATGCACAGTAAGAAACACAGGCATGGGGGGGGGACTCCCTCAGGTACAGCTCAGACTCTCTGAGTTTATTTATTTTTAAAATGAGAATGTTGAGTCAAATTTGTTAAAATGTTAAGTACAATATGAATAATAATTTCCTAATGATGATTCACATTTAAAGTACAGTTTGTCAAAAAAGATGTCTAAAAGAAGTCATGCATGCTTGAGAAAAATAATGATTATGTGACTAAAGATAGTAATTACTCTCCGAGATAAAAAGAGGTTCCGCCCACCTGTCACAGACATCTCCATAGAGACTTGTCATACCGCCCGCTTCACTCCCTTGAACTCATCTCTGATTGGAGAAAATAAAAGCTACCGTTATTTTAGTGGGATATTTGCTTAATAAACCGGCACCTAGGACTATCAGGAGCATTGAAAAAGTCTAATAAAATTCAATTGAGCTGTCTTATTCTTTTTTACTGTAGGGATTTAATGTATATGCCTTGCCTTTAAATACACACACACAAACACACACACACACACACACAGCAAAATCCTTGCTACGGTAAGACTTAACACATCTGTGATCTCACAGATGTTGGTGGTGGTAAGAAATAATAAACCCTCTCTCAGAACACTTGTAGTACACAGCACATGTGTCTGACCATGCATGTGTACAGTTAATAATAACTAAAATAACACACAAACCCAATGCTCTCTTACATGCACTGGGGTCTTCCAATGCTACGGGAGCTTCCAAAGACTCTCCTGAGTATCCCCTTAGCTGATGAATTCCAAGACCAAGTGTCACCTGCTTGGATGGGTCATGAATGGGCTTTCGGAGAGCCTGCCCACCCCTCAGTAAAAATGGCTTCATGTAATACTAACGTCTCAGTGTTTTACAGGCTTAGATCCACATCAGGAAGATGTGCAGATATAGCCAAGGAGTGAGGCTAAGAGGGCAGGCCACACAATGTGGAAAGGACAGGTAAAACTATAAAATGGTTGGGCATTTTATGGCTGGCTAAGAAACACAGGACGCCACGATCCTGCCACACCCACACCTGTAAATCTTAACACTAACATGATAGCTGAAGTCTTTGAGCAAATGTAGCCTATTGTCTGGGAAAAAAAACTTCCGGGAGCTATAAGGTTGCCGACTGAAAATCCCAGTGCCAAGGGTGGGCTACCTTCTCATGATGTCTCTGACTCCCATCCCCACTGTGGGGATGTGGTGTGGGTTGCACACTAGACCACAGTAAGATGAAATTGCCGAAGACACCCTACATGTCTTTATCACAGGACATGTTTAAAAACCAATAGGACTGAGCTGGGAGTTTTCTCCGCGCTAGCTCACTTTCTAGTTCCAGAAGCACATAGGTTACCCTGGGAGAATTGCCTCAACATTCCTGCTCGGATATGGACTCTGAAGTACACAAATCAGACAAGAAATGCCCACTGGTGTGCTAGCGGCACAAGCAATGTAAGTGGGACCCACCATCGTCCACTTAGACGTAAGGGCGGGCTGTGGCCGTGAAGATGGTAAGTCTTATAGTGAGGACACCATTACTATTTCTTTCTTAAATGGGTGCTTTTGACTTATCCAGTTGCTTCTTACACATTGCGTCTGCTCCCATAAGTTGCACTCCGATGGGCCTCAGTCAAGGAAGCGTTACTCTATAGGAGTAGACACAATCTGGTAGTCACTCTGCAAACACATAGGCAGTCCCAGTGCTGAGAATGTTACAGTGACATTCTCTAACCAAGTCTCAGTCCTAAATAGAAGAAAATTATCACATCTCCAGACAACTCCTTCCAAGGCTCAGGAAGCATTGTGGGAAGGAGGTGGAAAACACAGAAAAGAGAAGAGGAGCCGGAAGGGGAACTCTAGGTATGATGTAACTGTGCAGTTAGACCCACACAAGACCCTCCAAGACTGGGCCCACTGAGGGACCTCATGGGAAGTGTGGGGGCGGGGCTCGTGTTGCAGTTCGTGGGGTCCCGTCCTCCTCAAGGCGTGCATGAGTGATTAACAGTTGCTGAGAAGGGGTGGGGTGCTGGATGGTGAAGCCTCTGTAGGGTTTGCATGTTCCTTTAAGCAGCCAGCCCACTGTGTGTGTTCCCATGGTAATCCCAGCTAAACCTGCAGGTTCAGCCAGTCAGACTTCAGTGAGATTATCTCATTATCTGGGACAAATGGATATCCGTTTATACACCCCAAAGGCACACGTCAGCATATTAATACTATTGTCATATTTTGAGCAATCTCTGTGCCGCTTTCATGGACCCCATATCAGTTTAGATTCCCACCATCATACAAGAATTGTTCCCCTAAAGTCATGCCTTTGCCAATCACTTTTGATAACAGCCATTTGAACCAGGGGGATGATATTTCAATGTGGTTTTGTGCTTATGAAAATTGTCCAACATTATTGTGATCATTCATTCATTTATTCATTCATCAGGTTATTTATTTATCCTGTTGTATGGTATGTGTACATTTGAATGCCTTGTCAGACACAGGCTCAGATTTATAAGTTGCAACTGTCTGCCCACCCAGCAGGCCACCCACCTCTTCCTTCTATCAATTGCTTTCTTTACTGGGTCGAGCAAAATCTTCTCAGGGAGATGTAATCTCAATGGCTGACTTTGTTTTTGTTGTGTGTATGAACTGAGTTTGAAGGAGATTTCTCTTCAAGAGATTCCTAAGCCTTGAGAGGCATAGAAAGTTCTCAGTGCTGTGCTGAGAAGGAATGCTTCTTGATTTGAAAAAAAAAATGAGAGAGAGAGGGGGGAGAGGGAGAGAGAGAGAGAGAGAGAGAGAGAGAGAGAGAGAGAGAGAGAGAGAGAGAGAGAGAACCACAGATATTCTATGCTACAACATCCACAGTGACCGAGGTTTTCTCATTGACCCCACCCTCACCATTGAAGCTGCAGGCGGTGACCTGGTGATCATCTGACTCAGTTTACCTCAGTGAGAACTCTCCACATGGCTAGTTAGCCCCCACAGCATTCACAGACTCTAAGGGCAGCTCTTGCCCTCCGTCCAGCTCCTGGGAGAGCAGAATGTGTGCGGCTATCCAGCTGGCTATCCAGCTTCCAGTGTGGCAGTATGAGGTGGGAAAATGCTGCTCTAACTTCTCCCTGGGAAACTTGAAGAGAGAAGACTGCAGTGTGAACCCAGAAGAACAAGATGTTCACCCCAGCATCAGAGAGGCCAGCCCTGGGGTCTGGGACACTTCAGATGGGTCTGAGTCCCTGGAGACCTGAGGACTAGGGACTGGGGAACTGAACAGCAGAGGGAGATGTGGGTTTTGACAGAGGAGCTAATGATGAAAGGGGAACATGTGACCTCACCAGGCACTTTGACTACCCCAGAGATGAGAAGACAGTAAGAAAAGTAGGTTTTATTCACAAGAGCAGCAGAGAATAACAAATCACTTAGAAGCCATGCTGCAAAAAAAAAAAAAAAAAATGGGCCATGGTGGTGAGATGGCTCAGTGGGTAGTAGCACTTGCTTCTCTTGCAGAGGACCAGATTTTAGTTCTCAGAACCCTCTCAGGCAGCTCGCAACCACCAGTAACTAGTTCCAGGGCATTCTGTGCCCCCTTCAGGCCTCCATGGGCATTTGCATGCACATATTAACACACAGAGACACACATACAAACACAATTGTATCTTCAAAAATATCGGCAAAAAAGCAAGTGAAGATTTTACAATGTGTCTACAGGATCGACTTGAATAAAATTGAAAGTATATTCATTTGTGAACAGAGAAACATGACACTATATTTCAGTCAGTTTTCCTCAAATTAATTAATTTTCACTTAGTCCAAACATAAAATGTCGTTTAACTTCAGCAATTCAGCCACAAAAAGATAGGATTTTATTTTTGTCTTTGCATTGGTTAACTATCACTAAAATTCATACGGATTATTTACCAAGAACATGCTAAAGAGGAAGACAGACTGGGGCTCACTAGGTGTGGAAACACACTTTGAAGCTTCAGCAGTTTAACCAGTATGCAAACAGTGCATCCATCCACCAGACCACAATGCAGAACAGAACGGGCTGTGGATCTACGGCGACTTTGAAACAGAGCCATGTGTATGGAAACTTTGAGCTATTACACTCTGCATCAGTCTGAACACATTGATAATGAGAGTCACCAATACTGTGTCAGTATTATATTAAAGAGAGTAAAATAAAATAAAACCATTTCTCCTTGGTGTAATTCAACCAAGAGTTAGCCCAGATTTTGAATTCTCTTCTCCCTGTTTCTTTCATTGTTCTCTCTCTCCCACACACACTGTGCATATGTGTGTGTGTATGTGTGTGTGTGTGTGTGTGAGAGAGAGAGAGAGAGAGAGAGAGAGAGAGAGAGAGAGAGAGACATCACGGAAATCTTTAACAGTTTACAAGGGATGACGTCACTGATTCCAGCTGACCCAGACACAATATTACAACTAATATTGTTTATGGAGCAACATCTCTGTGTTGTTTTAAAGACTCGTTTTATAGGTTGCCTTTGTCTTATTTTCTGTCTTCAGCAAATAATTGTCCTAACATCCATCCATCCACATGAGCACTGCTCCTGTGTCACGGACAGAAGGGTGCATGTCACAGGTCACAGATATGCATTAGCTGAGGATGTAAAGGGATCATATAGGAAATCCAAGGATAGTGAAGGGTGGATGCATTGCTGTTTTCTTAAAGGCAGGTTAAGCAAACAGGCTGAGCCCGCAGTAGGACAGCAGTCCTAAGTGACCACAAGGTGTATTATTAACCTGGCCGAGAGATCCAACAAAAATCCCAGTTTCTCAGGATCTACCAGATCCTTTCATAACAGCACATCCCCCAACACAGAGACAACCACTGGGGAGTTGAGATTTGGGGGAAATACTGGGGAAATCATAACTTTTCCCAAATCATTGGGGAAATTATAAACTTTCTTGTAAATGGAGTTAGAGAGGCTACATTCATTTGCACGAGGATAAAATTGGATCCACACTTCCACTAGACTTAAAAAGAAACCCTGAAAGGCTTTATCTCTAAATGTAAAACTAAAGCCAAGTAAGTACTTAAACAGAGTGTAACCTTCAAAGAGAAACATCGCTGAGACTGGAGACACCAAGAAAGAAGCGTGGGAAGTCAGCTCTGAGCACACACTAACACAGCAAACAGAATGGAAAGCAGCATCTGAAGTGAAGGAGCTGGTCACCCCAAAGGATTTAAATTAAAATACTGTATTTTCAACCAAAGAAAATCACAGATCCACACCCAGGTATAAACCTGAGGAATTCATAAATCCCGAGACAAATGCCTATCCCGAGGGTCAGGGCAGATCAGTGAATATACTTACCATTTAAGAAAAAGAATCTTCGTTTCAAATTTGTCCATCACAACCCATACCAGACTTAAACAAAAGTAGCATTTGCAGAGTCTTAAGGAGGAAAGGTTAAACTTAGGAATTAAAATAAAACCTCATTCGTTTAAAAGAGGCAACAGTAAATAGCTAAGGCTTTAGAAAAATCACTGATTCCCACACTGCTGCAGGAGGAAAAAAAAACACTGAATATGTATTAAAGGAAAAAATAGAACATAAAAATAGTGGCAGATCAGGTAGAATAATTAGGTCCATTTAAAAAAATAATAACCATTACTGAAAACAGGGTATTTGTATTTTAAATGTTCTGAAGGTAAAAAGCTCTCTCTACCTCTCACTTGCCCCCTCAAACATACACCCAAACACACACACACACACACACACACACTTTTACCTACATTTAAAATTCACATTATTGTAACCAAAGTCAGAAAAAAGGAAATGTATAATAACTAAAATATCCAACATCATTGCAAGGAACAAGCAAATGCCAAATCAGAGTGTTAGGTAGAAACAGAGAATTCTAAGCAATCACAAGCATTGTGTATTACACAGATGGTCATTATTTTTTATTTCATTTTAATTTATGTGTATATGTGTGTACAGGTGCTTGTGGAGGCCAGGGGAGGGTGTTGTATATGTGTGTACAGGTGCTTGTGGAGGCCAGGGGAGGGTGTTGGATTCTTGGAGCTGAAAATCACAGGCAGTTGCGAGCTGCCCAGCTTGGGATCTGGAACTGATTGTGGATCTTTTGCAAGTGGAAAACCTGCTCTTAACCATTGAGTTGTCTCTTCAGCTCCCTTTAGCTTTTCTTGAAGCATGTGTGTGTGTGTGTGTGTGTGTGTGTGTGTGTGTGTACATATACACATACATACTATACATACATACACATATACATCATATGCATATATATCATAAATATACATCATGTACATATACATCATATACACATACACATACACATAAACATCATAAACATCACAAACATCATATGCATCATATACGTCTACATCACATGGCCTTTGGGGAGCATTTCAGATCCAAACCATAGCAGGACCAAAGTGTCTTTCAAAGTGGCTGTCAATTTTGCAGTCACACCAGCAAGGGCACCTGCCGCTCCTGGTCCTTGGCAGCATTTACTGTTGTTGTTGTTGTCAGTGTTGGAGATTTGTGTCATTCCAGTAGGTAAGCAGGGATGTCTGGTTGTTTTAACTTTCAGATCCTTAATGACATGGTGCTGAGTGTCTTCCACACATTTTCTGTGTCTGAAGAAGCCTTTGATGAGGACTCTGCTCCTGTGCCTTGCATGCTCTCACAGAGTTGTCGTACTGCTGGGTTTTACGGGCTCTCTGTACTCTGTGATGCCAGCCAGTTCTTCGTGTCCTGCCAACCTTTCAGAACTTTTCTCCATTCTCCAGGGTCATTTGCATAAAATACCGGTTTGTGATTTTAACAAAGTCCACCTTAGCAATACCTTTTCTTTGTGGTGTACAGTGTTATTGCCAGTGCTCTAGTCAGAGAATCTTTAATGTTAGCTTCCCAGAGTTTTACTAGATGCGCCGTTGCAAGTTTTAAAAAGTGGGTCTGCATGGACACAGGTGGTTTGACCTCATGCTAATGTCAGGAAAGTTGGGGGGAAGACTTGTTGAGAAGTTTCAGCATAAAGGAGGGGGGGATCAGGTGGGATCTTGGGGGAGGGTTTATGTATAAATTATTTTACGTATAAAGCTGTCAAAGAGAAAAATGAAATGAAAATGAAATTAAATAGATCCCTGAATTAGGCAGGGTCTCTGTCAGGTTTTTGAAATAGAGATATTGAGGAACGAGTCCCTCATAACAGGCTTAGCAAGGCTAAGGGGATACATGAGAAGGGATGAGGTCTCTGCAGCAGGGCAGCTGGTAGCCGCCATCACTTCAGTGTCGACAGAAGGTAATAGCTGGAGCTCAAACCTAGCGTCGAAGCTGGGTGAAGGAGTTAGTGTGAACTCAGTTGCTAACAACTGATCCAGAGAAAAGTCAGAGAGAGAAATGTACCTGTTTCTCTCTCTCTCCATACTTCCAACATCATGTCAATGGCCCGGCTTCTCAAACTCAATCACAGAGAAGAGAGAAAGAGCCCAGGACTGCAGCCACGAGAGGACAGAGCAGGCTGGGATGGATGGGAAGCCACGTGGGAGGAGGTTCATGAAAACCATCAGGACTCTTCCTGTAACAGTCATCCAGCGCATTATACTGCAGAAGACCATAGAGGCCGTCTTCAAGGGTCAAGGCTGGACCAGACCCCAGCGCCCAACAGCTGTGTGGGTAAAGACACATTAGTCTGCATCTAGCCTCAGCTCCTTCTCGTTTACCTGGAGTAATTAGAGACATGTGAATAGAGACTCGACCATGACTGTCTTAAGTTGGGAATGTTGCTGTTAATACTAGCTGTTATTGCTACAATTGTAGTTTTAGCAACTGTTGAAAATACCAGAGACCAGGCTTCACAAGCAGAAAGTTTAGCCTTGTGCATGAGCATGAGATTGGAAGTCTATATCAAACAAACAGCCAAAGCCATGTAGTCACGAAATACATGTCCCCACTGTAATCAAGAATCAAAGAAGATAAAGATTCATGTGCTAACAATATCATCCAGTGTTCTATAAGGTTCAGATGCTACCTTAACATATGTATCACCAAGAGAGAGAAGAAATTTACCTTTGGTAGCTGAGATTGTAAAGTCATTTCACTGCCTAGAAAGCCATGTCCTCAATTTAAAAATTAAGTTCTAGATTTAAAAAAAAAAGGAATGTATAAAAACCAACCAACTCTTCTGAGTACCGGAATAAAGATAGTTCTGGTATCTGATGTAAACTACCCCATACTTCTCATAGAATCATAAATCATGAACAGCTCTAATATCCAGTTAGTGTAAAGGAGGGTGAGAGGCAGAAATAGATGCCTGACAGCTACACGTGGAGAAGGGATTAAATAGAAACTCTCCCATTTTTGAATAACTGGAAGACGGCCAGGTTTTCCCAGATCCATCTCTAGGATGAACACAATTCCACATACATTCTTAGTGGGTTTATAATGAGTTGCCCTCAGCCTAAACCCAACCTCACAGAGAAAGATCAATTTGTAAGGAAAGAGGAAAAACAAACAATAGCATCAGACTTTCTCTGGCTCTGCTGGATGTGCTTAGAAGAAATCCTGAGGAAGCCAAACAGGCCGGTCCTGATGCAAGACGAGAGTGTCAGAGCAATGGGGTGAAATGAACGCTCCCTGAGAAGACGGTCTGTGTTAACAATAGAACTGGATGTGCATTCTGATTCATGACCTCAGAGTAAAGACCAGGAGGACAGCTGCAACTTAAACGTTACGTCAACTAGCACAAAAAGCCTGCACGATTACACACAGGATGTTTTCAGGTCTCAGGATGGAAAGGGGTTTTGAAAAGGACACACAGAAGTAAAACCTTTTGGTTTTTACACGAGTCCCCCTCAGGTTTTTCTTTTTTTATTATTTTAATATTTTTATTTTCTATATTCTTTGTTTACATTCCAAATGATTTCCCCTTTCCCAGATCCCCCCTCCCCATATGTCCCATAAACCTTCTTCTCTCCACCCATTCTCCAATCACCTCCCTCCTTTTTCTCTGTCCTTATATTCCCCTCCAAAGCTAGATCAATCCTTTCCGGGATCAGGACCCTCTCCATACTTCTTCATTGGAGTCATTTGTTATGCGATTTGTGCCTTGGGTATTCGGGGCTTCTGGGCTAATTAATATCCACTTATCAGAGATTGCATTCCATGTCTATTCTTTTGTGATTGGGTTACCTCACTTAAGATGATATTTTCCAGATCAAACCATTTGCCTAAAAATTCTGTGAATTCATTGTTTCTAATTCTGAGTAGTATTCCATTGTTTAACTATACCATATTTTCTGTATCCATTCCTCCTTTGAGGGACATCTGGGTTCTTTCCAGCTTCTGGTTATTATAAATAAGGCTGCTATGAACGTAATAGAGCATGTGTCTTTTTTGCATGCCGGGGAATCCTTTGGGTATATGCCTAGGAGAGGTATAGCAGGGTCCTCCGGAAGTGTCATGTCCAGTTTTCTGAGGAACAGCCAGACTGAGTTCCAAAGTGGTTGTACCATCTTACAGCCCCACCAGCAGTGGAGGAGCGTTCCTCTTTCTCCACATCCTCGCCAACACCTGCTGTTTCCTGAGTTTTTGACTTTAGCCATTCTGACTGGTATAAGGTGAAATCTCAAGGTTGTTTTGATTTGCATTTCCCTAATGACTAATGATGTTGAGCACTTCTTAAGGTGCCTCTCGGCCATCCGAATTTCTTCAGGTGAAAATTCTTTGTTTAGATCTGTACCCCATTTTTAGTAGGGTTATTTGGTTCCCTGGGGTCTAACTTTTTGAGTTCTTTGTATATATTGGATATTAGCCCTCTATCAGATGTAGGGTTGGTGAATATCCTTTCCCAATTTGTTGTTTGCTATTTTGTCCTTTTAACAGTGTCCTTTGCCTTACAGAAACTTAGTAATTTTTATGAGGTCCCATTTGTCATTTCTTGATCTTAGAGCATAAGCTATTGGTGTTCTGTTCAGGAACTTTCCCCCTGTGACCATGTCCTCAAGGGTTTTCTCCAATTTCTTTTCTATTAGTTTCAGTGTGTCTGGTTTTACATGGAGGTCCTTGATCCACTTGGAGTGGAGTTTAGTACATGGAGATAAGAATGGATCAATTCACATTCTTCTGCATGCTGACCTCCAATTGAACCAGCACCATTTGTTGAAAAGGCTATCTTTTTTCCACTGGATGTTTTCGGCTCCTTTGTCGAAGATCAAGTGACCATAGGTGTGTGGATTCATTTCTGGATCTTCAATCCTGTTCCATTGATCCGCCTGCCTGTCACTGTACCAGTACCATGCAGTTTTTAACACTATTGCTCTGTAGTATTGCTTGAAGTCAGGGATACTGATTCCCCCAGAATTTCTTTTGTTGTTGAGAATAGTTTTAGCTATCCTGGGTTTTTTGTTATTCCAGATGAATTTGAGAATTGCTTTTTCTAACTGTGTGAAGAACTGAGTTGGGATTTTGATGGGCATTGCATTGAATCTGTAGATTGCTTTTGGCAAGATGGCCATTTTAACTATATTAATCCTGCCAATACACGAGTATGGCAGATTTTTCCATTTTCTGAGGTCTTCTTCAATTTCCTTCTTCAGAGACCTGAAGTTCTTGTCGTATAGATCTTTCACTTGTTTGGTTAGACAAACCAAGTATCACACCAAGATACTTTATATTGTTTATGGCTATTGTGAAGGGTGTCATTTCCCTAACTTCTTTCTCAGCCTGCTTATCCTTTGAGTATAGGAAGGCAACTGATTTGCTTGAGTTGATTTTATAACCAGCCACTTTGCTGAAGTTGTTTATCAGCTGTAGGAGTTCTCTGGTGGAGGTTTTCGGGTCACTTAAGTAGACTATCATGTCATCTGCAAATAGTGATAATTTGACTTCTTCCTGTATCCCCTTGACCTCCTTATGTTGTCTAATTGCTCTAGCTAGAACTTCAAGTACTATATTGAAAAGATATGGAGAGAGAGGACAGCCTTGTCTAGTCCCTGATTTTAGTGGGATTGCTTCAAGTTTCTCTCCGTTTAGTTTGATGTTGGCTACTGGTTTGCTGTATATTGCTTTAACGATGTTTAGGTATGGGCCTTGAATTCCTGTTCTTTCCAAGACTTTAAGCATGAAAGGATGCTGAATTTTATCTAATGCTTTTTCAGCATCTAATGAGATGATCATATGGTTTTTTTCTTTGAGTTTGTTTATGTAGTGGATTGCCTTGATGGATTTCCTTATATTGAACCATCCCTGCATCCCTGGGATGAAGCCTACTTGATTATGGTGGATGATCGTTTTGATGTGTTCTTGGATTCAGTTGGCAAGAATTTTATTAAGTATTTTTGCATCAATATTCATACGGGAAATTGGCCTGAAGTTCTCTTTCTTTGTTGGATCTTTGTGTGGTTTTGGTATCAGCATAATTTTGGCTTCATAGAACGAGTTGGGTAGAGTTCCTTCTGTTTCTATTTTGTGGAATATTTTGAAGAGTATTGGTGTTAGGTCTTCTATGAAGGTCTGATAGAATTCTGCACTGAAGCCATTTGGTCCCATGCTTTTTTTGGTTGGGAGACTTTCTGTGACCCTTTTTATTTCTTCAGGTGTTATGGGACTGTTTAGATTATCTATTTGATCTTGATTTAGTTTTGGTGTCTGATATCTGTCTAGGAAATTGTCAATTTCCTCCAGATTTTCCAGTTGTGTTGAGTATAGGCTTTTGTAGTAGGATCTAATGATTTTTTTGAATTTCCTCAGTTTCTGTTGTTATATCTCCCTTTTCATTTCTAAGTTTGTTAATCTGGATACTGTCGCTGTGCCCTTTGGTTAGTCTGGCTAAGGGTTTATCTATCTTGTTGATTTTCTCAAAGAACCAGCTCCTGGTTTTGTTGATTCTTTTTATGGTTCTCTTTGTTTCTACTTGATTGATTTCAACCCTGAGTTTAATGATTTCCTGCCTTCTACTCCACCTGTCTGAAATAGCTTCTTTTTGTTCCAGGGCTTTCAGTTGTGTCGTTAAGCTGTTAGTGTATGCTCTCTCCATTTTCTTTTTGGAGGCACTCAGGGCTATGAGTTTTCCTCTTAGCACTGCTTTCATTGTGTCCCATAGATTTGGGTATGTTGTGTCTTCATTTTCATTAAATTCTAAAAAATCTTTAATTTCTTTCTTTATTTCTTCGTTGACCAAGGTATCATTGAGTAGAGTATTGTTCAGTTTCCATGTGTATGTGGGTTTTCTGTTGTTTTTGTTGCTATTGAAGACCACTTTTACTCCATAGTGATCTGATAGGAGGCATGGGATTATTTCGATCTTCTTATATTTGTTGGGGTCTGTCTTGTGACCAATTATATGATCAATTTTGGAGAAGGTATCATGAGGTACTGAGAAAAAGGTACATTCTTTTGCTTTAGAATAAAATGTTATATATATATATATATATATATATATATATATATATATATATATATATATATATACTAAATCTAATTGTTCCAAAGCTTCAATTAGTTTCACTGTGTCCCTGTTCAGTTTCTGTTTTCCTGATTGGTCCATTGAGGAAAGTGCAGTGTTGAAGTCACCCACAATTATTGTGTTAGGTGCAATGTGTGCTTTGAGATTTAGTAAAGTTTCTTTTATCAATGAGGGTGCCCTTGCATTTGGAGCATAGATGTTCAGGATTGAGAGTTCTTCTTGTTGTATTTTCCCTTTGACCAGCAAGAAGTGTCCCTCAGAGTCTCTTTTGATGACTTTGGGTTGAAAGTCAATTTTATCTGATATTAGAATGGCTACTCCAGCTTGTTTCCTGAGACCATTTGCTTGTAAAATCATCTTCCAGCCTTTTACCCTAAGGTAGTATTTGTCTTTGACATTGAGGTGTGTTTCCTGTATGCAGCAAAATGTAGTGTCCTGTTTACATATCCAGTCAGTTAGTCTATGTCTTTTAATTGGGGCATTGAGCCCATTGATGTTAAGAGATATTAATGAATAGTGATTATTACTTCCTGTCATTTTTTATGTTATTTTTTTAAATTTGGTTATCTTCTTTTGAGTTTGATTAAAGAAGGTTACTATCTTGCTTTTTCCAGGGTGAAGTTTCCCTCCTTGTATTGGTGTTTTCCTCCTATTATCCTTTGTAGGGCTGGGTTTCTGGATAGATTTGGGTAAACTTGGTTTTGTCATGCAATATCTTAGTTTCTCCATCTATGGTGATTGAGAGTTTTGCTGGGTATGGTAGTTTTGGCTGACATTTGTGTTCTCTTAGAGTCTGCATGAGATCTACCCAGGATCTTCTAGCCTTCATAGTCTCAGGTGAAAAGTCTGCTGTGATTCTGATAGGTCTTCCTTTATATGTTACTTGGCCTTTTTCTCTTACTGCCTTTAATATTCTTTCTTTGTTTAGTACATTTGGGGTTTTGATTATTATGTGATGGGAGGTATTTCTGTTCTGGTCCAGTCTGTTTGGAGTTCTGTAGGCTTCTTGTATATTCATGGGCATCTCTCTCTTTAGGTTAGGGAAGTTTTCTTCCATAATTTTATTGAAGATATTTGCTGGCCCTTTAAGTTGCAAATCTTCACTCTCATCTATGCCTATAATCCTTAGGTTTGGTCTTCTCATTGTGTCCTGGATTTTCTGGATGTTTTGGGTTACAAGCTTTTTGCATTTTTCATTTTCTTTAACTGTTGAGTCCATGGTTTCTATGGTATCTTCAGCATCTGAGATTCTTTCTTCTATCTCTTGTATTCTGTTGTTGATATTTGCATCTATGTCCCCTGATTTCTTCCCAAGGTTTTCTATCTCCAAAGTTGTCTCCCTTTGAGTTCTCTTAGTTGTTTCTACTTCTGATTTTAGATCCTGGATGGTTTTGCTTAGCTCCTTCACTTGCTTGTTTGTGTTTTCCTGTAATTCTTTAAGAGATTTTTGTGTTTCCTCTTTCATGACCTCAGCCCGGTGACCAAAGTTCTCCTATATTTCTTTAAGGTTTTTCTTTATAATGACCCCTGTGGTTAACTAGGGTTTCTACATTTCAGATTGAACTAGGACCAGGAGGGAGAGTGTCAGGCCACACAGAAGCTATGGGGTAGGTGCCTCCAGGATGATTTAAAAAGTTTTGATTGTCTCAGCTCAACTTCACAGTGCACTGATGTCCAACATCGGTGACAGCACCTCTCAGGACTCCATTCACACAGACCTCTGTGTCATCAGACCTCTACTCTTAGAATTGAGGAAGATGCAAGTCCCAGCAAGGGTTGAGGAGGAATGGCCCAGGACCTGGTAAAATCATTTGTATGGTTCCCTTTCTATACAGAAAGAAACCTGTGCTTCTGTCTAAACCAACATTTTTCTGAATAACATATTTTGTTTCTTTATAAAAAATAAATTATCAATTAGACAAACTTTTCCTAACAGTTTGCAAAATTATATATATATATATAATTATAAATTATATATATTATGAAGATTTATATATATCTTCATAAAATAAACTATTAATTAGACAAACTTTTCTTAAAAGTTTGCAAAATTATATATATATATAATTGTGTATAAATTATATATTATGAATATATGTCTTTCATACAAATAAACTATTAATTAGACAAATTTTTCCTAACAGTTTGCAAAATTGTATATATATATATATATATGTATACATATATATATGTGTGTGTGTGTGTGTGTGTGTGTGTGTGTGTGTATGTATTATATCTCATTAAAGATGTTGGTCATTAATGTTCTAAAAGTTAAAATCCAAGAGAGTAAATCATGTAGTGTCCATTCAACCTCTGCCTGCATCCATTAACTGGCCGTTTCCTGGTCCTCTGCAAAGTGCAGGAGGCACAGACCATAGATCCCAGTCCCTCAGCAACTGAGATATTTCTGGGATGGCTAAATGTCAGAACAGGAAAGCCATGTCTTAGAGATCAAATGTTATCCCTCCACCTCATACCCACGTGGCCTTGAGCAAACAGTCCATGCAAAGCTGTTGGCACAGTCATCTGGCTTTTAAAATACCAACACAGCCTTGCTCTGGAGCTCAGTGCTCCAAGTTCAGTCTCCTTCCAGTGTTTGTGACCTCCATACACAGGGACCATCTTGATAGAAGGAACAGATAGCATGTAGGAGTCAGATGACAGGGAGGAGGACTGATGAGTGCTAGCTTCCGGCATTGGAGTCATTACAACTGTGATTTAAGACAGTGTCTACCACAGCTGGAGAGGCCACCAAATCCTCAGACCCTGGCTTCCCAACCTCTACCTCGCAAGGCATCCTGGGAAAGTTACTATGGAAGATATTACCTACCTCATACATTTCATTGGACAGGAATTTGGCTGCCAGGGATTCTAAGAACTCCAGATGATGAATACTTGACATGATTAAACAAACAAAAACAAGAAACGATCATAATATTTCTGTGATGTTCTGTCTTTGTTCACATGACCACAAAGACACTGTGTAGCATTCGTTCTTTTTCATGAAAGTGTCTCTTCTGATATTCGATGGGCAACTCCCTGTGATTCTTCTGTGTGGCACCTCTCCTGAGTGAATACAAGGCTCTATGTTAGTCAGGACTCTCCAGAGAGCTGGAATCCACAGAGATACATATCATCGTCTATGGTTGTAGAACTGAAGAGCCCTGTGATGTTGGGGACTTAAGGCAAGCCAGGGTAGAGTTTGGTTTAGGACCTGGGAGCTGCAAAATCAATAATACATACTGTAATCTAAATCCAAAGGTCTGAGCACCAGATGGGAACAAAATCCCTGTTCAGTCGAGTGTCCTCCACCCTCTTGTTCTTGTCCATCTTCAGTTGACTAGTTATGCCTGCCTACCTTGCTGAGAACAGATCTTCATTAGACTGTCTACTGATCCAGTCCTCTGGAAATAACCACAGGCTTGCACAGAAACCATGTTTTACCTGCTGCGCTCACACTGCAGCCTAAGCTGACAGAGAGCAAAGCATCGTGGTCTAGGGAGGTGAGGTGACTCAGTCTGTAGAGTGTCTGCCACGAAAGCCTGGGGACATGGGGATGTATTTCCAGCACCCAAGGAACATCAGGGCCTGGTGTACATGTCTGGCTCTAGCAAAGAGGGGCAGAGGCAGGGGAACCCTTGGAGGTCACTTGCCAGGAAGTCTAGCCATTCTGTGAACTCCAGACTTCCTTCTCTTCCCCTTCCTCCTTTTTCTCTCTTCCACCTCCCTCTCTTCCTTCTTCTGCTCTTTCTCCCCCCTTTCCTTCCTTCTCCACCTCTTCATCTTGCATCTTCTCTTCTTCTCATCAATCTTGAATGTTTTTATATACGGCTACAGATCCATCATGGCTGCCTTTTCGAGTTAGAGAGGCAGCTGGCTAATTCATCCAGGGACATAGACATTTGTAAGATATTAAACTCATGTAACACTATTAAAGCACTTCAGTTTTCAGGGAGGGAAGTGACACATGGATTCTGTCACTAATTCTTCATCCTTTACTGAGCACTTAAAGTTCTATTCAGTTGAACTAATATTTTCCGAGAGCCACTACATACAATGTTCAGTCGGGTTTGAATGGGCACATTGGTGAAAACCATAAGAAACTATAAACTGTCTGGAAACACACTATTTTTCCTTAAAAATATGAGACTGATTATCCATGTTTTCTGGGAAGGAGGTGAAGTTCTAGTTAGCGGGGTTTGTTTTGTTTGTCGTCTTTGTATTTTTCATCTTGACACAACTAGAGTCCTTTGAGAAGAGAAAACCTCAACTAAGAACATGTCCCCACCAGACTGGCATGTAGACAAGGTTGTGGGATCTTTGCTTAGTCCATGATTGATGTGGGTGGGTCCAGCTCACCCACTGGGGCAATGCCACCCCTGGGAAGGAAGTCTGGGATGGTATTAGCACAGCAAGTTGAGAAACCCATGAGGGCCAAGCCGGTGAGCAGCATTCCTGTAGAGCTTCTGTTTCAGGTCTCGCCACCAGGTTCAAGTCCTGCCATGTTTTCCTTCAGTTGTGGACTGACTGCTCAGGAATTAATGAAGAATTAGTGATATAATTCATGTGTTAATTCCCTCCCCCCCAAACTGAAGTGTTGTACCAATGATGACTGAACTTGGTGTTTTACTATGTCCCGGAAGAATTAGTCAGCTGCTTCTGCCTGCTTCAAAAAAGATGTAAAATGAAACCTTTTCCTCCCCAAGGTGCTTTTGGCAATGGTGTTTTATTATAGCAACAAAGACCCTAGGTAAGATAGGCCATTTCTAAATTTTGTGCCATATCTCAGCCTGTGTGTTCAGGGCCCAGGAAAGACAGGAGAAGGCACTAGCCAACAGCTTCTGCAACAGTCCTCACATCAGTGGCCCTTACTACTAGTAGTCTGGTTGTCTCTGTTCATATCTTATCCCACCTTCAGACTGCGAGTCCTGGAAGAAAGATTCCATCTGTATTTCACTTTTCACAATTATTGCAAAATCCTTCAGAAGATTCTGGTTTGATATGTTCATCACAAACAAACTTCAGTGTTT
Organism: Apodemus sylvaticus; assembly: GCF_947179515.1. Lineage (NCBI taxonomy): Eukaryota > Metazoa > Chordata > Mammalia > Rodentia > Muridae > Apodemus > Apodemus sylvaticus. The sequence continues at coordinate 3,001,434 of NC_067486.1, read as the reverse complement.
TAGTGGTGTGTGTGTATGTTAGTGTGTGTGCATGTGCAAATGTTTATGTGTGTGTGTGATGTGTATGTGAGTATGTGTGATGTGTGAGTGTATGATGTGTGTGTGTATATATGAGTATTTTTATGTGTGTATGTGTGGTATGTAAGTGTGTGTGTGGTGCCTGTGTGAGTGTGTAGAGTATGTGCATGAGTCTGTGTATTTGTGTGATGTGTATCTCTGTGGTGTGTATATGTGATGTGTGTTGTGTGTATGTGAGTGTGTTGCATGTGAATAAGTGTGTGGTATGTATATGTGAGTGTATGGTGTGTGTGTGTGCATGCGTGCATTTGGTGGTTCTGTAAGAGTCACAGAGGTAACACAATAGAAACTTGGGAAACAAACTCACAGAAGTTAGCAACAAAAGGGGCATATGCAAAGCAGCTCCCTAGGCAGCAGGAGACCAGAGAAAGCACAAAGTTCTCTGGGAAATGCAGATGAATGTCTTAGGATGGGCCACAGTGCTCAGTGGCCATCTTTGGGGGGTGGAGAAGGCATAGTAATCCAGTCCCCCCATGTAGAGACCTGGTTCTAGTCCTAAGAGTTACTACTGATGTGATAAAACACATGACCACAAAAACTAGAGGAGGAAAGGTTTATCCAACTTACACATCCATATCACTGTTCATCATGGAAGGAAGCTAGGACAGGAACTCAAACAGGGCAGGAACCTGGAGGCAGGAGCTGATGCTACTTACTGGTTTGCTCCTCATGGCTTGCTCAGTCTGCTTTTGTATAACACCCAGAACCACCTGCCTAAGGATGGCCACACCCACAATGGGCTAGGCCATTGCATATCAATCACTAATTAAGACAATGTCCTACAGGCTTGCCCATACCTGATCTTATGGAGGCATTTTCTCAATTGAGGCTCCATCATCTCCATTTTCTCCAGTGACTCTAGCTAATGTCAAGTTGACATAAAACTAACCAGCACACCCACAGTTACCAGAAATCCATGAAAGCTCAGATCTGTCATGGAAAACGGTGTAGCATTTGCAAATCCCCTGTGACACCTTCCCATATGCCTCATCCCATCTCTACACTGTACATAGTGTTTCACAGGATGCAAACAGTGATTGTTCTACAAGGTTGAGGAGTTGGGACAGGAAGGATGACTGTACATGCGACTCCTTCCACACACTTCCTGTCCACACTTTGTTGGATTTATGAGGGTGGTGCTCAGGGTACAGAGACCTGGTGGCACTGTCTCCTGGGCTGCATAGACCCCATGGAGAAAGATGGATCTGAACAGGTCGGTGTGCAGAACAAAGCCAAGCTCTTTGATTGAGTCTTTGCTGCCTCTGACATTTGGGATAGAACAGGAGAGATCCAAGAGGCCTTATTTAGGATGTCGAAACATAATATCCATGGGAAAAAGAAAGCAAACACACACACGCACACACACACACACACACACACACACACACACGCCTATACACACCCATATACACACAGACACACACACATACACAGGGTGGGGAGGAGCCTCCACTATTCACCCACCATCTCTAAATGGTGGCAGCCAGCAGGGTGGAGGAGTGGTTAGGGGGAGCCCAGCATGGTGGTAAGGAGGGTCACTGGAAACACTGTCCTGATGATCCTTTCCAGTGAGCTCGCCAGCTAGTCAGCACCATGGCATCCCCTGGGTGAGATTTCTGCGTCAGCCTTTGGGGTCTAACTGCTTCTGTTTGTAGAGTCCAGAGAAAGAGAATGAACAAACAACTCAGACTTCAACCTCTCTGGGAGCTGGAAGAGAAGCCCACTGACTGCTGGGCTGGTTGCTTGGGGCACCTCCAAACCCACGCACCTGCCTCTGCCTGGCAACGTTCAGATCTAGCCATTAGACACAGATCTCGAAGATGTTGATAGATTCACTTCTGAGGCTCAGCTCCACCGTCCTCTGATTTGGCTCTGGGTGTTGTTTTGCCCCTTTATGAGTCTGAGTGCAATTAGTCACAATTAAAATCTGAAACCTCTAAGCACATTTGCTATCCAATTTCATCTGAGGCAACAGAAATAAATAACTCACAGTGACTTTATTACTTATGTTTCTCATATCTGGGGGGAGGGGGCCAAAATTCTGAAGGGAGTCTCTTTCCAGCATCCACAGGACAGGAGATACTGGAGGGGGTTCAGAAGTCCAACAACTCCAGTTCATTTACCAGATTGTAGCAGTGCTTGTAAACCGGAGGTGGGGTGGGTTTCAACATGGGCATGCAGCAGGAATTTTTGTGTGCAGGGCTCCCATTATATTCTTCTACAGAGGAGGAGAGGGCCAAGGGCGCCACCATGACTTCCTAGTTCATTGTTATCCTCCAAGTTCAACTTCTGAGTTACATCAAATTTAGTCTCACCCACTTACATTCTAGATTCCAAATGGCTATGAGATAGCTTCCTGAGATCTAGTGATGCATCTCCGGACAATTCTTGGAAACTAACGTGTGTGGCACTTTATTGTTTTTAATAAATAGACATATAAACAAATAATAAACAAATCATTTCCTCATGAGAGGATGCCACTAAAAAGAAGACAGCCTGGGTGCAGCAGATCCCACTAAAACCCAAGTTTGTTAGAGAGCTGACCCTAGCCCGCTCCAGCCGCAGAGTGATGAGAAGAGGAAGACAGTTGTTTACAACGTACCAGCCTCAAGTGTTGTACTGCAGCAGCGTGACGAGACCAAGAGAAGATACCTTATAGGAGCTGGCTCATGCTACAGGGAGCAAGAGTCCTCCCATCTGCTATCTGCAAACTTGAGACCCAGTAAATCTGGAGTGTAATTAAATCCGTGTCTGAAGGTTCAAAAAGCAGGGAACTCTTGGTGTAAATCCTTCAGTCTGAAGGTCTGTGTCTCAGGTCAGATGTTAGCAATAGGGAGACTTACCCCCCCACACACACACACACCCGTGTAGTGTGTTGTTCAATTGAGACCCTCAGAGAAGTGGCTCTCCGTGCAGTCAATGATGTCTGGTCCTTGGAGGCTGGATCTTTCCACTGATTCAAATGTCCACCTCTTCTAGACATTCTAGGAATGCTTGACATTTGGATCTCAGTGAACCCCTAGAATCAGAGATAGAAGTGTTGAAATCTCCCCTTTCTGTCCTTTTTTCTTCCCTCTCTACTTCCACATCGCCCCTTCTTCCTCACACCCCACTCTCTTGCCTGTGCAGATTTATTGGAATTCTTACATACTGAGGCTACAGTTGGGGTAGGTTGGTATCTCCTGACATGAACTGGCACACAGCTACCATGGCAGGCATGAGAATGCCGGGTAGACTGCACGATTTTCTCATTTATAAATATAATGAATCTCAGAACTTACAGACATCATTTTCTTTCCCTATCATTCAAAGTTTTATGGAGCAGGATGGGATTCTGTCCTCAGAATAACTTGTCACATCCTCCCATCTCTCCTTCCCGCTATCCTTGCTTAGATCACACATCTAGGGCTGTGAGTTGAATTTCACCACCAAAAAAGATTTGTTCCAGTCCCAGGATTCTGTGGTTATGAATGGTTCCTTATTTGGCAACGGGACCTCTGGAACACAGTTACATTAGGATGAGGTCATCCCAGATTCACTGTGTCCAGACGCAACCCTGGTGCCTTTCTCAAAGGGAGAGGTTTGGAGTCATATTGGGAGGGGCTGGGGGAGGGGCTATGGCTGGCTGAGCTGCAGAACCAAGGGATGTCTCTGCATGCCAAGAAATGTGAATGTTACTGGCAAACACCAGAAGCTAGGAGAGGCACGAACCGGTTCCCCACCATGGCCTCCAGAAGAAATCAAAGCTGTGAGCATCTTCACTTAGATCTCTCTCTAAGTCACGAAAGTGGTGGTGCTTTCTGACCACAGTTCTGCAGAATTCATGCACGTGGTGGCCACAGCAGCTTTCAGAAATAGTTCTTGCTTCCAGACCCTCAACTTCTTTCATCCTGGACCACGGTGGTATCCTGCACTGTGCACTCACTGCTGGTCTGACGCCGAGGAAAGGGCCCTCAAACACAGGAGGAGAGGCCAAGAATGTGGAGAGATATTTTGAGCCCAGGAAGTGGCTTTGATCCTTAAATACACCCCATACTTGCTGAAAACTTGGGGTGTTCTTTTAAATATATTCAGTTCTCCTAAAATTATCTAGTACCTTTTTTTAAAGATTTATTTATTTATTATATGTAAGTACACTGTAGCTGTCTTCAGTCACTGCAGAAGAGGACATCAGATCTCATTGTGGATGGTTGTGAGCCACCATGTAGTGGCTAGTATTTGAACTCACGACCTCCGGAAGAGCATCCAGTGCTCTTAACTGCCAAGCCAGCTCTCCAGCCCCTATCTAGCACCTCTTACTCTGCCAAGGCTACCTGGGGATTAAGACACGACGCTTTCCCATCACACACTGGGCTATCATTTCTCATGGCTCCTCCCTGTTACTCATCTCTCTGTATCAGTTCCTTCTGCACCTGAGGGAAGGCTCCTTCTCACTAAATACTGTTTAAATATCATTTTCTCTCTGACTTGGAGCCAGAAATGAGCACCTCAGCCTGAAGGTGCTTGAACTAAACTCCACCAAGCAGGTGGTTACCTGTGTCCTCCTCACAGTAACTCAGGGCAAACTGAGTGCTTTCTGAGGAACTCCTTAAAATTGTCTTTGTATAAATTTTCCTAATTACTGTGTCCAGAGTCCACAGGAAGGACCCATAATTTATGTCTCTGGGCCAGACAGATCATAGACAGAGACCTGGACAATGAACACAGATAGCTTGTTTCTAAAGGAAGGATGGTTCTGTCTGTGTACAGGGAGGGAGAGCGGGTTTCCATTTCTTCCATCTCAGTTGATGATGCTGAGTCCTGAGCTTAGAGCCAAATCAGGAATATGGGATGTGGCTCCTTTGGCTCAGGTTCTGGTCACCTGGAGTCACAGGAAGCTTTCTTTGCCAGATTCACCAGATGGCAAATCTGTAGTCATGACCTTGGTACTCCTTGCTGGAAATGAAGGCCAGGTGTGGTACCAGCAGCATCTCTGTGTGGCTCAAGTGTCTCCCTGGCAACCTGTCTGGAGCACAGATTTAGGAGTGCCAGATCTCAGCAGGACTGAGCTGAGGGTCCCTGTGTATCTGAATGGCTTTTGTTCCATCACAGTCTCCCTGGAGCTGATCACAAGGTCAGGAAGAGATCGGGTAAATGGTGATGGTAATATGTGTTGTATCTTTGAGCACAGAGCCTCTCAGGGGTCAGGTAAAATGTGTGAGTGTGTGTGTGTGTGTGTGTGTGTGTATGTGTGTGCATGTGCTTGAGTGTGCATGTGCGCGTGTGCGCGCGTGTGTGTCTAGGCGGAGTAGTACTTCTTTCTTTTCTTTTCTTCTTTTTTTTTTTTTTGGTTTTTGAGATAGGGCCCCTTTATCTGTAGCCTAGGCTGACCTTGAACTCAGACTCACAATAGACCACACAACAGCCTCTGCTTTCTGATTGATGAAATTATAAGCATAAGCTACTAAGCCATTTTTTTAAAAGTTTTGTTAGTTTTTGAGACAAGGTCTCATGTGTCCTGGGCTAGCCTCCACCTCACTTCACAGCCTAGTATGTCCTTGAACTTCTGAATCTTTTTGTCTTCAGGTGCCAGGTGCTTAGATTACAGACACACACTACCGTGCCCTATTTTCATGAAGTTGGGGATCAAATCCAGGATCTTATCCAAGCTGGGTAAGCAGTCTGTCGGCGAGCTGCATCCCTAGCCACTGGTTCACTTCTAATACCCCTCCCTTCCCAGCACAAAGTGTGGATGACTTATAAGCAGGTCAGCGGTATGGGCAGCTGAGTTTTCATACAGCCACATAGAAGTTAAGGAGTTTAAAGTGTAGTGAGACACATCTGGATGCTGATGGTCTGTGGGGTGTAAGGATGTGGAGGACTAAGTATAACATTGCTAACTATAACGTCTTCCTTTACTGAGATACAACAAATAGGAACCAACCAGTGTCTTGAGAAACCCACTTAGACAGGGAAGGAAAATAATTCTCAATTCTGTTTGTAGATAGCAACCTCTGTCAGTATACACAATATCACAGGAAAAGAAATTGCATGGAGGAAGAGCAACAGACCCGTTTTTGCTAAAAGTAGGATCCATTAATTGGTAATCATGCCCATCCCTAGGTATAATAATATTTAAAAAAACAGACACCATTACATAGGTCATTTATTTTTATGGCAGACCAGTTATATGTGAAGCTCATTTTACTGAGGCCGGTTCCTCATTCCCCCCAGAAGCCAATGGGAGCATTCTTACTCTGTGCGCACTTTGCAAAGGAAATCCACGTGCCAGGGGCTTGTGCCAGGGGCGAGAGCTGCTGATGCCACACTTTAGAATGGCATCTGCCTGCGAGATGGATGTGCTCACTTGCTTGCACGTTGCTTTCGGAGGGGCAAAGGGGGACATTTGGAGACTTGTGTAGTATAATTGCAGCTATATTATTGCTGCATGCAGTATTTAACATCCACATGTGATTTCTAGTCTGGGAAATTTTTTTTTGCATGCTCAAGCTGAGGAAGCATGCTTTAGAATATCCATTCCAGCTAGAGGCGATCTTATGCATCCTGACCCAAGTCTGCAATGTCTGGGGACATCTTCTGTTGTCACTGATGGGAGGATTCCACTGGCACCTTGTAGGTAAAGACCAGGCCTGCTACTAACATACAGGAGAGTCCCCACAGCAGAGAGTGGCACAGTCAGGGATGTGCAAAACACTGAGCTGGAGGGGCCTCGCTTTAAGGAGGAGAAATTTTATATTCCTTGTGACCAAAACCCTCAGAAGTCTCAGGCTCATTTTGTCTGGAACAGCCCACATGTCGTGCCAGGACAGTTGATCTCAGAAGAGCTTTTCTCTTTATTTCGGAAGAAGAGAGGGATTGTGTCCAGCCTGGGGATGCTACTTTGGTAGCCTGTGACAGGTGTTCTGACAGTTTGTGCTTCACTAGCTGGTGTTTCCACAGTACCAATCTTTAACTAGCAGCGCTTACTCACCCAGGGGCTGGGTTTCCCCCAGCAGACACTTCTGTTTGGAAGAGGAAAAGGGGAAAGGTAATAAAGGAGAAAAGTGTGTCACATTAAGCAGGCATCAGCAGGTTTCTGTAAACAGAGCAGTTAATCAGCTCAGAGACTGAGAAGACAGATGTTTAAAAACAGCTATGAAGTATTACAGCATCTGGGAACCCTTAAGGTTCCTGATTAGAAATTATTTTCCAGAATAATTCTATTGCACATCAACATAACAATCAGGAACGACACCAGTGAGTGTCATAACAACGCCCCCTCTAACCCCACCTACTTCATTAAAGAATAAACCTTGGTCCAGAAAACAATCAGAAATTATTTGTTCATGATTCAACTGACAGTACTGCATTGCTAGGCATTGGCCATAACAGTCTGCATTACTGGGCATTGGCCATGACAGTCTGCATTACTGGGCATTGTCCACAACAGTCTGCATTACTGGGCATTGGCCATGACAGTCTGCATTGCTGGACATTGGCCATGGCAGTATTGCATTGCTGGGCATTGGCCATGACAATATTGCATTGCTGGGCATTGTCCATGACAGTCTGCATTATTGGGCATTGTCCATGACAGTCTGCATTACTGGGCATTGTCCATGACAGTCTGCATTGCTGGACATTGGCCATAGCAGTACTGCATTGCTGGGCATTGGGCATGACAGTACTGCATAGCTGGGCATTGACATGACTGTCATTGTTTGTTTTATGTCAACCTGACACAAGCTACAGTCATCTGTAAGGAGGGAACCTCAATTGGAAAAATACCTCCATAAGATCGGGCTGTAGGGAATTTTCTTAGTTAGTGATTGATGTGAGAGAGCCCTGACCACTGTGAGTGGTGCCATCCCTGGGCTGGTGGTTCTGGGTTCTATAAGAAAGCAGACTGAGCAGGACATAAGTAATAAGCCAGCAAGCAGCACCTCTCCATGGCTTCTGCAGCAACTTCTGCCTCCAGGTTCCTGCCCTGTTTGATTTCTTGCCATGACTTCCTCTGGTGATGGACTATAATACAGAAGTGTAAGCCAGATAAACTCTTTCCTCCCCAACTTGATTTTGATCATAAACTAAGACAAGTTGGTACTAGGATAGTACCTGGTATTACTGTGACAGACCTGACCTTGCTGCTTTTGGGAGAACTGTGGAAGGAGTCTGGAACTTTGGCTTAGAAAAGCCATTGAGTGTTGCGAGCTCAGTGAGCTGTTCCGTAGGAGCCTAGAGGGTAAGAATGCTGAGAGCGGTGCAGATGATGGAGGCCTGGCCTGTGAGGATTCAGAGGGAAGCAAAGACTCCACTGGGCTTTCATGTGAAGAATCTGTGTTGCCTGATCAGCTGGTGCTGAAGAATTGGCTGTAATTACCAGGAGACCATAAACACTAAGGTAAAACCCTTGCTTTTCTCCCAACAGTAGATGCTGGTCAGCTGGAGCTGAAGAACCAGCTGTGGTTAAGAAGAGACCAGCACTGTTCAGGTGAAGTCTTCCTGGAAGTGTTTCCACAGGTTCAGCACACAGGAGCTGTGTTCCAGAGGTGGATGAAGTTGTACCTCATGCTGTAGCTGAACTTGGCAGTGTAAGAGTCACCCAGGTGCTGCTAGTTTTGAAGGCATGAAGGTGTCATGGAGAGCAGCTGAGACTTTGCCCTGTGCAGTAGGGCTGCAGTCCCCAAAGAGAGCCCAGGGGAATCTATTGGTGAAAGTGCTCTCCAGTTGCAGCAAGAGACCTTAGAAGTGTTGGGGATGCCAGTACCATGGGACAAGCCCCAAAGGCAGAGGCAGAGGTGGAATAGAGCCAGCTGGAGCCTGGAAGAAAAGCTGTGTGCGCTGCAAAGGGCAGAGCTGCAGAAGTGACCCAAGCCCCTTGGAAGAGTCTAAAAGACAGGAAGTGAATCTCAGGTGTTGGACACTGAATTATTTAACTTTTAGAATTTGTTTTTGCTTTGTTGAGATTGCCCTAGTTCTTCCCTCTTGAAATAAAGTATTTAGATAGTTTTTTGTTTTATAGACACTCACAACTGAGAGGCTAAATTTTTAAAAAAGATTTGAGGTTTAAAAGAGGCTTTGGATTTTACAAGAGGCTCAATATTAATGTGTTTGAATTTGTAAAGACACTGGGACTTTTTAAGTTTGTAAAATGTTTTCGATTGTGATGTTGATGTTAATGTGTGATCTCAGGGATGGACAAGAAATGAAAAGTGACATGCTTGTGTGTCAAGTTGACAAGGGGTCCATTGTCCTGGCTAGTTTTATGTGAACCTGATGGGAACCAGAGTCATCTGAAAGGAGAGAATCTCAGTTGTAATAATGCCTTCAGGAATCAAACCCAGGTGTAAGGCATTTTCTCATTTAGTGGTCAATGGGGGAGGGCCCAGCCCACTGTGGATGAGGCCATCCCTGGGCTGGTGGTTCTGCATTCTATAAGAAATCAGGCTGAGCAAGCCATGAGGAGCAAGCCAATAAGTCGCACCCCTCCATGGCCTCTGCATCAGCTCCTGCATCTATGTGCCTGCCCTGCTTGAGTTCCTGTCCTGACTCTGCCAGGGATGGACTGTAATGTGGATCTGTAAGCCAAAAAACCTTTCCTCCACAATTTGCTTTTTCGTTGTGGTGTTGCATCAGAGTAATTATAGCCCTAAAATAATGGCTATTTATTTTATAGGTTTTTATTTGTTTTACAACAAGAGCCTCTCACAGCTCCACTGGCGTCCTGTGCTCAATGTAGCCAAAATAACTTTGCACTGCTGATCCTCCTATGTCCACCTCCCAGGTTCTGGGACTACAGACATTCACTGACTGCTGTGTCTTTCTGTGGTCTTGGGGATGAAACACAGAGTTTCATGGATGCTAGTCAAGCACCGTGTCAGCTGACATGCTTATCTAGAGGTTCTCTATAGTGATTTTTTTGAGCATTTTTCCAGCTGGGTTCTAGGAACTGTTGAGAGGGAACAGAGAGGAGGTAACACTGGCATTTTGAACACTGTGGATAGTTTCCCTGAGAAGATACAATGTTCACTCACAAGACAGAGGAGGGGTGCTGCCTTCTCTGCCAGGAGCTCAGTGCCTTAAAGAACCCCCCTATTTTGTCAGAACAGAAAAGTAGCAAAAAGAAAACATGAGAAAGCCCCAGGGAGGTTCAACGTGTTCTCTGTCTCTGACTGGATCCGCCTCACCTCAATTACAGAAATTAGAAGTAAATTAAAATGGGGTGAACTGGCACTTTATTTCCTAACCAGACATTACCAGTTTTTGTGGCTGTGAGTTGGTAATTATCAGCACCACCATTTATTCATTTTTAGTAATGAACTTCATTTTAATTAAAATCGAACTGCTTTGTATTTCTTGCCTTCCCTTAAGAAAATCATTCAAGTGTTGCAGACCCAGATATTGGAAAGCTTAATTACAGCACGGACGGACGGAGAAGAGCTGAAGCAGCCAGAAGGGAGAGTGTGTCTCCTCGTTCTCCACAGACTGAATCTGTCCAAGAACTCGGGCAGGTTGCACACATTTGTCTGTCTGCCAGAAGTTACGTTCATTAGGCACCGGAAAACCACCCTGGAGAAAGCCTCACACAGGCTCATTTCCAGTCCTTGTACCTGCTCTGCCTTATTTCAGAGCCCAGGCAGATCATCACAAAATCTCCTTCAGTCACAGTAGACACCAGCTTGCATGGGACTCTTACACCTGCAGGAAACACTTTCATATTGAAATAAGGCTCAGAATTGAATCAGCCAGGAGTCTCCAGGAAAAAAAAGTGCCATCATGTATGGGCAGCTAGAAAAGTGACGATGTGATGGATGCATTCTATGTAACATAGCCAAACGTTGATGGCACATCGGCATATGATAGACAACCAAGATGGTGGATAGACAACAGCCATGAATATAAATATAAGCGATAGAGAGATACTTCTCATTGTAACTGTCTTAGTCAGGGTTTCTATTCCTGCACAAACATGACCAAGAAGCAAGTTGTGGAGGAAAGAGTTTATTCTGCTTACATTTCCACACTGCTGTTCATCACCAAAGGAAGTCAGGGCTGGAACTCAAGCAGGTCAGGAAGCAGGAGCTGATGCAGAGGCCATGGAGGAATGTTTCTTACTGGCTTTCTTCCCCTGGCTTTCTCAGCTTGCTCTCTTATAGAACCCAAGACTACCAGCCAAGGGATGGCACCACCCACAAGGGGCCCTCCAACCTTGATCACTAATTGAGAAAATGCTCCACAGCTGGATCTCATGGAGGCATTTTCTCAAGGGAGGCTCCTTTTCCTGTGATAACTCCAGCTTGTGTCAAGTTGACACAAAACCATTCAGTACAATAACATATCCAGAACTTACTTTGTGGACTGACTCCTCTGTGCATAGTTATTAGCAAGTCCTACATCAGTTCAGACGCTGACAAGCTTCCATGTCTGCCTTGAGCAACACTTTCTAGCTCTGCAAGGAGCTGCAGTGATATTATTCATTCTAAACCAGTGAGCCATCCATTTGTCTTTATTCCATCCATCCTTTAGAACCACGTCTGTTCACGTGTCCATCCATTCATAAACACATTCACACAACCATTTATCGAGTGTATCTCTTTTTCCTAAGAGGCTGTTCTGGTCACTTTGTTGTCCTTTTGTCGACTAGGCACAAACTAGAGTTATCTGGAACAAAGACCTCAGTTTAGAAAAGGTCTGGTCTGTACTGCATTTCTTAATTATGACTGACACAGTTGAACCCAGTTTACTGTGGGTTGCAGCATCCCTCGGCAGACCATCCTGAGCTATATAACAAAGCAGCCCTAGGGAGGAGCAAGCCAGTGAGCCGCGCTGTTCCATGGCCTCTGCATCAGCTCCTGCTCCATGCACCTTCCCTGTTTGAGTTCCTATCCTCACCACCTTCAGTGATGACCCATGGCTGTGGAATTATAAGCCAAGTAAACCCTTTTCTTCCTGTCTTAGTAAGGGTTACCATTGCCATGATAAAACACCATGACCAAAGCAACTTGGGGAGAAAGGGGTTTATTTAGCTTATACTTTCATATCCATCGTACATCACTGAAGGAGGTCAGGATAAGAACTCAAACAGGGCAGGAGCCTGGAGGCAGGAGCTGATGCAGAGGCCATGAAGGAGTGGCCACTGGCCAGTGGCTACTTACTGGCTTGCTTCCTCTAGCTTGCTCAGTCTGCTTTAGAACCCAGACCATCAAGCCCAGGATGGCATCACCCACAATGAGCTGGTCCCTTCTGGTCAATCACTAATTAAGAAAATGCCCTACAGGCTTGCCTACAGTCTGATCTTATGGAGACACTTTTTAATGGAGTCCTCCCCACCCCCTTCATATGACTAGCTTGTGTGAGGTGACATAGTTGACATGAAACTACCCAGCACACTCCCTAACTTGATTTTAGTCATAGTGTTTCATCACAGTAATAGTAACCATAATTAAGAAAGAAATTGGTACTAGGATTATGGGGCTATTTCTGTGGTGGGCGTGAGCATGTTCTGGGAAGGATTATGGAAGGACTTTGGATCTTTGGTCTAGAGAAGCCATTGAGTGTTGACAGCTCAATGGGATGTTCTGTAGGAGCTTGGAGGATAAGAATACTGAGAGCGGTGCAGAAGATGGAGGTCTGGCTTGTGAGAATTCAGAGGGAAGCTTAAAGATTCTATTGGGGTCATTTGCGATTTTGGATTAAAATCCTGTTGTTCTGGCTAGCTGGGGCTGAAGAGTCACCTGTGATTAACAAGATACCAGAACTACTGAAGTAAAACCTTTTCTTTGCTGAGATGCTCACTCAAGGCTGGTCAACTGGAGCCCAGAAATTAATGGTGATATAAGAATATTTCTTAATCACCAAGGTGGAGTCTTCTGTGGGAAGTGTTTTCTCAGTGTCAGCTCCGAAGCTGTGGTTCAGAGGTGGCTGAGGGTGTGCGCTGTGCTGTGAGCTGAACTTGATCATGTGTAAGAGATACCCAGGTAGTGCTGGTTTTGAAGCCATGAAAGGGCCATGGAGTGCAGCTGAGGCCTGGCTCTGTGAGAGGCCAGGGGGCTGTTGGTGGAGGTGCAGCGTCTGTAGCAGTTAAAATCCTAGGGTGGAAGGGGGTCATACTGAGAAGTTGAGTTTTGGCACCACGAAGAGAACCCAAGAGAAGCAATTGGTGAAAGTACATCCCTTGTAACAGGAGACTTTGTCACTTTGGAGATTCCAGTACCATGGGATGACCACCAAGAACAGCATCAGCCATGAAATGGAACCAGCACTAGCTTAGGAGACAAACTGTGTGTGCCACAGAAGATGGAGCTGGAGAAGTGACATAGGACGTTCGGAGGAGCCCAGAAGATTGTCAATGGATCCCAGATACTGGAGTGATTTACACGGTTGGAGTTTGGTTTTGCTTTGTTCAGACTGTGACTATGTCTTTGTTCTTCCTTCTTGACGTATTTAATTTAATTTTTAGTTTGCAGAAGCCCACAGCTGAGAGACTTAGAACTACTGAGAGATTTCGGATTTTTTAAAGAGACTTGTAATGTGTTTAAATTTGCAAAGACTGGACTTTTAAAGTTATTTATAATTTATGTTATGATGCTAATATTAACATACCCTCTTGGGGATAAATGGGAAAGGAAATACTCTAATTGGAAAGTGATGTATTTGTGTGTTGACAAGGGGATCCATTGTGCTGGCTAGTTTCATGATAACTTGATACAAGTTAAAGTCAGCTGAGAGTGGGGACCTCAGTTAAGAAAATGCCTCCATAAGACCAGAGTGTAGGCAAGCCTGAAGGGCATTTTCTTACTCATGTGGCAGTGCCCAGCCTATTTTGGGTGGTGGCATCCCTAGGCTGGTGGTCCTATGTTCTATAAGAAAGTGGGTTGAACAAGTCATGGGGAGAAAGCTACCAAGCAGCACGCCTCCTTGGCCTCTGCATCAGCCCCCACCTCCTAGACCATTCCCTGTTTAAGCTCCTACCCTGACTTCCTTCAGTGATGGCCAATGGATTTGAAAGCTTAAGCCCAATAAACACTTTCTTTCCAACTTGCTTTTGGTCATGGTGTTTCAGCACAGCACTAGTGACCCCAAGAAGAATGCCCCTCCTCATTTTTAAGTCCTTTTCTTCTTTAGGTGCTTCAGAGAATGAATTTCTCTTGTGCTTTCAACTCAATATGGTTGCTAAAACTTAGTAAAACTAATAAAAATGCATGATCCCAGGAAACACATTTCTTGAGTCTCTTGGTTTTATATTCAATGAGGATGCCAAGTTGAACACCTACTTCCAGGTAGAACTGAGCTGACAGAGAACACATGACTGGTCATCTTGGACTGGCTGTTTGCAGCCAACACACAAAGGCTTGTTTAATAGGTGAGTCACCTGGAAAGTAATTTGTGAATGGGTGAATAACTTCTTGAACTATTCCCACTATTTTAGAAAGTCTTACATCTCTAGTCTCTGACCAATCCTATCTCCCATTTTCAACTTTGTCAATGAAAACCTGGCTTACTAACCCTGTGAAAAAAGAGAAAATGTAGCCAACGAGACAAAACAAACAAAAACCCAAAACAGTACAAAGAAAGCAAAACAACACAAACAAAAAAAACTTTCAAAACTTCAAAGTAGGAGGATACATTTTTAATAATATTTTATGAGTATATCACTCCAGGAAATAACTTTTTCGAAAAAATTCAAGAAAGCAAAGAAGAATTTGCCGGTAAGAAGGAAGGCATTTGTTGGAACACGTAGGCAGTGGTGTCTTCGGACGAATGTGATCTGAGACCATTGCAGCTTTTACCTAGTACTGGAGGGAAATGCAAAGTGAGCAACCAAACATCACTCAGTCCAGGGTGCTCTCAACAGAGAGTACGACATTCCAGAATGTATCCTTTGTCTTTGGAAACCTTGTAAGGGTCTCCTCTTGCTTGTCAGAAAGAAATTTCACCAATAAAAGAAACTTCTTTAAAAATGAACCTGGATTGAGAGGATGGGGAGGCCCTAGAGAAATATATTATATATCCAATATACTTCTGATGTCAGCCTGACAGAGCCCAGTCAGCCCTCCTCCACATCTGTGGCAACCTTGGCTGCTTTCTGAGTTTCTACATCCTAGGCTAAAGAATGGCTATTATAGATTCCTTTCAGTTGCTGTGATAAATAATTTGGGAACTTATGAGATTAAGTTTACTACATTTTACAAATCTGGGGTACACTCCATCATTGTGGGAAAATCAAGGCAGGAACTTTGAACAGTCACATCATTTCCCCAGTCAAGACGGGGAGAAATGACATGTTTGCTTGCTTCTTGTTTTACTGAGTTCACATTCTCTGTTTTTGTACAGTACAGGATGCCCTTCCTAGAAAATGGTGCCGACCACAGTGGTCTTGGTCTTGGCACATGAATTAACTTGACTAAGACAGTCCCTCAAAGACCTGCCCACTGTAAGCAATCACCCTTTGAGACTCTCTTCCCAGCAGATTCTGTTTTGTCAACTTGACAATAGAAGCTAACCATTACAAAGGGAATTGTGGCAATCTTCTGGTGGTTACGTGGCTGGAGACACACTTGAAGAGTTCATAGCGCAGGACGGGAAAGGTAAGAACCTGGTGAGCCCTGGTGAGTGGGAGCATCACAGAATCATACCAACAGTCCTTTCTATTGCTTACCTTTTAACTCACTAGATCCTCAGGTGTTCCAGAAAAACTCCATCATGTTTCATGAAGGAATAAGCTGTCATCCTTCAGCAAAGATATCCATCTGTCTTCTTGTCTTAAAAGCAGCGTACACAGAGTTTTTACTTTTATTCCAATTGCCTTTTATGTCTCTACTGTATTTTGTAATTTGAATACAAAACACTATATTACTTTAAAACCTCACAAAACATCAAAGTAGGTGTCTTAGTTACTTTCTGTTGCTGGTATAAGACGTCACAAACCAGGCAGCTGATAAAGGGTTTATTGGGGGCTGAAAGTCCAGAGGGTTAGGAGCCATCACTACCATGGTATCAGGCAGGCAGGCACCACACTGGTACAGAGGCTGAGCACTCACATCCTCTCCAGCAGAGGCAGAGAGGCACACTGGGAATGGAGCAAGTCTTCTGAAACCTCAACACCTGTTCCACCAACATACCTCCTTCAACAGGGCCACACACCTCTTCATCCTTCCCACAGCCCAGTCAGAGATTTATGGACAGCATCTCATTAAAATCACTACAGCAGGTTCCCTACAGGACATCTTTGTGTGTGTGTGTTGTTGTTTTTTAATTATGTGTATTGATCTTTACAAGTATAATGAAACATAGTACAAATAATGCCAAGAGATATCATATTATCATCAATAGAGACCGCATAAGGAAGGTTATCAGAACAGTGATTAAATAAATCCATTAGAAAAAGAAACCCATAATTAGCCTTGAAATGTCCAGGAGAGTCCTTGGTTTCATGAAAGAACATGTCATTACATAGGTATATGAATATATGTGTGCATATTTGTACAAACTTTGTAATCACACAGATATTCCTCTTGAGATATTGTAAGCTTCTATAAAAAAGAAATATAAAGATGATATAAAATTTCAAACAGTTAATGTTCTTGAAAAGTGCATCCAAGCATTAAAATATTCATTCCAACAACATGCGTATCAACTGTATTTTAAATTTATATTTATTATAAACTTATCAAAAGTCCCTTTCTTTATTTAACAGAAAAAAATCTTCTCTACAATTCATTACCAAACATATACAATATGCAAAATCATGGCACATATTTGAATTTACAAACAAAGTATTTAAAGCTTTGAAACCAATTGACTACTTTTTCCTTGGAAAGTCACTCAAGCTCTGCCTTTCCAGATAATATGGATCCAGAGACCTTGTTAATAATGCCTTTTTTTTTCCTTAGGAAGTGTCATGCTACTGGCCTTCTTAATGCTCATAATTGGCATTTATATTTCCCATGACATCTTTTGTTTAAAACTTTCTAGTGAATTCTGGATGAACTGAAGAAAGGCAATGATGTTCCAAGTTAAAATTTCACATTCAGTTCAAATGTTTTAAGTCTGAACATTGTCCTCCGCACCCCAACATTCAGTCATAATACCCACTCTTGTTTAAATTCCTTTTACCAATAATCAGAGCAATTTTAATCTCCTTTAATGTCTTCAAATTAGATCTACTTCCTGTTAAAGACATGCCTGCTGTGACCTGCATGATACTGTCCTGTTCTAATTTCCTAATTTGCATCTCAAATGTCATGTGACCATGCCTAATAGTAACATGTTTCCCCCAGCAAGAACCAAGTGTTCAAACACACAAGCTTGCAGGAGACACTTTGCACTAAAATGACAATGAATAGGTATGTTCAAATGTTTACATTTCCATTTAAAAATGTATGTTTCTATATAATTCGACTTTCAAAACTTTTGGTAGAATTCTGTAGTTTTGCTTGTATAAATCTCACCATTTTCTTGTTAATATTTTATATATGTTAAAAATTTTTCCTATTTTTATAAATCCCCCTCTCCATTGAATACCACATGGATTGTTGCCAGTCTGCACTTTAGATCTGATACTTACCTCGATTTAGACATTTCCTTCATCAACTTCCTCTTAGAGCTATTTGCACATATGCAGCCTTTACAATAATGATGATTTTTCTCACCTTTTTTATGGTTATAATCTGAAATCTTTGGTACATACTTTTTTCTATTATCTTGTTTTTGTAAAACAAATCCAATGCTGTGTATTCATTGCACTCTTGATTTTAAGGGGAATACCCTCTGTGTTCACTCAATAAAGATAATATGGCAGATTGAAGAAAGAGAGTGAATGTTCCCTTCATGAGGACTGTTTGTTATTTAATGAGAAGCAATCAAATAAAAAGAGAATGAAAATGCACTTGAAATTAGGGCATGTAATGTCCTCTTTTTAGACAGCATGTGATAGCTGTGATGAGGAAGGTTAATACATTGCATTACACAATTTCAATACAGAGAAAACATTTATAACAATTAACGAAGTTACTGCATGTGATCGATCAGCAGCAAAGTTGACGCCTGAAAGCAGGATAGTGAAGGGAGTCCTACAGGGCATCTATAAACATGAGGAGAGTCTGGAATGGCTGGCCCACTCACTTTTGGCCCCTCTAATGACTTTTCTTTACATGCCCTGTCCCACCAGAAATCATGTAACATATTTTATTTTCCTATATATTGTATCTTTCCTTTATTACAATACAAAGTTGAGGAGGACAGAGACTGTTGTACTTGTTCTCCTTGTACCTCTGTTACTCCACAAATATTACAGAAATACTTGTAAGATGAATATCGAATAAATGAGTTCCGAAAATGGGCATTTTTATGACTTGGCTAGACATGTGCTCACAGTCTCAAGACATGCCTTCCTGTTTTTATTATTTATCTTGTCAGATCTTGACATTTCTGGTGTAATCTATGTCTTACTTGGGCCATCACTCGGTGGATATGTAATTTTCATCAAAATGTATTTTAACACTAAGCATGATAAAGAGTTCTTTGCTGGGTGTTCACTGACACTGACCATGTCTGGGGTTTGCATGGTGAAGTTTGAGAAGACTGGATTTGACACCGCACAGGATTCTAGTATTCTATGTCACAGGCAAGACAGGGAAGGTCAAATAAAATAAAATAAATCAATGGAAAAAACAGACCAAGTGCAAAGTCAAAGCTAGCTAGCATTGGTAAGGGTTGGTGAGATAGTTCTGGAAAAAATGAGTACACTAAAACTACAAGGAGTAATAAGACACTCTAAATGCAGGAGTAATAGGACACACTAAGTGCAGGAGTAATAGGACACACTAAGTGCAGGAGTAATAGGACACACTAAGTGCAGGAGTAATAGGACACACTAAGTGCAGGAGTAATAGGACACACTAAGTGCAGGAGTAATAGGACACACTAAGTGCAGGAGTAATAGGACACACTAAGTGCAGGATGTGGTGGACACTTAGGATCACAAGCCATCATTGTTCCACAGATTCAGTCTTAGCAGACAGTTTTACAGCAATTACAACTTTGTAAAATTTACTCAGGAAGAAATAAAAGGTCAAAACAAACTGCTGATGATTTAAAATACTAAACATGAACTCATTCGAAACTGGAAAGAGATTGGCAGAAGTTCTTAGCTCATTTTACTGCTGCACAAAACTTGACAACAAATTATAAAAAACCCTATCTTAAAAACCTCCGAGCAGGCAGCAGGATTCAGCGCCCACTGTTTACAAAAACTGGAAGCAAATGGAAAACAGATGGGGACTCTTTAATCTGATTTTTAAAAGAGCCCAAACAAAGATAAGCATGCAAGAAATAAACACAGAACTCCACCGTTTCTCACTCCGGATAAAGCTGAACCAGTGTGTAGAGGTTTTGACAGCTCAGGAGTCCACAGAAGGCCCTGGTTTTTAGCAGGACACAGTTCTTCAGGACAAATCTCTGCATGGGTTACAACAACCAAGTCTACCCCTGCCCCAGAGGACCAGAACTTCAATCCCAGCAAAGTCAGACTCTTGTGCTGGCAGGAGATAGCCTCTGGAAAAGCAGAGCAAAAGAAGGATCAGAGAGGCAGCTCAGGGCTAGGAGAGCTTGCTACTCTTGCACAGGACAGGAGTTCAGTTCCCAGCACCCTTGTCATAGAGCTACAACAGCCTCTAACTCCAGCTCCTCTTCTGGCCTCCACAGGTACCTATGCATACACAGGAAAGGGACAGACAGAGAGACAGAGACAGGACAGAGAAACAGAGAGAGACAGAAAGGATCGAGACAGAGACAGGCTGAGAAATATACAGATAAAAAGAAAAAGACAAAGTAACAAGTCTCACATAATTTTCAAATAAACATGGTTTTATTACATGACCATTTAATGATTTAAATCCTAAGTTAATGAGGGAACAATTTAAGATGTTTCATTCAGATTAAAGAACTCCATACACAGACTACCACACAATTCAGAACTTGGGAGGCAGAGGCAAGTAGATCTTTGTGAGTTCAAGGCTACCCTGCTCTGTACAAAAAAGTTCAAGACCACCCAGATCTACATAGTGAGGCTCTGTCTCAAAATAAATAATTCATTTTTAAAATAATTAATTATAATTAAAAGCAATATGACTTCATATTCCCAGGGCAACAGTCAAGGGCACATCTCCAGAAAACAATGTATTTAACTGCTTGGAGGACAAGACTCTATTGCTTTAAAGTCAGTTTTCTTTTGGAGTGTTAAAGCAAGAAAAGCAGATTCCTGCGGACAGGCAACTGGGCAGGGTCCCCACTTACCCCTGCGGACAGGCAACCTGGGCAGGGTCCCCACTTACCCCTGAGGACAGGCAACCTGGGCAGGGTCCCCACTTACCCCTGTGGACAGGCAACCTGGGCAAGGCCCCCACTTACCCCTGCGGAGAGGCAACCTGGGCAGGGTCCCCACTTACCCCTGAGGACAAGCAACCTGGGCAGGGTCCCCACTTACCCCTGCGGACAGGCAACCTGGGCAGGGTCCCCACTTACCCCTGTGGACAGGCAACCTGGGCAGGGTCCCCACTTACCCCTGCGGAGAGGCAACCTGGGCAGGGTCCCCACTTACCCCTGTGGACAGGCAACCTGGGCAGGGTCCCCACTTACCCCTGCGGACAGGCAACCTGGGCAGGGTCCCCACTTACCCCTGCGGACAGGCAACCTGGGCAGGGTCCCCACTTACCCCTGCGGACAGGCAACCTGGGCAGGGTCCCCACTTACCCCTGCGGAGAGGCAACCTGGGCAGAGTCCCCACTTACCCCTGTGGACAGGCAACCTGGGCAGGGCATCCAGTCATCTAGCTGCCCATTTCAAAGTTTTTCAACTTTTTTCATGAAAGTCTAAACTTTATCTCAGTGTTAACTGTCTATAAATATTTGATTTGAACGAACATTTCCACACTTTGCTATTTCTGATTGTCTATGTACACAGTTCTCAATGATTCCTTATTTTAATTTTCAAGTAGAAATCACTGAAATGGTGAAACAAGCCCACAGGGCATTAGCTAACACTTACCTTAGCCCACAACCATTTTACCTGAACTTCTAGTAAAATGGCTGCAGGGAAATATACAAGGAAGGCCTTAGCTACTATTGTGTAGATGTTTCCTAAGAATGGAAACCTTCCCTCCTAGAGAGAAAAGAGATTCCTAAGACCCAGGAAACATATGACACCCAGGAAGTTCCTCAAACTTAAGATGATCTAGAAGCTCATCAAGTTCTGGATTCACAGGAGCCCCTCCCAAAGGGTAGATATAACAGTTGCTGGAGAGAAGATTCATGTTAGCGCTGCCTGGAAGCTGGCCATGGTGGTCCTGAGATACAGCTTTTGAGATTCATCATCTATGCTGGGGTGGGCTTTTGATGATGCAACTTCCTTTGGGCCACACATGCTCCTGTAGTAACCACAATGAAATTACATGGGAAAGACATTTCTTTCATTTGGAGATGAATGGATATTTGTTTAAATCTACCTGTGCCTTAGGATTCCTATTCATGCACAAAGATCATGACTAAGAAGCAAGTTGGGGAGGGAAGGGTTTATTCAGCTTACACTTCCACATTGCTGTTCATCACCAAAGGAAGTCAGGACTGGAACTCATACAGGGTAGCAACATGGAGACAGGACTGTATGCAGAAGCCATGGAGAAGTGCTGCTTTCTGGCTTGCTTCCCCTGGATTGCTCAGCTTGCTTTCTTACACAACCCAGGACTATCAGCTCAGGGATGGCACCACCCACAATTTCAACCCTTGATCACTAATTGAGAAAATGCCTTACAGCTGGATCTCATGGAGGCATTTCCTCAACAGAGGCTCCTTTCTCTGTGATAACTCCAGCTTGTGTCAAGTTGACACACAAAACCAGCCAGTACAATCTGAAAACATAAATTGTCCAAACAATATGAACCCATAGCCTTGCCCACAATCCATTTCCTTGTTGTCTGTTTGCACCCAAATGTCTCGGCTGCTAGGGTGTCACATATTTGGGGGTCTGACGGTTTATGAAAGGCAAGCATTTCTTTAGAGCTCTCCCAATATCCTCAGCTGTGACATTTGCCTAGAAGTTTCAGGGGATAGGTGGTTTAGTCAAGGCCCTGGGGATACAGATGCACAGCCTGACAAGCATGAGATTGGAAGGCAATGAGCTATCCCACTGAGAAAAGAAGTGTCAGAGAGCCAAGGGCACTATCTGAGGAGATTGGAATCAGAGGCAGTTCAGAAGAAAACAGGGACCTCAGGAAAGTGGTCAGGTGCCAAGGACAAGATTCCTCTCTGTATCCATTCTTACCTGCAGGGCAGTTGCCAGGGTAAGCCAAGGTGTAATTTTAAAGGCTGAGGACAAGTGGAGAGCTTTGGGGGCTGGAACTCACCTCAGATGCTTGTTCTGGGCCACTGGCCTTGTGCAGGCTGGGCAGCACCTCTGCCAGCTCTGGCTCCTTGCAAAGGATGCTGCAGGCGACAGAGAAAAGGCCTCTTGTAATAAAACCAGCCCCTGTGAGCCATTCAGAGATTCATGATAGGGATCACTGCCCAAATTAATTTGCGAGCAAATAAAGCATGGGATGCCAACATCAACAAGTACGGCTGCCAGCCGGTGGGTCAGAGAGAGGCACAAGCCGTGCTTCCCTTTGTGCTTGCGGCTGCAACTGCCTCAGAACCCGCCCCGTCTTCTCTAACCCGCGATGGCTTGATTTTGCCCATGATATTTCTTTTTGTGGATTTCAAAGTATAATTTAAATTTTTGGTTTATATTCTTTACTTCATTCACATAGTTACCATTTTTAAAAATTAGCTGTTTAAGTTAATATTGAAAGTAATTGGTTTCATTATGGTGTTTTCTTTTTCTTTTTTAGGTTATTAGTGTGGTGTGTATCTCTCTGTGTGTGTCTGTGTGATGGGGAGGGATACATGTGTATTGCTGTGTGTGCATGGATGTGTGTGATGTGTGCTTGTGTGTATGTGTGTGCGTGTTTGTGTGATGTGTGCTTGTGTGTATTTGTGTGCATGTTTGTGTGCATGTGTGTACACGTGTGTGAATGTGTGTGAATGTGTGTGCATGTGTATGCACATGTGTGTACATGTGCATATGTGTGTGTGCATGTGCATATGTGTGTGTGCATGTTTGTGTGATGTGTGCTTGTGTGTATGCATGTGCGTGTTTGTGTGCATGTGTATACATGTGTGTGAATGTGTGTGCATGTGTGTGCATGTGTATGCACATGTGTGTGCATGTGCATATGTGTGTGTGCATGTGTGGTCAGAGGACAACTTTGTGGAGTTGGTTCTTTCCACAGTTCTATGGACTCTGGGAATCAAACTCTGGTTTTCACCTTGGGCAGCATGTGCTCTCACACACTGAGGCATCCAGCCAGCCTCACTGTGGCACTTTTACACACATGTGTCACTGTATTTGTGTGTACATGTGTCCAACTTGCCTCTCTCACATGACTGTCCTCTGTGCTTCACGCCACTCTCAAATAGTTTCCCTTTCTGTTTCATGTCACATCTGTGCAAGATCCCTCTTTTCCTTCCTTCCCTATTATCTCTTACTCCATTTTGATGGTTCCCTTTCTAATCTCTCTCTCTCCCCTCTCTCTCTCTCTCTCTTTCTCTCTCTCTCTCTTCCTCCCTCTCTCCATCCCTCTCTCTCACACATACACACATGCATGTGCCCATAAGACACACATATACACACATATATAAACATACCACACACAACATCATATACATAAACACACACATATACACACAACACATATGCACATATGTCTTCACACATTCACATACACATTAATAATCTTAAATTTCATGTATGAGAGAAAAGATGTAGTATTTGTCTTTTTGAGTCTGGATTATTGGTATGATTGTATTTTCCCTTATAACTGAGTAAAATTACATTCTGTGTATGTACTATTGTTGATGATCTTTTTCATTCATCTGTTATTGGACAACTAGACTGGATCATTTCTTCATTGTCACCAATAGTGCAGCTATCATCTTGGATATACAGGTATCTTAGTCATGGTGTCTGGATGTCCTCTGGGTGTACCTCCTGTAAGATAAAATACAGGCACTACAGAGATGAGTCAGTGGTTAAGATTATTTGCTGTTCTTGCAGAGAATCCAGGGTGAGTTCCCAGTACCCACCTCTGGCAGCAACAACTGCCTGTAACAGTCCCATGGAATCTGATACCCACCTACTTGAGCCCTCTGAGGTTATCTGCACACATAGCATACAGATACACATATATACAAGTAAAATTAAAATTAACCTTTAAAAAATAAATAATATTGGAGACAGTATCTAAATTAGCAAAATCAGAAATGAAAAGGGAGACATAACAACAGAAACTGAAGAAATTAAAAAAAAATCATCGGATTCTATTTTAAAAGCCTATATTCAACACAACTGGAAAGTCTGAATGAAATGGACAATTTTCCAGACAGATATCAAGTACCAAAGTTAAATCAGGATCAGATGAACCATCTATATGGTCCCATAATCCCTAAAGAAATAGAAGCAGTCATTAAAAGTCTAGGACCAAAAAAAGCCCAGAACCAGATGGGTTTAGTGCTGAATTCTATCAGACCTTCAAAGAAGACTCTTTGAATGATTTCACAAAATAGAAACAGAAGGAACACTATCCAATTCATCCTATAAAGTCACTGTTACGCTGATACCAAAACCTTACAAAGACCCAACAAAGAAAGAGAACTTCAGACCAATTTCCCTTATGAATATTGATGCAATTATACTCAACAAAATTCTCCCAAACTGAAACCAAGACACATCAAAATGATCATTCACCATGATCAAGTAGGCTTCATCCCAGGGATACAGGGATGATTCAGTATATGGAAATCCATCAATGTAATCCACTACATAAACTTAAAGAAAAAAAACACATGATAATTTTATTAGATGCTGAAAATGAATTTGATAAAATTCAACATCCCTTCATGTTAAAAGTCTTGGAAAGATCAGGAATTTAAGGCCCATACCTAAACATAGTAAAATCAATATACAGCAAATCAGTAGCCAACATCAAACTAAATGGAGAAAAACTTGAAGCAACCCCACTAAAATCAGGGACTAGACAAAGGCTGCCTTCTCTCTCCCTATCTATTCAATATAGTACTTGAAGTTCTAGCTAGAACAATTAGACAAGCAAAGGAGATCAAAGGGATACAAATTGGAAAGGAAGAAGTCAAAATAACATTATTTGCAGATGATATGGTAGTATACTTCAATGACCCCAAAAATTCCACCAGAGAACTCCTACAGCTGATAAACAACTTCAGCAAAGTGGCTGGATATAAAGTTAACACAAACAAATCAGTAGCCTACCTATGCTTAAAGGATAAACAGACTGAGAAAGAAATTAGGGAAATGACATCCTTCACAATAGCCACAAACAATATAAAGTATATTGATGTGACTCTAACCAAACAAGTGAAAGATCTGTATGACAAGAACTTTGGGTCTCTGAAGAAGGGAATTGAAGAAGACCTCAGAAAATGGAAAAATCTTCCATGCTCATGGATTGACAGGATTAATATAGTAAAAATGGCCATCTTGCCAAAAGTAATCTACAGATTTAATGCAATCCCCATCAAAATCCCAACTCAGTTCTGCATAGAGTTAGAAAGCACAATTCTAAAATTCATCTGGAATAATAAAAAACCCAGGATAGCTAAAACTATTCTCAACAATAAAAGAACTTCTAGGGGAATCAGTATTTCTGACCTCAAACTGTATGACAGAACAATAGTGATTAAAAATTGCATGGTATCGGTACGGTGACAGCCAGGTAGAACTGAAGACCTAGAAATGAACCCACACATCTATGGTCACTTGATTTTTGACAAAGGAGCTAAAACCATCCAGTGGACAAAAAATAGCCTTTTCAACAAATGGTGGTGCTGGTTCAACTGGGTTCAACATGTAGAAGGATGCAAATTGAGCCATTCTTATTTCTCTGTACAAAGCTCAAGTACAAGTGGATCAAGGACCTCCACATCAAACCAGATACACCGAATCTAATAGAAGAGAAAGTCGTGAAGAGCCTGGAGCACATGGGCACAGGGGAAATTTTCCTGAACAGAACACCAATGGTTTATGCTCTAAGATAAAGAATTGACAAATGGGACCTCATAAAATTGCAAAGCTTCTGTAAGGCAAAGGACACTGTCAATAGGACAAAATGGCAACCCAAAGACTGGGAAAAGATCTTTACCAATCCTGCATCCAATAGAGGGATAATATCCAAGATATACAAAGAACTCAAGAAGTTAGAATCCAGAGAACCAAAACCCTATTAAAAAAAAAAAAAGGGAAACAGAGCTAAACAGAGAATTCTCAACTGAGGAAACTTGAATGGCTAAGAAGCACCCAAAGAAATATTCAACATCTTTTCTCAAAACAACCCTTAGATTCCACCTCACACTAGTCAGAATGACTAAGATGAAAACCTCAGGTGACAGTACATATTGGGAGTATGTGGAGAAAGAGGAACACTCCTCCATTGTTGGTAGGATTGCAAGCAACCACTCTGGAAATCAGTCTGGCAGTTCCTCTGAAAATTGGACCTGAGGACCCAGCTATACCACTGCTGGGCATATATCCAGAAGATGATCCAACATGTAATAAGGACACATGCTCCACTATGTTCATAGCAGCCTTATTTATAATAGCCAGAAGCTGGAAACAACTCAGATATTCCTGAACAAAGGAATGGATGCAGAAAATGTGGTACATTTACACAATGGAATACTACTTAGCTATTAAAAACAATGACCTCATGAAATTCACAGGCAAATGGATGGAACTTGAAAATATCATCCTGAGTGAGGTAACTCAGTCAGAAAAGAACGAACATGGTATGTACTCACTGATAAGTGGATATTAGCCTAAAAGTTCAGAATATCCAAGATTCAATTCACAAACCATATGAAGCCTAGGAAGAAGGAAGACCAAAATGTGGATGCTTCAGTGCTTTTTAGAAGGATGAACAAAATGCTCACAGCAGGAAATATGGAGACAAAGTGTGGAGCAGAAACTGAAGTATAAATTGAACCCATAGAATGGGAAGTTTGGGGAGAAGGCTATTCTATACCCCAGGAAGACTCGAAGACCTTGAGACACCCAGATAGTGGGAATAGAGGGATTTCGATTAGGACTATAAAAATACCGTTGTGCGCCGAAGCAACGCATCAGCTGTTTTTAACCATTTTCAGTGGTTCCGCTGAGACACCAACAAAGGCAACAACAAAAAACAAACCAAACAAAAACAAAAACCAAAAACAAAACTTCAAACAAAATAAAAAAGGAAGGAAGGAAGGAGAAAAAGAGAGTGAGAAATGAAGGGAGGGATGGAGGGAGGAAGGAGAGAGACAGAGAGACAGAGAGACAGAGAGACAGAGAGAAAGAAACTAAACAGCACTCTTGAATCTGTTCAACAGAAATAGTCTTGTTTTATCACGACCTAAGAATGTCACTGCTAGGGCATACTGTAGTTCCGATTTTAGATTTGTGAGTTTATGTGCCTACCAGCAGTAGACAAGGAGAGTTCCCCAACACTGATTTCTCTCTGGTGAAATTTGACCAATGACAAATTTGTTAGTGGGAAAAAATAAATCTATTTTTTTTAAATGTTCATTTCTTTAGCCCAATAACTTATTAGAGGTGCTTATTTGCTTTTAGGAGATTTTTGGTGGGGCCTTTGGGAACTTTTCAATAGAGGATTGTGGTGTCTGAAAAGGGCAATTTCTATCTGACTGAGAAGTCCAGAACTGTATGAAAAGGAGCATAGAGGGTGAGTTCCCTGTCTCACTCAGGTTTTAAAAGAAAGGTTTTCGTTTGCTGGAGGCCAGCTCTGGAGCTCTGATTCTCTCTTAAAGGTAGCAGAAGAGGAAGAGCATGGGCAGGGGCAAGAATTGGTTTTGTGAGAAATTAGGGTTTCAATAATAATAATAATAATAATAACCTATCTTAATTCTAAGTTACTCTGAAGCCAGAAGCTGCAGGCCTCTGGTCAAATTAACAGGTGCTGCCTAACAACCGGAGGGTGGGGTGGGGTGGGGGGTGGGGGGGGCATTAAGAGGTACTTTTGTTCACATCTCTGCAGGGCTTCACTAAGGCTGAGAGTTTACTTCCTTGTCAGCTAGAGAAAGTTACTCTCTCACAAGAAGGGGGTGGGGAGGAGACTTTTTAAAAATATTATTCCCCACTCCCTGGGTCCTCAAGTCTCTCAAGGGTTATGTGCACCCTCTCTCACTGAGACCAGACCAGGCAGTCCACTGTTGTATATATATGAGGCGGGGGAGGTGTGGGATGGCGATGGGCTCAGACCAGCTAGTGTATGCTGTCTGGTTGGTGGCTCCATGTCTGAGAGATCTCGGGTCCAGGTTAGTTGTTCCTATGGGTCACCCTCCTTGACTTCTTCCAGCCTTTCCTTAATTCAACCACAGGTATCCACTGGTTGGGTCTAAGTATCTGCATCTTGGTCAGCTGCTTGTTGGGCCTCTTGGAGGGCAGCCATGCTAGGCTCCTGTCTGCAAGCACACCGAAGTATCAGTAATAGTGTCAGGAGACATTTAAAAAAAAATTCTAATCTTAATTTTTAAGAGAAAGTAAAAGAGGGGAAAACCTGTCAGACGCTATGCTCTCTTGCTTTCTAAGTTACTCTATTCTTCCGTTCTTCCTCTGCCCCACAATCCTGCTCTCTCCTCCTGTCATGCAATGCCTGTAATGTGATCGTGTCTAGCTTTTTGTACCATTTTTAGGGGAATAGATCACATGATTTTTTTCCAAGCAGCATCCTTCATTTTCTTTACAAAGGTTAAAAGTTCAAACATAGATTCCAGTCATAAATAAAATAAGAAGTTTTACAATAGAAATGTTTATATGTGTTTCTACTAAGAATAGTCATCTAACTAGATATCTATTATCTGTCACTAGCGCTACAGGTCCCTAGAGAGTCTAAAACCACAATTTTTGTGACTAAGTTAACATCAAAGTTTTATATAGGTAAACCCAGTCAATATTTTATCTTCTGTCATTGCACCTACTATAAATCGTTAGTTCCCTTTTATGACCTTTGGTTAATTGTTTTACAGCTCTAAGGAATGCATCCCTAAGTTGTAAACGGCTGTTTTCTGTCCAAGAAGCACTGGCAGAGTTCTTGTTGCAGTACCAGAGAGGGCTTTAACGGCAGCAGTCCTATTATAAAGGGCTTAACAATTGCTATTATAATTTTAGGAATTCTTATAGGATCATTGTTACAAATTAAGAAATCATCTATTTATCTATATAGTGTCACTACAAGATGATACGTTTTTGTTGATCTGTAGAAATCTTCCCAATAGGGTGGGCTAGTACCCAGAGATTATATAATATTAGTTTTATAAGGACAGGAAAGGCATATCAGCTTCAAGAAGCAATCCTGAGACAAAGTCTCTTTGGGACCTTGCCTCATAGAGCATCGCAAACCAGGCAAAAGCAGTGGGTCACCTTGAGGAAGGCCACCTGCTGTCCTTAGCCTAGTTTTTTCAGTGTTCTTTGTTTTTAAAAACTCCCTGTTATATGCATTCTGGGCTGTTCTGTGTGGGGCAGGGGAATTACCAGGAGCTGCAGGTGTGAGTAGTTAATTGGGTATGGGGCAGGAGAGTTACCAGGAGTGGCAGGTGTGAGTGTTCCTGGTCTCAGATGTTTGATTTTAGTCCTATCAAAGTAAAAGTAGCCAATGATAGGAAGGCATTTGACAGTGTTTTGTTTCTGGGAAGGGTCCACACAGAAAGGGGTCAGTTGTGGCACACACATGGTGTGAAGAAGGGGGGTAACTAGAAAAAGTGACAGACTTTGAGTGAACTCCTTAAACCCACACACAGTACCTGGGCGGTCTTCGCCTGCCAAAAATCTGTGCCCTGAGCCTCTCCCTGTCACCTCCGCCTGTATATGCATATATTACCTGAACAGACAATAAAACAACCTTTGCCCAGAGCAAGATGAAATTCTTCTGCATCGTAGTTCATTCTCGGTGACGGTGACGCCAAGCACGGTGTCTGGAAGTGTGGCAGGTGACGGGGGACGAGATCCATCATTCTGGATGCAGTCGGGAGCCCTGAAGATAAAGGAGGCAATTAAAAACCAATCCCAGGATGAACTCAAACACAGCCTGTCTCCTACAGACGAGCAGCTTCTAGCATCAGTGTTTCTTCATGGAAGGGGTCAAATCACAATGTTCTTTAGGAAAATCATGTTCATCAGTTAAGTTTAGAAATGGATGTGACTTCCTGTGTGACCAGCTTCCCATAAACAATAGAACAGTGCTGTTTGTTTTTAAAGACTTATTTCAAGCATCAATTTACAAAAAGAACAGACAGAAAAGCATTTGGAGCGCCTTTCCGCTTCTGGCAGAGCAGGCTGTCCTCTCCGCTGAGGGTGGGAGACGCCTCCCATGGCTTCTCGAGGGGGCAGAATGGTGGCTTTGGTCATGATGACTAGAGAGAGGCCATGGGTGGCACCTTTGATGTCCAACCTCAAATTATCCAATCAGGCAATTATTTTCTAGTGATAGAAAATTTCATGCATAATCTGTACATGTCTGGGATGTGATTAACAGTGTTGTGAGCAGAAAGTGTTAAACCGTACGACATAACTGGTTCCTAAATGCTCCCTACAGGTCTTCTCATGCTGAAGGTGTGGTTCCCAGTTCATGGAACTACTGGGAAATGGTAGGATCTCCTGCAGGTGGGACCAAGTGGGAGGATGTTAGCTGCCCTGAGACCTCCTGTGCACGGGCTGCCCTGAGTCCTCCTGTGCACAGGCTGAACTGTATTTTAGGCCTAGCACTCTTTAGACCTGAACTGCATTTTCTTCTTTCCTGTATCTCAAGTGTTCTGTCCTGTTGCTATGGTTTGCATCTGAAGTGTGCCACCACGGGCTCCTGATTTGAACGTTTGGTTTCCAGCTTCTAATGCTATTTGGAAGGCTATGGAACATTCAAGAAGTGGGGCCCAGCTGTCGGAAGGAGGTCAGGAGGGCTGGGCCTGCCTGACCCACACCTCCAATACTGGGGTTACAATGTAAAGCTACCCCGTGCTCCTGCCACCATGGACAGAGCTAAGGTTCCAGCTGTCACCTGTTCCCTCCCAGGGTAGGTTGCACTCTCCAAACCAGGAGACACAAGGAATCTTTCCTGCTGGAATGTGTTTTGGTTTATCTGATTTAGAGCAACAAGAAAAGTAACAAATGTGCTCACATTGTCAACTTAGACTTGTTAACCTTTAACATGGTGTGAGTCAGTTCCATATGTACACACACACACTCACACACATATACACATGCACATACACAGTCACACATACTCATACACACACGCACACACACACCACTCACACCACCACACTCATACATACAGTCACACATATACACACACCTTCACAGTCACACTCATACATACATGTACACACACCACACACTCACACCACACACACACACACATACACACACCTTATTGGTCCTCTTTTTCTCGATAACTTTGATCAATAAAATTCCACTCAGTATTACAAAATTTGGATGAAGTCCTGCCAACTAAATAAAATGTTCTCCTGGACTCGTTGAATCGTGAGCACTGTGTGTGACCATGCTTTGCCCTATGTGGACAGTTGTGCTCTGCTTCCTGCAGATGCAATGACTCATCCCTGGAAGGACCGATAGACAGATGCTCAAAACAGACAATGAGTTCAAAGCTCTCCTCTACCTCTTGGGTACCTCAGGTGAGTTTCATTGGCCTTTAGATCATTGTGCTAAGCCTCACTTTCTTCATCTATGAAGTCACAATAATAATAATACCTTCCTCACATGACTGTTGTAAAAATTTAATTGATGCAGCAAAGTGCTTTTCTGCGCATCTAGTACTGAGTAAGTCTTTGCTCAAATGCAGGCATTGTATGGGCCCTTAAGGAAAGTCGGGGAAATCTGTGTGCTAGAACATGGAAGAGTTGAAATTCTTATGGGACAACTTTAATAACTGCCACAGCTTTGTTATCTATCCTGTAGGATATGGGCAGCCATGTGCGTGTGTGTGTGTGTGTGTGTGTGTGTGTGTGTTTATACATATGCGTGTATACATGTATGCATGCATATGTGTATATATGTATACACTTATATGTATACATGTATGCATATATATGCATGCTCAGGGCAAAGGGTTTATTCAACATTGGAAAATGCTTTCTTCTACCAAGCATCGTATCCATCTTGCGTAGCAGAGGTTATGAGTCCCACTGCTCCAGCAGTTACAGAGCTGTGCCATGAGCTAGCTCATCAGCAGGCAAGCACATAAACAAAAGTGGTTCACATCTTGGATAGATATCGGGGAATTCACTTTCGGTAATGACGAGGAAGAGTTAAAATGCAAATGTACAATTATTGACTAGCTTTCTGAGGTCATGCCTGGTGTATTTCATTCTGAACTTCTTGCTCAATGCCTTTCAAATCTCTCTTGCTAAATTTGGCTCCTTGAAAATTATTCCTCCAAGGCAGAAAATTGGCAGTCAAGTGCGTTTCATTGGCCTTTAGATCACTGTGTTTTTTAACTTGTAATTTTCCATGGCTCTCTGTTCACCATCGAATTTCTATTGTGTGCCACATTACCCATGGGGTGCCAGCATTGATCTTGATCTGTGATTCACATTCCCTTGTCAAGAACTGTTCCATTAGGTAGGCTTCTTTCAGGAATGAGTAGACTATGTCTATCAACTGAAGAATGCTATGTATTGACAATAAATGACTATTATTAATAACTTCAAAAGCTATGCATAGACACAATGCTTCTTAGGTGCACTGAAAGCTAACTTTTTATTTCTAATAACTTACATGTAGCATGGGTAAGTAGTCTGTGAGAATGTTCCCAGCCTGGCCAACTGCACAAAGGAAGTAATCAACACAGAGGAGAGGAGAGGAATCAACACAGGGGAGAGGAGAGGAATCAACACAGGGGAGAGGGGAGGAATCAACACAGGGGAGAGGGGAGGAATCAACACAGGGGAGAGGGGAGGAATCAACACAGAGGAGAGAGGGAGGAATCAACACAGGGGAGAGAGGGAGGAATCAACACAGAGGAGAGGAGAGGAATCAACACAGGGGAGAGAGGGAGGAATCAGCACAGGGGAGAGGAGAGGAATCAACACAGGGGAGAGAGGGAGGAATCAACACAGGGGAGAGGAGAGGAATCAACACAGAGGAGAGAGGGAGGAATCAACACAGGGGAGAGGGGAGGAATCAACACAGAGGAGAGAGGGAGGAATCAACACAGGGGAGAGAGGGAGGAATCAACACAGGGGAGAGGAGAGCAATCAACACAGGGGAGAGGGGAGGAATCAACACAGAGGAGAAAAGGAGGAATCAACACAGGGGAGAGGGGAGGAATCAACACAGAGGAGAGAGGGAAGAATCAATACAGGGGAGAGGGGAGGAATCAACACAGAGGAGAGAGGGAGGAATCAACACAGGGGAGAGAGGGAGGAATCAACACAGAGGAGAGAGGGAGGAATCAACACAGAGGAGAGAGGGAGGAATCAACACAGGGGAGAGGAGAGGAATCAACACAGAGGAGAGAGGGAGGAATCAACATAGGGGAGAGGGGAGGAATTAGCACAGGGGAGAGGGGAGGAATCAACACAGGGGAGAGGAGAGGAATCAACACAGGGGAGAGAGGGAGGAATCAACACAGGGGAGAGGAGAGGAATCAACACAGAGGAGAGAGGGAGGAATCAACACAGGGGAGAGGGGAGGAATCAACACAGAGGAGAGAGGGAGGAATCAACACAGGGGAGAGAGGGAGGAATCAACACAGGGGAGAGGAGAGCAATCAACACAGGGGAGAGGGGAGGAATCAACACAGAGGAGAAAAGGAGGAATCAACACAGGGGAGAGGGGAGGAATCAACACAGAGGAGAGAGGGAAGAATCAATACAGGGGAGAGGGGAGGAATCAACACAGAGGAGAGAGGGAGGAATCAACACAGGGGAGAGAGGGAGGAATCAACACAGAGGAGAGAGGGAGGAATCAACACAGAGGAGAGAGGGAGGAATCAACACAGAGGAGAGAGGGAGGAATCAACACAGGGGAGAGAGGAGGAATCAACACAGAGGAGAGGAGAGGAATCAACACAGGGGAGAGGGGAGGAATCAACACAGAGGAGAGGAGAGCAATCAACACAGGGGAGAGGGAAGGAATCAACACAGAGGAGAAAAGGAGGAATCAACACAGGGGAGAGGGGAGGAATCAACACAGAGGAGAGAGGGAAGAATCAATACAGGGGAGAGGGGAGGAATCAACACAGAGGAGAGAGGGAGGAATCAACACAGGGGAGAGAGGGAGGAATCAACACAGAGGAGAGAGGGAGGAATCAACACAGAGGAGAGAGGGAGGAATCAACACAGGGGAGAGGGGAGGAATCAACACAGGGGAGAGAGGGGAGGAATCAACACAGGGGAGAGGGGAGGAATCAACACAGGGGAGAGAGGGAGGAATCAACACAGGGGAGAGAGGGGAGGAATCAACACAGAGGAGAGAGGGAGGAATCAACACAGAGGAGAGAGGGAGGAATCAACACAGAGGAGAGAGGGAGGAATCAACAGAGGGGAGAGGGGAGGAATCAACACAGGGGAGAGAGGGGAGGAATCAACACAGGGGAGAGAGGGGAGGAATCAACACAGGGGAGAGGGGAGGAATCAACACAGGGGAGAGAGGAGGAATCAACACAGAGGAGAGAGGAGGAATCAACACAGAGGAGAGAGGAGGAATCAACACAGGGGAGAGAGGGGAGGAATCAACACAGGGGAGAGGGGAGGAATCAACACAGAGGAGAGAGGAGGAATCAACACAGAGGAGAGAGGAGGAATCAACACAGGGGAGAGAGGGGAGGAATCAACACAGGGGAGAGGGGAGGAATCAACATAGGGGAGAGGGGAGGAATCAGCACAGGGGAGAGGGGAGGAATCAACACAGGGGAGAGGGGAGGAATCAACACAGGGGAGATACAGAGGAATCAACACAGGGGAGAGGGGAGGAATCAACACAGGGGAGAGGGGAGGAATCAACACAGGGGAGATAGAGAGGAATCAACACAGGGGAGAGAGGGAGGAATCAAGTCTTTATAGGCAAAGAAGGTAAATAAGAGCAGAAAGTTAGACTGCTACGACATAAGCTGTTTGGATGCATTTCAGACATCGGAGTGGAGGTGTCAACACAGAAGTTGGAAATAGAAATCTGAGGTTAAGAGAGAGGTTGAGGATGGACAGGGACATTGGAGACTCATTGTCATAGGTGATAACAGTTTTATAACAATATAGAATAAGGAAACAAGAAAGTGTGCTGACACATTAAAAAAAATCAGTGTACCCTGAACAGAGGGTACATACTTGGGACGAGGTAGCGGACATTGAATGGAGGTCTTGACTTAAATCCAATGGGCAGTAAGACACCACCTATCAGAGACCGACCCTGGAGTCTTGGCCAATGCCATGACTTATTTTGCCTAAATCAGAGGATTCATGAATCACTTACTCTAAAACTATTCTGTTTTGTTTTACAGAGAAAACTTGAAAGTCAAGAAGTCCTGAAATGATGAGGAGGCTCTTCACACCAAGACCCAAAGTCCAGCCCCACCCTGGTCTGCCCAGTCCGTGCTGCGGCAGCTCCAGAGACGCTCATTTTGTTACTTCTCACTTGTTTCCATATTCAGTGTACACATTCCTAACTGCAAAGCTGTCATCAACAGTGCCTCACTGTGCGAACGTCTTTCATGTGTGCTAGGCATTCTCAGAGCTTAATAATCTGCATCTGATTTGCATCATCTTATTTAAACAAAGGCAATATTGGCCATACTGCCTTCTGAGACAGGCTTTGAAAAATTGCAATAATTTTTGCAGCTATGTAGTAACAATCATTGTCTTCTTGGTTCTAAGAAATGGTTCTGCTCTCTGTGTTTTTACAAAAACAGGACACTGAGTGGGTAGCTGGTGGGTGGGAAACGCTTCTCAGATTTAGAAGGTCGAGACCTGAGATGCACTTCAGGATGACTGGCATATCCCCACTGAGTCTTCCTCAAGTCCTGCATATGCTCTTTGCTGAATCCTTACCACGACAGGAGCAGCTATTGTGGGATAGCACCCATCGTGATTGAGATCCAGCACGTGAGCTGCTCCGGAGCAGGAGCTCCACGGTCCTCCTTTTCTTGTTTAGTGTAAAGCTGAGAATAATGCCTCCACTTCGGCTTCTTAGAGGAAACTAAAATTTGCTGGGGTCTAACCTCCGTGTGTCTTCTTTCTTGTTCAGTTCTCCTTGAGGCAGTAGAGGCGGAAGAGCATGGATGAGGGTAAGACTTAGTCTTAAGAGAAATTTAGGTTTGCTGTTTTCCCATCTCAGTTCCAAGTCACTCTGCTACTGTAGCTGCCCTGCCTTCTGAGAAGCTGTTTAGCACCCTAAAATAGCACCAGTAGCAAAGTGTACAAAGCCATACAAATTGGAGCCCTTTGATGCTCAGTGGTCTGAGCCACGGGGGAGAGGCTTGAGAAAGAGCAGGTGAAATTCTTGCATCTACTCAGCTAAGTGGCCCCAAGCTCTCAGTGATTCCTGAGCTTAGGGGTGCACAGGAAACTGTCAGCATGCTGTCACTGTGCATGACGGGTGGGTCAAATGGACCATAGGCAGTGTGCGTGTTGGGTACTGCATGTGCTGCACGAGTTCTGGACTCAGTGCATGTCAAACTATGTAAACTCACACTGCTACCCTCCATGACATGCCCATGTGAACTCACACTGCCACCCCCCCCATGCATGGCCATGCCCATGTGAACTCATCCTCCATGACATGCCCATGTGAACTCACACTGCTACCCTCTGTGGCACATCCATGTGAACTTACACTGTTACCCTCCACATGTTCACTCTTGTTTGCAATCCAAATCCAGTGTTTTAGACAGAAGTGCTATCTTGATTTTGAGTTCTAAGAACTCCATCTGTGGTTGTGGTGGGTTTCGTTGTTTGGTTGCTGCTGATGATCAGTTTGGCTCTTGATTAAGTCAGTTCTATTTGTGGTTTGGTTATCTATACTCACATGGGCTTTGGTTTGGCGCCTGGACTATAAGGTGAAGTGTCCTTTGACTGTGGATCCTCAGCCTGGCTGCACCACTGTTTCCATCTCTTACCCTGCTCCCTTCTGGTCTCCTTTACACTGCTCATTGTGACACTAGCCCTGTGACGCCCCCCCCCCCCCCCACTGCCATCAGCAGCCTGGGCTTTGACCAACGACGAACAAGCAAAAGATGCACCTTTCACACACAGATTTCCCTGCTCCATGCTCCACGTGAAAAACACCTTTCACTGTCTCTTTAAAATTACTCTCAGTTGCCTCAGGCTTCTTCTGATATGAAGGCGTGCCTCTTCAGCCTGGGTAGTTAGTGCCAGGAGAGGGAAGTGTCTACCCGAGGCTAGTTCTAACCATCCCATGCCTGAGTTACTAGAAGGAGCTCAGTTCCAAGGACATGCATCAATCTTGGTTACCCTATATCCATTAGCCAGAGGACTCATTTTATCAATTTAAAAACATTAAATTAATTTACTTAATTTGGG
This sequence comes from Apodemus sylvaticus, assembly GCF_947179515.1. Classification (NCBI taxonomy): domain Eukaryota; kingdom Metazoa; phylum Chordata; class Mammalia; order Rodentia; family Muridae; genus Apodemus; species Apodemus sylvaticus. The sequence continues at coordinate 2,963,707 of NC_067486.1, read as the reverse complement.
GAAGAGGTGCCCACCACAGCTCACACATAGAAGAAAGTGTGGGGGAGTCAGTTCTCCCCTCCTGCCCTATGGGCTCTAGGGTTCATTGCCAAGCTCACACTGGAAGGCCTTACCTGCTTATCTGACTCACTGGCCCTGCTCAGGGGACTTTGGCAGGAACAGCTTATATACCCTCAGCTGGGCAGTGGTCTCCTCATGTCCAGGGGCCGCCTCAGCCATCCTCCTGTGGCACAAGTGGTCAGAGCATGCCGTGTATCAAATCGTCCTCACCCTCAAGCATGCCTGTGTCTTCAATGTCAGCCTAGCTCCGTTGTTTAGCATCTCATCTTTGTAAGAACATTCTTTTCTAGAAGAAGATTTCTCAGGACACTGTACTAAGCCTCAAGTTTTTATACAAGTCATTTGTCCTTTAGATTTATTTCTAGCCATACAGTCTTTGATTTCTGCATCACATCATATCTTCACAACTCTGATCCCAGGACACTTGAGTGAAGTTCCACATCAGAGATCCCCAAGGGTCTATGATTATAAAGCAGTGATTCAGGTCAAAAGGCAAGGAAGGCTCTACTGCCAGAAGAGCAGCTCGACAGGAGTTTCTACGTGAATATCAATTTACATAAAGAGTTCTGTAAAGGACTCACCCATGTGACCACAAAGTAGAAAAGAAAAGAAGAGACCAAGTCTCTGGGGCTATAGATAAAGCTCGGGGGTTAAGGACACTTTCGGTTCTTTCAGAGAATCGGAGTTCAGATTCCAGCACCCACATTAGACAACTCACAACTGTCTGTACCTCCTGAGAGAAACAGTCTTGAGGGCTCGCCTACTCTGGTTACCTGGGGTAATCCACAGGTGGTTTCAGGACTGGGCAAAGCATCCGCTGCAGTCCCCTGCTGATTTGGCAACAGCGCACCCACAAAGATGAGTGGTAGAGCGTCTGTGCCCTCTCTGCATGTGCATGGCATTCAGTGCCCCTAGCCAGTTCCTGCTGGTCTACTGTAGCTGCCTTCCCAGCCTTTGGGAAGAGGCATGGGCTTCAGGTGGAGGCAGGCTGCCTTCCAGGTGTCCCAAGTCTGTAAACAGCTGGCTTCTGACATCTAGCATAACCTCATCGTACATCAGCTCTGGGTGGTAATGCCGGGATAGGTACCATTCTCTCGTAGAATGTAAGCACTTAACAAGCCGATCCTAGAGAGAACACTTAACACACAGTATGTCCACAAGTCCTCTCCCACTCCTCATCCTCGGTCTCTTGTGATCTTACAACTCTTGTGGAGCAATGAGAACCTTTCATTCGATGGAGAGAGTTGGTTGTAGCCAACTCAGACTTTGATTTCAGACTTCCATGGAGAGGGAAGGTCTACTCAGCCACTAGGGGGCACCAATTGCATGGAAAAGGGGGGCTCGTGCTGTCCTGGAAGGCAAATCAGGTAACTCGTTTACTTTCTTAAAATTTGGGACTTAATGCAGCCTCGGTGCTTGCTGGGTTTTATGGGACCTAGGAAGTCAGGTCAAGGATCGAGTACATGACATGCAGAGTTGCTCTCAGATCCCTCCCCAGGGACCCACCAGCTATGTCTTCTGCACATGCGCCTTGCCTATCTAATTCAACACCTTTTACTTTCTTTTCTATCTCCTGCATCTGCTGTTATCCCAAAGTCTCTTCAAGATAGACAGTCTGCCTAGCATACAGAAGACAAGATATGTGGGAAAAGAAGGGTCCTTACTTTAAAGTGTTTCAGATTTTTCTTCTCTGCATATATATGTATGTGCAGTGTACCTGTGTGTACAAGTGTGTTCACATGTGTAGAAGTGTGAACACATGTGTCACAAAGTCCAAGGAGGACATAAGGGTCTTCTTCAATTGCTCTCTATACATTGGGGTAGAGTCTCGCCCTAAACCTGGAGTCTTTTGAATTAGAGTTTCTCATTGCTACCCAAGAGCAGTTGTGAGATCACAAGAGACCAAGGATAAGGATGGGATTGGAAGCTACTTCTCTGACTTGTAGCCATACTATGTGCTAAATGTTCTCTGTAGATTGTCTCATTAAGTGTTTACATCCTGCAAGGGAATGGCAGCTATCCCGGCATTGACCACCCAGAGCTGATGTACGAAGATGAGGTTGATGATGAGGTTACGTTAGATGTCAGAAGCCAGCTGCTTACAGACTTGGGACCCAGGAAGGCTATCCTGCCTCCACCTGAAGCCCATGCCTCTTCCCATAGGCTGGGAAGGCAGCTAGACCAGCAGGAACTGGGCGGGGCGCCTGGATGCCTTGACAAGCAGAGAAGAGGGGACAGGAGCTCAGAAATTCCCTTTCTGGAGCCCTTTAGCCACTGAGCCTCCTCCCTCATCCCTGTACCCTCTTCCCTCCTTTCCTCCCTCCTCCCTCTTCCCTCCTCCCTCCTCCCTCTTCCCTCCTCCCTGCTCCCTCTTCCCCATTCAGAGGTTTTGACCCAACTGATCAGGTCTTTTGGTTTGGAGTTTTACACTCCACTCACAATCAAACACACAGTTATATTCAGAGCTCCCTGGGATTGGGAGGAGTCCTCTGATCAGAATTAGCCCACTGTTGCATTTGAAGGTGACCAGACATGGGGATACATACATGTAATGGGCAGCCAAGAATGCACAGGGGGGAGAAGAAGCTGAGAGACATCGAAATGACCTGTTTTGTACAAATAGTTTGGCTGAGGTGGGAAGACTGTTCCCCAGAAGGGAAAGTGCACACTGTCCTTAATGGTCTGCTTAGGAGTCTGAACATCAGAATGGACACATTTTCTTAGTGACCATGGGAACTTTCTGTGAGAAAAGTTTCCCTAGGGAACCTTCCAGAAGATGGGCGCTTTTGTGTCATTTACAATTATGTCAGGTGTGTAGGCTCTCTTACACATTGATAAATCCTCTTTTGAGATGCCAGGTATACCCTACATGTGAATTACCAGTGACATTTAACCAGACTCAAGCTCAGACCCATGAGACTAGACAATCTTTGTGTGTAGCCTAGGTATTTATAATGAATTTGTAGCTGATTTTATATTCCTTAACATTTTAAGACTCATAGATCTAGAAGACAATTCAACCCCTGCTAGCATTGGGCATATGTTGAATATGTATGCCTGGAGGGTGTCCTTGGGCATTGTTGATACTATGAAAATCTCAACCAAACAAGCATGCCCCAGATGACCAGAGTCAACAGCTTCCATGTCCCAGAGTCACACAGGGTGCCTGACGCACTCAGCTGGAGTGGCTTTCTTTGACTTGAGACCTGTAGCTTGCTTGTTCTATGACCCAGAGCACAGGCTGGCAAGGCAGGGCCAAGCTGTGGGTAAGACGTGAACCCTTCATCGCAGGGGGCAGGAGAAGAGCAACAGGTGAGTGTTGCTGTGGTAACTTCTGATCACCAAATAGTCTAAGACACGAGGGCACAAAAGATATGCCTGTCAGTGCCTTTGATACCATTCTGATCTGAATGATCTCCTCAGGAGACCTCTGTTGGAATTCAAGGTGAGCTCTGACACAAAACCAAGATCCCCCCCCCCACACACACACACACACTGTTCTCTTGAGGAAATGGGGTGAGGTCTGTAGAGGAAAAGACTTTCCAAACATCCTGTGTCCTCTGCTGCTCCCCACAAACCACTTAAAGATGCATCTGGACTCTATTCCGCTTCTCTCTTAACTTTCCAGGCAGGAGAGCAGCCGGGGCTGTCACGCCAGGCGGAACCCAGACCTGTCAGCAAAAACAGGAAAGCAAGCTACCCAAACACTTGGAACCTGGGGGAACTGGCTTGCTGGCTGCCTTCCTGTAAAGCTATAGGCTTGAGAAAAGTCCTTTCTCGGTGCCTGCATTATGTATAGATTTGACACTATTATCAATGACACAGATAATTCCCACACTCGCTAAGGAAATGAATCCATTTTGAAGCACAAATTAATAGGATGAAGGGCTATGCCTGGGCAATGGCGCAAGGGTGCCCTCCAGAAAAATCCCCATTTGTGCTTATATATTCTGCCTTGGTCATCTTGAGACTCTGAATACTGTTTGGACACAGAGTTTTTGCTTTGCACAGGGCCCACGATTTAGTCAATTCTGGTAAGGTAACTCTGGAGCTAGGCAGATCTGAATGACATTTTGGTCTCTCACTTAGTAGTCGCCATCTTGAACAAGTGGGAATGCTCTTCTGGTGTAAGTTTTCTCAGTTACAAAGCAGCGCTACTGAGCATCTCCCAGAGGGTTGTGGGGTGTTGTAGGTTCACCTCCTGAGTACAGGTAGCCTGAATACTGGGCACCAACCCAGTAAAAGTCAATGATTTGCCTGAAAATTAATTAAATTATACCTTCTTCTTGAAATATATGGTTATGCATGTAATAAGACATGTATTTCCTGAGAAGCTATTATGTAGCAGTGCTGTCTGTATTTATAACACCAAGGATCTATTGGCCAATTTCAGATTTGAAGGATTCTCTTTAATTATAGTTTTTCTTTATTTATTGAAAACACCATACATGCTTCAATGTCGTTTGAATATATTCACCACCACTATCCTTCTCTGACCCTCTCTGACCCTCCCAACACATTTTTCCCCAACTTGAAGACATTTAAAAAAAAAAAAACCCATTGAGTCCAATCGGTATGCATTGGTCTGAGCCCATCCACTGAGCCGTCCGCTGGAGCGTGGGCCATCCGCTAGTGGCCACATCTCCAAGGAAAATTGATGCTCCCTCTAGCAACCAGCAACCTCTAGTAGGTCTCCAGCCAGGGGAGAGGGCCCAAAGCATGCTGGGATTTTAACGGGCTTGATCATGTGCAGGTGACCACAGCTACTGTGAATTCAGGAGGTCAGTGTGGGTTTCATGTCCAGAAGGTAGCATTTCACAGCTTTCAACTCCCAGCTCTTAATGCTCTCAATGCTCTCAGATTCCTCTTTCTGCCTCCTCTTCCTCCGTGTGTGTGTGTGTGTGTGTGTGTGTGTGTGTGTGTGTGTGTGTGTTGTGGGGGGGGGGTCCGGAACACAAAAAAAATAAGGATTTCTTTTTCCACCTAGGGTCCCTGAAAATAAGAACCGTCTATCACGTATTCAGTGGGATGCGGCCACTGCAAGAGTTACAAACTGCCAAACCAGGCTCTAGACTCTCCTGGCTGTCACTCTCCTGGGATTTTTGTAAATACTTCATTTCCCCAACACCACAGCAACTCTTATAAAGGTAAACATTTAATCGGTACTGAGTATGGTTTCAGAGTTTTAGTCCATTATCATCATGGCAGAAGCATGACAGCATGCAGGCAGACTATGTGCTGGAGGAGCTGAGAGCTCTCCATCTGGATTGGTAGGCAGCAGGTGGGGAGAATGACACTAAGCCTAGCTGAAGCTTCAGAGACTTCAAAGCCCACCCTTACAGTGACACACTCCCTCCAACAAGGCCACATCTACTCCAACAAGGCTACACCCACTCCAGCAAAGCCACACCTACCCCAACAAGCCCACAACAGTCTCTGAGGGAGGCATACTCATGACATAGAGAGGTAATGGACCTGGGGCCTTCTTCCTACGATGACAACAGAAATATACATTTAAATTTGATTATTCGAGAATGTCTGCTTTGCCCCCAACCATCGCCCTCAGGAAGCCATATGACCATCATGTAGAATGGGAAGCCCCTGCCTATGCCAGACTCCAATTCCCTTTATATGCACAACAGGTGAGAAAACCTAAATGATTGATGAATTGGGAGAATCTCAGACCTCCCTGTCCTTACAGACCAAGGTTTGATGGCAAGCACTTTCATTGAGTGTCTTAGCTAGGGTTTTACTACTGTGGACAGACACCATGACCAAGGCAAGTCTTATAAAGGACAACATTTAATTGGGGCTGGCTTACAGGTTCAGAGGTTCAGCCCGTTACCATCAAGGTGGGAGCATCGTAGTGTCCAGGCAGGTATGGTGCAGACAGAGCTAAGAGTTCTACATCTTCATCTGAAGGCTGCTAGCAGAATCCTGGCTTCCAGGAAACTAGGATGAAGGTCTTAAAGCCCACACCCACAGTGTCACACCTACTCCAACAAGACTATACCCACTCCAACAAGGCCACACCCATTCCAACATGGCCACACCTTCTAATAGTGCCACTCTCTGGCTTAAGCATATACAAACCATCACATTGGGGCACCATTACCAGAAGCCTATATTTCCCTTTGCTGTGCTGCTATCTTAAACTTCTCTCTTGAATCAACAAAGGAGGCATGTGCCTTGTCCTTGATGGTGACAGAGGGGCTGGGTTGAGCTCCATCAGTTCTGGGACAGTCCAGCATGCCTCTGACTGGGCCTTGGGGCCTGGGAAGGGAAGGATGGTTCTCTGGTCAGAACTTCTGCCCCACCCTGAAGCCTTCCACGCCATCTGTTTCTTACCTGCTTAATGACTCTAGTCTGATTTCCATCTGGTCATCCTCCCCAAATGCAGGGGTGCAGAATACGATGAATGCTGATAAATGGAAAGAAAGGAGTCACAGACATTTCAGTGCTGATCATCCACAGATTTACCAACAATTATAAAATTTGGCTCTACTTCTAATTCATTTTCATATGCGAGCCAACAGTCATCAGTCGTATTAAAGGCCAACATCACTGCTGTGTTTTTCTTGCCAAGTCAGCTGGAGACCAGATGGTGATCCTGACTCCCCCCCCTGTGCCTCACTCCTCCCAGGAATGGGATATTCGAGGAAAAGTTCAACCTCTGAGTTTGCCTTGGGGAACTTTGGTTTTGTTTGAAACACCCACACCCCATAAGCCTCTAAGTTACTGTCTGTTTCTCTCAGGAGAGTGGTATAAAGGTATGTCTAAAGGTAAGAGCTCCTTGTAGACCAGGAAATCTGTTCCACTCTATCCCTGCACCCTCCTGAAGGCAAGGTGGCCACTGGGTATGGCTTCTCCTCTTCCAGCTGAGTTGACCTCCTTGGCTAATCAATACTTTTCTCATCTCCTGGGGTTCATCAAGCCCTGTGCTTGTCCCTTACAAAAACACAAGGGTCCAGAGAGAAAACCATCCTTCTGAAAGTGAATTCACATTCGGACACATTCCAACTTCCCAGTGAGAATGACAGGTGAGATTCCTGCCCTCCCCACCTGCTGTGCTGACCTTGAACCTGTGACCATGGCAACAGATGATGTTGGGGAAGTAACAACAGACCTCAGGCTCAAGACAGTGGGTTAATCTGGAAAAGTCTGAAAACCTTGACTGCTACCTGTGAAATGCAACAGAAAGGATTGGCACGGAATAAGCACAATTTGCCAAGCACTGAGGGGCATCTGTCTTTCGCCTCACTAGCACTTGTCCTTCTGCTGAAACCTACCATTTTCATAATCTAGTCCTGATTCAAGAAGATGCCCTTACCTATAAATGCTCACATGGTATGAACCCACAAGGATGGAATCTCTGACTAGTACTCAAAGTACACAGTAGCACCTCTCATTCCCACCCTCTTGTTGTTGCTTATGGGCAGCTCCTTCACTCCCACCAGCCCGTGTCTCGGGCTCTTGAGCAAAAGGAGTGTCAGCATCTTTAGCAGATATTTGCATGTTCCAACTCACTGAGCGTAGGCATAGTGTCTGAGCTACAGCAGCCATATCCATCCTACAGATAAAGACAAGGAGCTCAAGAGGGGTGACCCTGGCTGAGGTCACAGGCTAGAGGTCATCACCAGGACTTAGACCATGGCCTTCTGAGGTCTGCAACTGTGATCTCCATTAGAGTGGGAAATGGGGTTCTTAGTTGTGGGTAGTTGTGAATTTGATAGGGTCTCTTAGCATGTCTGGGACATTTTTGGTTGAAACTGTTTCAAATTCCTCATTGGTAGAGCCAGAGATGCCGCTGCATAGGACATCCCTACTGCACAGAAATAGCTTCCGTTGAGGTGGGAAACCCCAAATGAAAAGAAAGCACATCACAGTACACACATGAAACAATGAGTCTGTCACAATCTGCTCTCTATTGATGTGCCTAGCCCATTTGTTTGTAGCTGTCTCTCGTCTACCTACTGTCATCTACACCTATGAACCTAGTCCATGTATCCTGTCTGTAGTGGCTATTCCTGGTTGTCAACTTGATACAACTGGAATGAATCCAGAATTGGAAGGCTCACTTGTGATCCTAATCTGGGGGCAGGAAGATACAAGTTTCTGATCTGGAACTTGACATGGAGATCTTGAGGCATAGTGGCTATGAATTCCAGAAGATTAAGACCAGGAGATCTCTGGGTTCAAGGTCATCTGGAACAAAGCAAGTCCCAGATCCAGGCATGGTGGCACACACCTTTAATCTAAGGCACACCTTCTTCTAGAGATCTACATAAGGACATTGGTAGAAGAAAGATTCACTTACTCTTCTTCTCCTGCTTGCCTTGTGGGACTGAGCAACTGCCAGATCCTTGGACTTCCATTCACAGCTGCTGCTGACCATTGTTGGGGAGTCAGACTACAGACTGTAAGTCATCAACAAATTCCCTTACTATATAGAAACTACCCATAACTTCTGTGACTCTAGAGAACCCTGACTAATACACAATTATCCATCTACCATTTATCTGTCATCTAGCTTCTTACCTCTCGTCTATAATTATCAACATGTCCTGTATATCTATTGATATTTCATCTATTCAGCTCTATCTTTCATCTCCCCCCCCCAAAAAATACCACCTAAAACTCTTAGTCTTTTGATTGATGGGATGAGGTAACTTCAGGGTTTGGCTTTAGACTCAGAATGCCTGGTCTTTTGAAAGAGACTAAAATTTTCATGATTCTTAAACCCTTTAAAATATTTAAACATTTTTCTGGTGTGTGTATGTGTGTGTGCATGTGTGTGTATGCATGTGTGTGTGTGTGTGTGTGTGTTTTGTCGGCACATAGTAAATTCATGGAAATCAGAGGACAGTATGCTGGGGTCTGCTCTCCTTCCACTGTGTGGGCTCTGAAGATCAAGTTCAGGTCATCAAGTTTGGAGGCACATGACTTCATCCACTAAGCTATCCTACACCCTTAATGTAATTCTTATCAGGAAGTCACAGAGCAAAGTATATTATAAATTATTGTTCCTTGAAGGTGTGGTGGTGTTCCTGAGAGTGTGTGCATGTCTGTGTTTAAGTGTTTGTGAGTGTGCACATGTGTTTGTGTGTGCAGCTGGTTGGCTCCTGGTTGGTTCCTGTGGACTTTCCCTTTGACTATGGAAAGTCCGGGTCTTCCCGGAGACTTTGGACTTGTATTTTTGTCTGCACACAACCTTGAGAAAAGGACTGTGCCAAGATAGGTTGTTTGAGTGAGGCTTTGGTCAAGGCTGCCCTTGCTGCCACTCCATTCTTACAGCATCAAATTTACTTTACATGTTGCATTAGTCCCACACCCCATGTGGCTTCAATATATGGCTACATATTATATCAAGACACATCACACATACTGTTAACATCTTATATTATTATATTAATAAGCATCACACTAACATATGAACCATTATGTCAGTGCATAAGATATGCTATAATGATAATTACATATCGTATTAACATATATTCTACATGGCATTAATAATACCTTGTAGATCATACCCCCCAGATGCATATCATGTCTTGGTTTCTTTTCCTGTTGCTATGATAAAAACAAAAACAAAAACCAGAGAGGAACAACTTTAGGCAGAAAGGGATTATTTGGCTTACAGTTTGGATATAGGCCATCGCATAAAGAATTCAGAAGCAGGAGCCTGAGTGAAGTGGGTTTCCACTCCATCTAGTCAAGACCAGAGCGCAATGAGTCAATGCATACAGAGTAGCACTCATCTCACCACCTCCATTTATTTTGGGAGTGCTTCACCCACTATCAGAATTGGTCTCCTCACATCAATTAGCATTATATAGATAGCCTCTCACATCCTCAAAGGCTACCCTTTATGGTATCAATCCCTCACAGGTATGCCTAGATGCTTGCCTCCTAGGTGTCAAGTTGACAATCATAATACCTTACGGTGATGCACAGTATACATTATCAATATATTAAATCATGAAAACATTACAGAACTGAGTGATACATTGTATGTTATATTAGCAGTGTGATTTATATTATATCAGCAAGTATGTATACAAACAACATCACCCATTATACATTTGCTATATATCATGGTGGTGAACATGTCACATTATATCATCAACCCCTGGTATTATAGCAACAGGACAATACATGACACAGTCAAGACACATTTTTGTATCACATCAACAACACATCACTCTATTAGCAAGCTACATTGTATCTGCTCTATTGGGACACAGAGGAACACACTCCATAGTAGGAGTTGAGTGCTTTGCATATCCCATTAATATATACCACATATTATGATAATATGTGCATCTTGATGGTCAGCTAGAGGAAATGTCATCCTCTCTGGTCCTCTCAGTCCTGAAACTGTTGTACACACATCTGATTCCACAACATCCACACAGTTCCCTGCCATGTATTTTCTACATGGGCCCTCCCAGGGCTACTTGGCTGCTTGAGAAATTCCCTGTGTCTTTACCCCTAGCATGCCTCAAGGCAAGTAGACAGTCCCTCCGTGACATTCTTCTCTACCAGAGCATACACACTAGGCTTGTAGGTGCCAGCTTTTAGTAGCACCCAGAGCCCAGGTGGCCATTTCTGGGTACTCACTACCTCCAAAAAGGCAGTAGGAAACAGCATAGTTAGTAGCTGAGTGGATGAGATTCCCGTCTTCCTGCGAGGTTTGGATGCTTGCTTGACTCTCCCTTCCCTCCTGGTGGGAACCAGCCCTCCTGGTTTGTTGGCTTCTCCTCACACACGAGTCCCTCCTGACTGTGTCTCCATCCTTCATACCAGCTTTTCTAAATGCAAATCTCCAAAGCAGCAGATGGTCGAAACTCTTCACTGCCTGGAGCCTTATTGGTCCCTTGAGTACAGCAGTTCTAAGTGGACATGTGGCAGGAGGGGTTTGCCTCATGTTCTCTGTCTGGAGGCCATTTGCATAGAGGCTTCTTCAAGCATTCTTTCAGTAAACTGATACTGTGCAGGAGTGTCTGGACGCTGGGTCCTGGGAAGGACCCTGATGAGTCTAGAAGGATCACACAGGGTTGGGGTCCAGGTTCAGCTATGGAACCTGCTGTGCAATGACCCCTGTGGAGTCAGGCCATTGATGGCACAGTGGCATTCATACCAGCTGCCATGCTTCGACAATACTTGGGTGCCACATGGTGGCACAGACAAGTCATGATGTGCACTTTGTCTTCCTGCTGACACTACAAAGGACCATCCTAAACGCCATCGCACACTGACCTCCCATGGCCAGCACTGTGGCCTCAAGCCCAGGATGGTCCCATCTCTGTCTGTTCTCTCTCTGTGAAGTATCCATATCCTGTTCTCTAACCCACAATGCCTGCACTGCTGTCCCTCATGCCTTGGGGTGCTTGCTCCAGAATTACCCAGTGTTCCTGCCACACATGTCGTGCTCTACCTGCACCCTAGGCTAGTACTGTTCAGGGAAAGGGAGGTGAGGCCACAGGTCACCATGGCTTCATTCTGCCAACTAGTTCACCTACTTGCAGTCCTGGTCCATGTGGACATCCACACTGGACAGGAAGCCACAGACGCTTCTCCAACTGCAGAGTTTGAGAGGTGCTGATGAGGCATCAGATTGAAGTAAAGTTTTGCTCTAACTAGGGCACTCTGGGGGCAGGCTAGGAGGGTGAGGAGTGGGGTAGGGGTGGTGGAGGTGGTGCTGGTAGAAGAACATTGCTAAGAACTACCCTAGGACAGCAGGTGGAAGTGAGACACACCCTCCTCCTGACTGACCAGCTCCAGTCTCCTCCCACTAGCAGGGACCATGGGACCAAAACCAACTAGAGGGGAGAATGAGCACTGGGCATTTTCAGAACAGCTTGGTCTGCTCCTGGTTCTGGAAGTTGAGAACAGGAAGTAGTCACCTCAGTCCCAGAGCAAACCCAGTGAGGAAGGAGGTCAGACTTTCTTCCTAGAGCTGCCTGAGGCCATGTTTCTTCTCGCCAGGAAGGGAGCAGGGCCATGGCAGGTGACCCACATTCTCCTTTCGATGCAATCCAGGCTTCGATGGACTTGGACCTTTCCAGTCTGGCTAGTGACTGGACTTCCCTTCCCAGAGCTCTGTCTTCTGAGACACAATAGACTTGTTAGATTTCCCTCTCTCCATCTTCCTTCTCGGACTATCACCAGCACTGCCAAGCCCAAACAAGACTTCCTCTACACCCAAGAAAGGAGGAGAAATCTATCAGGAAAGAAGCTGATACACCATGGATTGGAGAGAGCAAACGGACCAGTGAGAAAGGCTGCAGCCCACCAAAGAGAATTTCTGGAAAATCAGTGTAAGAAAATATCTCTCTGTTTCACCCATATGGATGAAATTAAATTAATTAAAAGCATGTGCTACTTAGGACATCACCCCAGGAAACACAAGCGTGCTGGTTCTAAATCAGGCGCTGGAGGAAGGGCAGACTTTGAGCTCCAGGTCCGTTTTCAATGGGTTAATATTGCAGCAAAAGTACATCCTTGGAGAGTTATACAGCTAGGGAGAGGCTTGGAACACATTCAGACACTTAGATAACTTTACCAGAAGGGCAGGCGCTACTCTGCGCACCTTGTAAATATTTACCCCCTTGATTATCACAGCGACCGTGTCAGGCAGAACTGTTATCTCCACTTGATAGATAAGGAAATTGAGGCAGAAGCTAAGTCATACACTCAAGGACACACTGCAGATAAATCATTTCATGTAGTTGAGTTTAGTCTAAAGCCACTGAACTACCCCTAAGGCCACAGGGCAAGAAATGTAAGCTCCATTTCTCTACCCAGAGATGTGAGAGAAGAGAAACTCTGTAAGTCAATTGGTTTCACAATCTACAACTTCCTCTCCTTTCTAAGGAAAAGTGAAATGCTCTGCTAACCCCTCTCCCCCCATTGAGTTCTTTGGTCCAGAAATACCTAAGAGAAAGGCAGACGATTGTACTGTATCTGACCAAAGCACCTCCAGCTCAAGCTTTGGGAGTCTACTTTGAATTGGAAAGACTGGCAGAAATCTAACCAAATTGGCTCCTCCTCCTCCTCCTCCTCCTCCTCCTCCTCCTCCTCCTCCTCCTCCTCCTCCTCCTCCTCCTTCTTCTTCTTCTTCTTCTTCTTCTTCTTCTTCTTCTTCTTCTTCTTTTTTCATCAAATCATTCACTGAAAACACACAGCACAGGCACCCTGGGATGCCTCAGGCTCACCTCTTGAGGGAGAATTTAGTCTTGCAGAGGATGGTAAATACTTGGAATATCTAGGAGTCAGCAGGCAAAGGATCAAGTCATCGATGTGTCCCTAGGCCTCCAGCCTGGCCTGGTGAATTTTTGCACGAGGCAGGCAGGCAGGCCTCCAGGGTCAGCTGGAACTGCTCCTGCTGATTTGGCAAGGGGCACAGAGAGGCAGGATGGTAATCCAGCCCAGAGAGGCCAGCTTTGCCTTGATGAAGGCCACACAGCCTGGGCTGGCCCAAGAGTTTGGTTCAATCCAAGATTTCTCAAACTGAAGTCTTGATATTTGACTTTGGATACTCATTTCTGGAGGCCATCCAGAGCGCCATGAGATGACAGAGACATCCCAGGCCTCCACCACTAGATGCCAGCAGTGGCCTCTTGTTGTGGCAATTAAAAAAAGAAAATCACCACTCTATAGACCCAAAGATCTCAGACCCTCTGCTGAGAACTGCTGACTTATTCTGATAACTCCAGAACTGACAAAGATCTCACTATAATTAAATTTAAATTTAGACCAAAAACCTCTGGACTAAACCCAGCATTCACCAAAATTTCCCAGATATTTTAGGATCAGCGAAGAAATGACACCTCTTATTGGCTCCAAGTTGGGGTGAGAAAGACAAAGCCAGTTGTAAAGGCTCTTGGGGAATATCTGTCACATGGGGAGCTACACACATCTCATTCTGGATCCTTTAGAGGGCCTACCACAAAGAGTCTAAAAGAACAAATATGGTAGTTAACAACGAGGCCCTGGGTGTTAGACAAAGAGTCTAAAAGAACAGCCGGGAAAAATAAAAATATTAAATCTTTTGCCCAATAGATGCAGACAGAAGCCGGAATGACTCCCCTCCCCCCACGCTTCTTTTCCTGTCATCTTTAACACATGCTAGCACCCAGTTACTGAAGCATTGAAGGCAGGATGCTGGACAGTGTATAGGATTCAGGAGTGCATGCCTGGAGCCATGACGGGACTGAGAGAGGAAGCGTTCTGCACAGTCATGTTCCCTTCATGCTGCCTTTCGTGTGTGTAACACAGTCTGTTCCATTACCATTCTGAGCATCCTCGGTACCCTCCCTTCCCAAGGACAAGAACCCTAAGGTGCTGACTGACGCTTAGACACACCAGGCCATTATGCTAACTGCAAGTACTCTCACCAGCCCTCTGGAATGTCTGTGTCATCAGTGGTCTTTAGATTAGATCCAGGGATGAGTCAAGAATTAGTTACCTTCCAGAGGGAGTGTCTGTTCTTCGTGCTGGGAAACCACGTGTTAACGGACTCTTCCTTTCAACAACCAGATCGATTTCAAACACAGAAAACATTCCAGATGGAAATGAGAAAGCACTGCAGACAGTTTGTTCTCGGTACTGTCCAGAGAGGTGTAATTTTCACCTGTGATGGGCAGAGTTCTAACCTGTCCGTGACCCTGAATGATTCCTTCTCCTTGAGTGAGACAAGGATAAAGCATGACCCCTGTGACAGTGTTCTATAAGGCACAGGGATTTATGTAGATGGACTAGGGTCCCTAGTTCATGTGAAGGGAGATCGCCCTTAGTGGCTGTGGTGATTTGAATACCCTTGACCCAGGGAGTGGCACTATTAGATGTGGCCTTGTTGGAGGAGGTGTGTCACTGTAGGGGTGGGTAATGAGACCCTCCTCCTAACCACATGGGAGCCAGTCAGTCTTCTAGCAGCCTTCAGATGAAGATGTGGAACTCTCATCTTCTCCTGAACCATGTCTCCCTGGATGCTGCCATGCTCCCTCCTTGATGATAATGGACTGAACCTCTGAACCTGTAAGCCACCCCCAATTAAATGATTTCCTTATAAAAGTTGCCTTGGTCATAGTGTCTTTTCACAGCAATAAAACCCTAACTAAGATAGTGGGCTGGAGTTAGTTATGTCTACTCCTCTGGTCTTAAAGTCTGAGATGGACATCAGAGAGAGCTATCACCTGCTGGCCCAGAAAAAGAAAGCAGCCATTGATTGAGTTCTTTATCTCAGTAGCCTGTGACTGGCACGGTGACTTCAGTCCTACAGACATGAGGAGCTCAGTTCTGCAAATTCTTTGTGATTTGGAAACATGCACGAAGTCTCACCTCAGACCGTAAGCTGTTGTTCTATGCCAGTGTACTCCAACAGGACCAAGTAGACGCCATTAGTGTTAGGACACCACAGTGTCCAGATCCTGCCCATAGCCATGGTGATGCTACTATCACTAGGATAAGAGCTCAAGTCTGTGTGTCTCTAAGAATCTTGGCCATCCATCCTCCACAGCCCGACTAAAGAGAGGAGCAGAGACAAGACACTTACTCTTGTGGGAGTAACAGTGGGAACAGCAGCAAAGAGGTCCAGTGACCATGGGCTCCGGACATGTTCAGGTTAAACAGTGGACAAGAGGTAACTAAGATGTCCTAGTCCAGGTGTAGTTCTGTCTCAGCTTCAGTCTCGCCCTCTCCACCAAGAAAGGCTGATAAGTTTCAGAGCTGTGTGACAACTCTCTTGGGAGTCAACTTCTTCCTGTCTGCCACCAAAGGTTCCGCTTTTCCTTTCCCTGGTGAGAGCCTCCTGAGGAAATTCCAATTCCTTGGGGTCCGTTGTTTCAGGCGGTTGACAGGCAAAGGGAGGGACACCAGTGACATTTAAACTACGCTTTCAAATTTTAATCTTTGATAATTTTGTAATACATATACATGCTCTGATCAAAGTCTTCCCTCCTGCATCCCTTTGTATCCCCTCTCCCTCCCATAAGCCCTCGTCTTTATAACTTCTCTTCTTATGTTTATGACACTCTGTGAATTTGTGTGCAACCCAGTGCATTTAATTAGGGCTAGCTGCATAGGCACGGTGTGGGGGTGGGGGTGCGTCCTTCAGTGAGGCCAGTGTAGCATGACTACATCACTGAAGTGTAAGGCATCTCTGCTGAGATGGTTACAGTAAGATGAAGGCTTTATGACAAGTTACTAAGTCTATGCTCAATGGTTACATTCAAGCGAATGCCCTCCCATTTCATTCTGTTGCTAAATTGGGAGCTCAGTGAGTTTTCTTATTTTCTGTTCCTTTAAATAATAACAGTATTTATTTACTCTTTTTTTAAAAAAAGATTTATTTATTTGTATTATGTATTAGCTACACTGTCGCTGTCAGAGCGCAGAGGCTGAACCACCTCCTCCACCTGGCTCCTTCTCTGCAGGAGACTAGAAGAATGTTCTCCAGCTGAGTCAGAACCAGGTCCTAGAGAATCCGAGGCACCCCGTGCACTCCACAGACCACTACAAGGGTCCTCAGTCGGTGTCCCACACCTGCCTGGTCCACTCAAAGTTCCTCGCTCATTCCTTCCCCAAAACCACAGTAAATCTTTCAGCCTCAGCTCTCGCCCCTCCTCTCACCTCCTGAACGGCACTTCCGCTTCTCCATGTGCTTCCCATGGCCTGGTGGTGTGTTCTCTCCTCTTCAGTGGGAGTCATCTGTCTGTTACCCTTTGATACCTGAATCACAATAAATCTAAAGCTTACCAGTGCGTGCGTCAGAAGGGATGGAGGAGTTGGTAGAGAGTCGGGAAGAAGCTGAAACGATTCAGACAATGACCAGACTGTTTCATAAGCGCACACGTACGTCACCTATTTATGATCTTTGACGAGCTCCTTAAAACTGAAGGCCGCACTCGCTTCTCTTAGTAAAGGTAAGCGTGCCGTTAGTGGCTCTCTGATGTGACTGTAGTGAAGAATACCCATGGACGAGCTGGTGGCTTTCCTTTTAGGCTCCACCCCACAGTTACCTGGCAACAGCCAGGTAGGCGTGACTCACTATAAAAGGGGCTGTGTGACTCCTGCTCACTCTCTTGCTCTTGCTCTTCTTACTCCCTTCTTCTCTTCCCGCTCTGTCCCTCCTCTCCCTGTCCCCTCCCCCACATGTTCATGGCCACCCCCCTCTCTCTCCCCCCTCCCTTTCTCTGTCTCTACTACCCCTCAACTCCCCTCCCCATGTCCTAAATAAACTCTATTCCATACTATACTCATGTGGCTGGTACCACAGAGGAAACGATGCCTCAGCATGGGCCCACAGAGGTGCCCCTTCCCCCACACCATACTGCACCCCCACCAAACACATTCCTTCGTTCTTTCTCTTTTTATAAAACACAACACTAGCAATGGCCAAGTACACAGCACCATGTCGAGAATTATAGAAAGACACTCTCTCAAATATGCCATTTGCTACTGACTTCATTCCGTTTGCCCTATATAATTCATTTAAGTACACCATTTTCTTCTAGAGTGATATATATATCACTCTATATATGCTTTAGGGAGAGATAGACCTCCATACCATGTGCTTCTCCATGTTCTTCCTATGGCATGGTGGGGGAATATATATATATATATATATATATATATATATATATATACACATATATATAATTTAGAAGTAAGGGAAAACATTAGTATCTATAGTTTTTAGGTTGAAATAAGTCAAGTCTTTTTAAACATTTGTTTGCGTGCGTGCTTGCTTGTTTTTGTGGGGGTGTCTATGTATATGTGCTTGCAAAGGCCAGAGGAGGGTTCAGGGCCCTTGCAGCTCTGGTCACAGGTGGCTGTGAGCTGCCTCAGGTGGGTGCTGGGACGTCAGCCTGAGTCCTCTGAAAGAATGACAAGCACCGTTAAAGACTCAGTCATCTCACCAGCCCACAAAGCCAGATTTTACTTCATGGACGTTGTGACCCTTAGTTAAAATTTGTAAACCTTTGGCTGTTTAGGGTTTAAACCAACCATAGGAAAAGCATGCAGCAAACTACTTGAGGTGTGTTGCATCTAGCCTTATATTTATCAATGGCTCCAAAAGTCATCTTAAATCCAAATGAGAACAGTTCTCCTGACCCCACAAAAGTGACAAAATAAAGCCTAACCCTAACCCTAACCCCAACGCTAACTCCTAACCCCTAACCCTAACCCTAACTCCTAACCCCTAACCCTAACCCCTAGCCCCAACCCTAACTCTAACCCCTAACCCCTAATCACTAACCCTAACCCCTAACCCTAACTCCTAACCCTAACCCCTAACCCCAACGCTAACTCCTAACCCCTAACCCTAACTCCTAACCCCTAACCCTAACCCCTAGCCCCAACCCTAACTCTAACCCCTAATCACTAACCCTAACCCTAACCCCAATGCTAACTCCTAACCCTAACCCTAACCCCTAACCCCAACACTAACTCCTAACCCCTAACCCTAACTCCTAACCCTAACCTCTAACCCCAACGCTAACCCCTAATTCCTAACCCTAACCCTAACCTCAACCCTAACCCCAATGCTAACTCCTAACTCTAACCTTAACCCCAACGCTAACTCCTAACCCTAACTCCTAACCCTAGCCCCAACCCTAACCCCTAACCCCTAACCCCAACCCTAACCCTAACCCTAACCCCAACGCTAACTCCTAGCCCCAACCCTAACCCTAACCCCTAACCCCAGCGCTAACCCCTAACCCCAACCCTAACTCCTAACCCTAACCCCTAACCCTAACCCCTAACCCCAACCCCAACCTTAACCCCTAACCCCAATCCCTAGCTCCAACCCTAACTCTAACCCCAATCCCTAATCCCTAACCCCTAACCCTAATCCCTAACCCCTAATCCAAACCCTAACACCCTAATACCCTGACATCCTAAGCCTAACCTTAATCCTAACCCTAACCCGAACACCTAACTGCTTCTCTGGCCACTGCCTGAATGGTATGGAGGTCTATCTTTCCCTAAAGCATAGTTTAAGGACTTTTTTATTTCTTATAATGAAATTTCTCATGGCCCTTTAAAGATGATTTTCCACAAAATAGATTAAAATTTGAAAAGTGTTGACAAGAATTGTGCTTTTGGCTAGGAACTGCCTTTTAGCTGGCTGAAAGGTAGCCAGGGGTGGGGTGGGGGGAAGGGGGGAAGCATATGTGGTTTTCGTCATTTTCATTGCCTTGTCTCTTGTCCCTGGGGCTTGCTGAGTGTGTAACTGCCCAGAGAGCCCATGCTTGGCTCTTAGAC
This sequence comes from Apodemus sylvaticus, assembly GCF_947179515.1. Classification (NCBI taxonomy): domain Eukaryota; kingdom Metazoa; phylum Chordata; class Mammalia; order Rodentia; family Muridae; genus Apodemus; species Apodemus sylvaticus. Next base: position 2,944,375 of record NC_067486.1, on the reverse strand, counting down.
AGATAGCACCATTTATAACTACGAATGATGGAGACAGAGCGTCCTGTCTCCTGATAGCGGCAGTCCCCCTCAGGGCTGTCACAGGGATCAATGGGAATTGGATTTTACACTGTCCTGAATAGGAAGATATTTCATCTCTGCAGCAGAAGCTAAGGAGGGATAAACTCTTTCCCCGTTGTAGACAGATGAAGGGTCATTCCCTAATGCCATCTCAGTGTGACTTTCTCCATGGTTCTGCAAAATGGCAGCTACCCCTGCAGCTATACATGAAACACGTGAAACACGTCATTCATGCTATACAATGAACCTTACTATGTGAGTGCATACGCTTCCGTCTCCCAGAATCGCCTCACTATGGTTGGTGGGGGCTGTGTCCCCAAGTGTATACCATGGAGCAAGCATCCAGGGGGTGTAAGGCTGTCTGGAAATACCGGGGCTGAGGCTGTGTGTGCACATGTGTGCACAGGGCATGATGGGAGAGAGAGAGGAGCCTGACCCATTGGTGAAAGGTCAATCCTCAGAGGTCAAGGGAAATCCAGAGAACACAGTGCTTTGCAGTCCTGTTGTCCTCCCTGCCCCCCCCCTCCCGGCCCCCCCCCCCCACTGCAGTGTGGATGCCCCAAGACCCCCTGGATGGGGCTCCCAGGTCTTATCTGAATTTTTGTTTTAATATTAATTGAACAAACAATGGTTGGTATACAGGAAAATTCTCATATCTGGAGAGACTGCCAGAATTTGGGAGTTTCTTCCCAGGAGATGAGAGATCAGCTGTTTTCATCTTCAGGCTTGTCCTGACAGTCCCTGACAGTCCCTTGGCCAAACCGGAGCACACCTGCAGGCGCCCAGTGAAACCCAAGCTGAGGTTTAGACACCCACATAGACAAGGAAATGATTCTGCTGGAGAACCAGTCTGCTGAGTCACCATCAGCAGGAACTGTCCCCCACACAACATTTTCTGCCCGGTAAGAAAGTGTGGGGACCAGAGAATGTACGTGGCCCCTGTGGGCCCTCTGCAAGGTCCAAACATGGGGGGAGGGGATCTGCTACTGACCCAGGTGGGTCTTCCAGAGTCAGGAGACTAAACAGGGGTGACAAGCTAAGTCTGAGACAAAGACCAGAGAAACAGAGCAACACTGAAGGGCTGGTGAAGCCAGAGGCTCCCTGGGGGCTCCCTGAAAATGCCCATGGGGGCTCCCTGAAACCGCCCATGGGGGCTCCCTGAAAATGCCCATGGGGCTCCCTGAAACCACCCATGGGGGCTCCCTGAAAATGCCCATGGGGGCTCCCTGAAACCACCCATGGGGGCTCCCCGAAACCGCCCATGGGGGCTTCCTGAAATCGCCCATGGGAAGACTGTGAATTCAAACTGGAGAAAGATTAGAGATGAAACTGTTGTATCAGCAGAGAACAGGGCACTACTGCCCCTGTGGGGCTCACTGTGCTTAAAATATTGACCAACTAGAGAAGCAAGTTCTTGGTGGACCTTTCTGGTTCTTCCTTCAGGATTCCTCCACTGAATCCTGGCAATAGAGGAGCACAGCCATGCTTTCTGGGTGGTAGAAGCAATCAGTAACCAGTCAGGTCTGTGCTCAGTGCTTTAAAGGGCCACTCTGTTGCTGGGTCACTAAAGGACTCACTAGAGGGAATGCTCTATTAAGATACAATAGAGAAGGTCCAGTTTGAGGACTTGGGTTTCCACCAAAGGATGGCCCGTAGAGACGGGATGAGGAGACGGGAAGAGAGTGGCAGGTTGAGGTGCAGATGCAAGCTTAAAGGGAAGAAGGAGCATACATCACAGACACTGCTGGACCTCAGCAGGACGGAGTGGGACAGACTTCGAGGCTAATTATCCAGGAGGCAGGACCACAGACGAGAACTCCCCAGGCCTCCTTAACAAGGTCTACTCAATGGGCTTCTAACAGGCATGCTTTAGGCGGCCCCTGAGCTTCCAGCCAGGCCCAGGCTGAAGGCTTCCATCCCTAGCTCATTCCCACTGGACTCTCATACTGTCTCAGCAAATCAGAGAGTCAAGAACTTACATGGTTAATCCTGTATCCATCCCGGTCCCTGGATATGCCTTCATCCCATGTCACAGATTAAGTAAATACATACATACATACATACATATGTATATATACATACATACATACATACATACATAAGACAGCTGCCAGGGTGTCGGTTCTGGCAGCTGGTGAGTGCTTCAGGGTGTGGCCGTGCTGGAGAGACTCCTGTCTTCTGTGCCTTATTCCAGCTGCTATGGACGATATCAGAGAGCTTCATGCTTTTCTTTTCTGGACAGGAAAAAGAGTGAGCAGTCCCTTCCATGGGCAAAGGCCTCTGGGCGGAGTGCAGAGAGTGAAATACCACATCATTTTAGGTAAGTGCTTAAAGGTCTGGTAAGGCAATACTTTCTCTGTGTCTCCTTTGTTGAGTGAGGTGGTTTTACAGCCGAGGAAGGCAGCCCACTGAAATTCATCCAGCAGTAACAGGCAGAAGCGAGACAGAAATTCAGGCATCTGACTCCTGAGCTTAACCTCCTAATGACTATACTGCATTCTGGGGCTCAAGGGAGCACACGCTTGCTTGATTTTCCTTTGCGATTTGGGGATACAGCCTAATATTTCCAACATTGCCTCAAGATGGAATGTAGCCAGTCAGATTTTCATCCTTTCTGCCTTAAAATTTGTCAGTGTGTGTGTGTGGGGGGGGGGGGATAATACACAGGTTCTAACAACAATGCTTTTTCCTTCTACTGTTCTTTTGTAGAAAGTAGATCAGCCTGAGCATCATGGGAGTTTCAACCGTCACAGTATTCAGGAGAGTGTAGTTAAGTCAAATGTGGGATTGTAGGCCTAGTTTTTGTTCTTTTAGTGGGCAAGTTTGAAAACATTCTGAGTTTGAAAAGCATGCAAAAGTAAAAACAAAAAAAAAAAAAAAAGAAAAAGAAAAAGAAAAAGGAAAAAAGAACAGCATTGGAATGAGGCACTGAAGCACACTGGGTGTGGATTGATGTTGCATGGTTTCTTGTGCAGGGCACCAACCTGTTCAACGTGGGACAGAGTTCATGCAGACACCTGCAGCCCGTGAGAGGAGAGGCCGTGGCCCAACGGCCTCTGAGACCCTCCCTGGGAGCAGAGCCCAGTGTTCTCCATGTCCACGGTGCTAAGATAGCTGCAGACACATGCAGAAATAAAAGGTGACTTGTGGAACTGAAGGAGGCCAGTGTTAGAAATGGAAGTTGTGGAGTCATGAGGATTGTACAAGTGTGGTAAGAATGTACAAGGATTTAAAGGAAAAGATGCTCACAATGAGAGAGTCGGTTGTGAATATTGGCAAGAGAAAAGGAAGCCAAGCACACACAGAGAGGCTGCACGCATATGTGTGTGAGTGGAATTAAAGAAATAATTAAAGAACTTCAGAACAGCTGAGAAGAAAACTTCAGTTATTCACCTTAGAAGCAGACAAGACAGGTGCTGGTGAGGGAGGGGAGGGCAGAGACCTGGCTCAGCTTCCTGGGGTTTCTGTCAATCAGCAGTCTCTTGAGTCTGAAGGTGGCTCCCTACAAGGACTCTCAAGGTTGCCTGAGCACCTGTGGCTGTGTGAGCACCTGTGACTTTGTGAATACCTGTGACTGTGAGCACCTCTGGCTGTGTGAGCACCTCTGGCTATGTGAGCACCTGTGGCTGTGTGAGCACCTGTGGCTGTGTGAACACCTGTGGCTGTGTGAGCACCTCTGGCTGTGTGAGCACCTGTGGCTGTGTGAACACCTGTGGCTGTGTGAGCACCTGTGGCTGTGTGAGCACTTGTGGCTGTGTGAGCACCTGTGACTTTGTGAATACCTGTGACTGTGAGCACCTCTGGCTGTGTGAGCACCTCTGGCTGTGTGAGCACCTCTGGCTATGTGAGCACCTGTGGCTGTGTGAGCACCTGTGGCTGTGTGAACACCTGTGACTGTGTGAGCACCTCTGGCTGTGTGAGCACCTGTGGCTGTGTGAGCACCTGTGGCTGTGTGAGCACCTGTGGCTGTGTGAGCACCTGTGACTTTGTGAGCACCTGTGACTGTGTGAGCACCTGTGGCTGTGTGAGCACTTGTGGCTGTGTGAGCACCTGTGACTGTGTGAGCACCTGTGGCTGTGTGAGCATCTCTGGCTGCATGAGTGCCTGTGTCTGGGTGAGCACCTGTGTCTGTTGTTACCGACCGCATGGGGGTCTGCCGCGGGGGAACCAGGGTTCCTTAATCCAGGAATACACAGGTCCGGCGGAAACATGACAAACTGACATGACCACAGAGGTGGTTTAAAATCTGAGTGTATTTCTGGGGTATCTCTCAAAGTCCAGTCAAGTTAACATCTCAAATTAAGCATCATATACATCTGTAAAAGACTAGCTAGGCTTTCTCGGGCAATACAGGGTGTTTACCCCAAGTCCAGGGCGCATGCGGCTAAACTGCTTCTTCATCTTGGTCTCCATGTCGCACCGGCCCAGGAGCTGAAGAAAGATGATCGTCGTGCCTAGCCTCCTGGCGAAAATGGTGACATTGTAGAGCTTGGGAAGCTGCCTGGCTCGCGCTGTCTTTTAAGAGTCCTTTTGCCTAGTTTGTTGGTTGCATTCTTCTCTGTGCCATGCTTGGGGCCATCGTAGGCCCTGAGCCCAGGGCCATTGTAAGACCCTGGGCGATCAGCTAGCAGTCTCTAGCCTCTAGCCTGGTAAAGCTAACTGGCTGTAGCTTGATGAATTAACTAACTCATTCTTCCTCCGAGTGACTCTCTCTCAGGTAGAGAGAATCTATTGCTTCTCTGTAAATCAAAAGTATCTACTGTCTCTCTGTCTGCCTCTCTGACATTCTCTCTCTCTCTCTCTCTCTCTCTCTCTCTCTCTCTCTCTGTGACTCAATTTAGTCTCTCTGAGTCAGTAAGTATAAACTGTATCCCGAATCCCTGAATCACACCTGGTTAAGCTAAGAAAAGTTGTTTTCCTTAAGGGCTCCCTGCATGAGGCCTGTAACACAAAAGGCCAATTCCTCATAAAGCTTCCCTTGCTATTCAGGTGGGCCTGAGATAGCCTGTCTGCAAGCAAAATCAAGAGTCAACAGGCAGAACTAGATTAACTTGTTGGGGGAGGTAGCTAGGGACCAACTCAAATGTAAATTTTTTCTACCTTGCCCAATACTCATCTGTAAGCAGGGACCTCATAAGATTTTTCAGATGTAAATATCTTTAGTCTGGGCTATTGTTTGGAAACTATCTGCCCTGAAAGGTAGTAGACTAGAACCTGTGACTGGGATTTCTGGAATACCTTTTTTACTATAATAACATAAGTGGTTGAAGCAAAGTAGAATTTTTTTGTTATAACATATCTATATTTGCTTGGTTAGGCCATGTCTCAGTTATGTGAAAATAGGAGAGTTTAAGAAATTGCCAAGTGAGATTTATCTGCTTCTAAATATACGGGGAGGTCAATTACTCCCAGGAGACATTTTTTTTCACCTCTGTCTGTAAAATATCATGTCTACAGACTTTCACTGGGCCACCGTGGCACTCTGTGTGCTTCCTGTGCTCACAGCCACAGTGCTTTGGAAGTGAGGTGTGACAACTGCCTGGTAAGTGATCTCTCTTCCCACCAGGAGGCAAGGGGCTATGAGCTCAGAGTGGTATCTGCTTCCAGAAAGTTCTGCCTTGGATCTGATGAATCATAGGCCAAGGTTAAGGCTTTTACTTGTCCAAAATGTCTGAAAAGAAGAAAATTACTCCCATTCCCTCACAGCCCCATGGAGAGAATGTCTGGGTGATGGAGAGCAAGTGACCCCAGTGGGGGAGGTCGGACCAGTTGGTGTCCAGAGGGAGGGTGTTGGTGTCTTTGATCTCTGAAGAGAGAACTCACTGTAGCCACCTGAGGCTATGAGCTGCTTTGCTGTATCTATTCTGATGGGCTCTGTGACTCTGGACAGAATACTCTACTTAAAACAGACTTGACTCATTCATTGGCAAATTAGTGTGGGCTCTGTTACTAGAATTCTCTCACAAGTAAAAGGTAGAAACTCAGAGAAAACAGCCCCAGGCCACCAGTAAGTTCATTGATTGCATAATTTATAAGACTAGGAGTCCAGGGCTTCAGGAACTGAGGAATTTAGGGTGCCCTTTAGCCTGTAATAGTTCAGGCCTTAACCATGCTGTCTATAGTAGTTTGAATAAGAGTGTCTCCCACAGTCTCAGACGTTTGGACACTTTGACACCCAATTAGTGGTTAGTTTAGGAGAGTTGGCCTTGCTGGGAGAAGTATGCACTGGGAGTGAGCTTTGAGAGTGAGATCCACACTGCTCTCAGTCTGCTCTCTCTGCTTCCGGTTGGTGATTGGAAGATGTGAGCCTTCAGCTTCCCCACTAGCAGCAAAGTCACTACTCTACCATCATTGACAGTTACCCTCCTGAACTGCAAACCTAATTAAACTCTTTCTTCTACATTGGCTTGCTCATCATATTACATCACAGCAAAAGTAGCTAATAAAGAAGTTGGCACCAGAGAGTGGGGTGTTGCTATGGCAACCTGATCATGTTGGGTTTGGTGGACCTTTGAAGACTTTGGAACTTTAGGCTAGAAAAGCCATTGAATGCTGTTAAGAGGCCATTGGAATACAGTGCCAGGAGTAAAGGTATTGTAGGTGTCCAGCTCAAGATGTTTCAGAAAGAAGCAAGAATTTTAACAGAAATGTGGGTAGAGACTCTTGGGTTTTTGACAAAGAATGTGGCTGCTTTCTGCTTTTGTCCTAAGAACTTTCCTGGAGCCAAATTTGAAATAAGAGACTAACGCCTTTAGCAAAGAATATTTCAACACAGCCTAGTATTGACTCTATCAAATAATTATTAGCAACTGCTCTTACACAGGTCTACAAAGCAAAGGAGCAAATCGAGAAGAAAGAAATACAAAAAGTAAAGTCTGGAGAGAAAAGGAACGCTTATCTTCATGGTGCAGAAAAGGTTGGCGCTGAGAGACATAAGAATATTAAAGAGTTTTTACTGCACTAGAAGGAACAGAGAGGTGCCTTCGAGGTGGCCATCCACATAGGCTTCCAATTTGAGAGTAGAAAAGGCCTATGGAATTTTCTGCTCCAAGAAAAGAACAACGAACCAAAACAGCCTACAGTGTGACTCAAGGGCCAGAGTCCTGCCCAAGCTGGCAACCAAGCTTGGCAGTGTCTTCCACAAGGCAATGGCGTTACAGTAAAGAAGGCCACCATGAGTAAAGGGGCCATGGAACCTTCTTCATGATTCCAGAGAGCCACTGAGGTGAGGCAGCATGTGACAGGAGAGTTCCTCCATGGAGAACCTTGCCGGCCATTGCATGAAACTATGGAAGTGAACCCTGGATTGCATTAGAGCCTCCAAGACATGGGAGAAGCCAGACTATGGGCTGTCTGCCAAGAAGAGCTCATTACAGGGAGTGGAGATCCCTGTACAGCCCAAGAGAGATAAGTATACTGCAGGCATCCAAGTTGGAAGGGCAGAACCTCTAAGTCCTTTGACACCAGCCATGGAGCAGGAGGATGTGATGCGTGCCCTTCTGGGTTTGACTCTTGCTGTGGTACAGACTTTCCTCACTATGTCCCAGTTCTTCCTTTCGGAATTACAAAGTATATTCTGAACCATTTTATATTGGAAATATGTAATTTGCTTTATGATTTTATAGGAGTTACAATTAAGAGATTGACAGGAATTTCAGAAGAGCCTTGGGGCTTTTAAAGTGCTAGGACTGGAAGGCCATGGGAATGTTTGAAGTTGGACTAAATGCCTTTTGAGGGCTATGAAGTGGAGTATATCTCCCATAGTCTTGGACATTTTGAACACATGGTCCCATTTGGTGGTGCAGTTTGGAAGTTGTGGTCTTGCTGGAGGAAGTATGTTCACTCTCTGCTGTGAGGCTCCTCTGACCAAGGCTGAGGTCAGCACAACACAATCTATAGGCATAAATATAAATATGTAAAAGGCAGTTTGACAGCATGATCACTTGCCAAAATAGCACTAGGTTCCCCCCAGGGTGTATGAGCACTGTAAACCATGTCTTTGACTGTGTTTATAGCACCAGATATAAATTCCTTTCTCTCTGTGGGACAGGCCTCAAATCCAATCATGAGAGTAGTGGTTATCCCCATAAATAGCCTTGCCACCCAAGAAGTGGGCACATCTTTCCTGGCAGGTCCTTACTGTAGCATGCAGAGTCCAGAGACGGATGGACCACTGATGTGTCCCCTCCCCACCCACGAGCAGCATGCATGAGAAGTGTATATGAAAAAGCTATATAGAAACTTATAATATTACAACTTAAATATAAAATATAGCAAGACTGGATTGTGAAACATCCATGATAAGAAAGGATGAAGGAGATTGGAGGTCTAAGGTTTAGGTAGGGGATGTGGGCATGGTTGAGAGAAAGGAAGGATCAGGTGTGGGTTAAGAAAACCTAAGGACTCATGGAGAAGCCTTCTGAAAACCCAGTATGTTTTCATTAATATTAATGAAAACTAGTATTAATAATTTTAATCTAATTAATTTATGTAACATTACAGAAGAGTTGGAATGAGTTTCCACATGGATGGGTAATAATGCTTCCAGAGGCATGAACTAATTACCTCAGTGCTAGGAACTGGGCATATCCCTGTGGGTTACTGGTCAGCAAAACCCTTGAGGCTCCCAAATGACACAGGCGTTTGCTCTTGGTTACCACCAGAAGCAGAGATCAAGACCATATTGCTGAGACACCATACCCTTGGTTTCAGGACACAGAGAAATCAGTCTTGAACTAACCATGAAACTCTCTCTCCCCTGGCTTAGCTTCCCTTGTGTTGGAAGAGGAATTCCTAAAGTTGGGCTTGGGAGTAAATGGGGTCTGTTCTTCCTGGATTCCATCGAACCCTTTCACTGCCTTTTCCACAACTTCTGTTCTTTGCACTTTCATTTCATTTCAAACATATATATTATAAATAATTCATTTCAATGATATATAAGGTCTATCATCTATTTATCACCCATCACCATCTATCTATTTAAACAATCACATGTACTACAGAGATTTTAATAGACTATGCTCACAGATCTCTGACCATTTTCCTGATGTGTGGAGTCCCCCCCCCCCACTGCTCCTCATTTAAACTGTTCCTTCCTCTTATGCAGACAGAATCATGGTGGTCAGGCCCAGCCCCGCCCTCTTGCTCCCACGTGCCTTGTTTCTTCTCAGTGTCTCCTCTGCTTCCTCAGCCTCTAAGCCTCTTCCTGTGCACAGTTCCTTTCCCCAAAGGGACAGTTTTGAGCCTCCTCCAGGACCCAACTGTGTGTGTGTGTGTGTGTGTAATCTGTATAAGAGTTTGTGTATATAAGTGTTTGCTATCAAAGGGAAATGTAAGTTAACTGCAAAAATGCACAAGCAAAAAACATGTACTTTAATTAAACAAGGGTTTAGAAATTATAAATTGACAAATTGGGAAGTGTCAGTTGTCTGAATTGATCTATGAATTTAGGACTAATCTAATAAAAATAAGGACCAGTTGTAGTAATTTTGTTGTCATTGTTGTTGCTGCTGCTGCTGTTGATTAAAATCTTATCTTGCTTTTTGTCTTTTTTTTTGCACTCCTTCAGATTGTGTTTAATTAAACCTTGCAAGACCTATTCATCTCACAGCTCAAATAAGTGTTCTTCTGTCCCTTATGAATCTCTGCACATGTCAAATACTGATGACGCCTTGATCAATAGCAGACCCTTTATTTAAATGGAGTTGTACATTCACACAACTCACTCTGGAGGGTCACTGATGGGGAAGTGATCTAGTCCTAGGAGCCATGTTAATTACATAAACAAATGGGTGCTTGGAAAGTACTATCTCAGGGGCTTCAGAGATGGCTCATTAATTAAGAGCTCACGTGGCTCTTGCAGAGGACCTGAGTTGTCCCCATGTAGAGTAGCTCACAACTACCTGTCTGCCAGCTCCAGGAGATGTGTCACTATTGCTATGATGAAACACCATGATCAAAAGCGTTCAGGGAGGAAAAGGTTTGTTTGGCTTACACTTCCATATCATTGCTTGTTACTGAAGGAAGTCAGAATAGGATCTCAAACAAGGCAGAAACCTGGAGGCAGGAGCTAATGTTTTTCTTAACTTGCTCAGTCTGCTTTCTTAGAGAACTCAGGACCATCAGCTCGGGAGTAGCACCACCCACAATGCCCTCCCTGATCAATCACCAAAAAAATCCCTTGCAGGCTTGTCTACAGCCTCATCTTGTGGAGTCATTTTCCAAACTGAGCTTCCTCCTCACCAGTGACTCTAACTTGTGTCAAGTTGACATAAAGTAGGCAGCACAGGATATGATGCCCTCTGCTGGCCACCACAGGTACCTGCGCGCGCGCGCGCGCGCACACACACACACACACACACACACACACACACACACAACTTAACAACAATAAAAAATTTTAAATGTTTCAGAAAAATACTATTCAGAAATTACAATGCTATGAGACTTAGGGAAGAATACTCAAAGGATAATTACATGATTTAAAAAAGCAAAAAAGGTAGAAAAACTAGTTCTAAAGATGAAAAGAAACAGACTGAAAATTAGGTCATGTGGTCTTAGAGCAAATATTGCTCTTCCTATAGGGCCTAAAGACCCTGGAGAAAACCTGACACATCTTGTACTCCACGACCTAGGGATGAAAGGCTGGGGTGAAGGGCCACCAGGGAAGGCCAGAACTTGTAACTTAATGATGGAAGTGTCTAGTTCTGGTTTTAATCAATTGAAAAATATTATCAAAAGAGAATGGTGGGGTGAACCAACATCATGTTCCCTATGAGGACTTGTAAAGGTGGCCATCAGAACAGCCAGAAATGAAGGAAAGATGACATAACCCCCCATCGTCTGCAAAACCACAAAGACAAAGAGATGGAAGGCTGGCGAGCTGCTTTAGAACAACAGAGTTGAGACACACAACAGTGATCAAATGCTACAGGACAGACTGGGTTCTTTCCTGGGTCCAGGAATGAAGAGTTACAAAAAAAAGATTTGGAAAAATAACAGAATTTGGATATGAGCAGTGGACTATGTAAGGATAGTATCAATGGCAAATTCCAATTTTGATAACTATACTATAGTTGGAAATTTTCACGCTGGTCAGAACTGAGAGGCAGGGGACTGATGGCTTTGATTTATGTCAACTGAACTTATTGAAGTTCCTCAGCCATAGTCTTTTATTGCTGTTGAGACCCAGATCTATCTAATGTAGGCCCTCTGTCAGTTTGGGGTCATACACTTTTTCCCATGAGAACACAGAGAATTCAAAGCTTGAGGACCCCTACTCCCAGACTTTCAGTTTGCACCTGAGAGTTTTCTTCAGGTTGTGACTGGCAACTCTCCAGTCAGGTCTTCAGATCTCCAGGTTTCAGATTCTCCCTTCTTTCAGTTGCTCTAAAGGCCCAGAGACTGAAAACCTTGTGGGTTTTGAACCAGGTCTAACTGGTTCTGTGAGGAGCTCTATCTTATGCTTTAAGTCATTACACACCAGATGGCCTAAAGCACCTTTATTCTCATACAGTTCTGGAAGCTGCAAGTCCAAATAGCAAGGTTCTGTCATGAGCAGGGAACCTTTGAAGGTTCCAGGGGACTCTTCTGTTCCCTGGTCACCCACACGCTCCGACTTTCCCCCACCCTCACGTGGCTACTTCTCTGAATCACTCTATGGTCTTTTTTTTTTAATTAGATATTTTCTTTATTTACATTTCAAATGTTGTCCTTTCTGGCTTCCCCTCCAAAAACACCCTACCCCATCCCCCCCTCCCCCCTGCTCACCAACCCACCCACTCCTGCTTCCCTGTCCTGGTCTTCCCCTATACTGGGGCATCGAGTCTTCTCAGGACCTAGGGTCTCTCCTTCCCTTGATGTCCAACAAGACCAACCTCTGCTACATATGCAGGTGGAATCATGGATCCCTCCATGTGTACTCTTTGGTTGGTAGTTTAGTTCCTGGGAGCTCTGGGACTACTGGGTGGTTCATATTGCTGTTCCTCCTATGGGGCTGACAGCTCCTTCAGCTCCTTGGGTCCTTTCTCTAGATCCTCCATTGGGAACCTTGTGCTCAGTTCAATGTTTGGCTGGGATCACCCACCTCCGTATTTGTCAGATATTGGTAGAGACTCTAGGTTCTTGACTCTTTAAGGGACCATTTATTAGACTTCAACTCTATCAGAACCCAGTGTGTTCTCATCTAGATGCTTAACTAATTTCATCTGCAAAGTCTTACTTCTGAATATCATAGACTTCTGAGATTCCAGGTGGGTGTGCTTGGGACGATTCAGGTTATATATTGTGGAGAGAAGTATTCAAATAATGTTGCATCCCCTCCAGTGTGCAATATCAGGAGGTTCCCACTTTATGTTAACTCTCGTAACTCTACAAAGACAGAATTCACAACAGTCTTCCTCACTAGTGTACTGGGCTGCTGTCTGCTTAAGAAGAGGATTCCTGAGTGGCTGCTCCAGCTGAAGGGCCATCAGCAGTGGAACCAAGGCGTCACAGGGACCAGTTAGGCCCTGCGCCCACGACCACTGACCTTCGCTGACCAGCCGGACAGCAAGCAGCTGCAGTTGTGCGGCGCCTTTCCTGCACGGAGGCCACTTCAGAACTCGGCCTCCCACCAGTCAGGAGAGGAGGATCCATCTTGGTTCCGTACTCCAGGAATCGGACAGACTGAGGTACACAAACATAATCCGAGGCCAACACCGCGGTGGTCTGAGCCCGACGGGCGTTGGCCTGCACCCAGGCCCTGGGCGGGTCGGGGGGCCATCGGGGTGCCAACCCAACCAGGAGGTTTTTTGCCCAGGCCTGCGAGCGCGCCGCCGCCATTTTGCCTGCAGGACGACAGAGAGCTCAGGCGGGCAGACCTGTAACAGGCATAGCCTAAGGCTAACAAAGCGGGGGTCCAGGCCCCAAAAGGCACAGGACTGACCCCAAGAACTGGGCGGCTTGGTGGGCCATCTGTGAGTCAACCCGCCCAGGTGATTGTTAGCAAAGCAGACTCTCCCGGCGCTTTCAGGGAGCGCGGGCACACACGCCCGCCATCCTAGTCACCTGGCAAACCCAATTAACAGTCAAAGCCGTAGGGGAACTTTGCTCGGACCTTGGCCTCCCAGGCTTTTGCCTGGACTCAGGGACTGGGCGGCCAGGCTAACCTTGTGTGCGATAGCCCGGTTGGCAGATCGGCTGCCCAGCGGAGTGAGCGGAACTCAGGGGAGGTCACAGTAGCATACACCGTCGGCACTCCCTGGGAGTGCACACGGGCTCCATCTGCTCCACAGACACAATCTGGGGCAAGGCCTCAGGCAGAAGGCCTTAGCTCTACTCTCTCCGCTTCCGGATCCAGATCAGTCTGGGCGGCAGCATTACATCTCCAAGTCCTGCAAGTGGCTAGCTGGGCTTCCGGGCGGCCAGCTGGGAGAAGTCAGTGTGCTCCAGTGAATCCAGCGGGCCCCAGCGGGAGCCTTCGGGTGCCTGCTTTGGGATCTGAACAGCCTGGGCAGCAGCACACTGTCTACAAGCAGTGCAGGAGGTAAGCTGTGCACCAGAGGCCAACTGGGAAGGGGCAGCTTGCACTGGTGAGTCCAGCACTGACAAGATAAACTAACACCAGTGAGATCTAGATGGCAAAAGGCAAACGCAGGAACGTCACTAACAGAAATCAAGGCAATATGGCAACATCTGAACCCAATTCTCCTCTACCAACATGTCCTGGATACCCCATCACACCAGTAAAACAAGATTTGGATTTAAAATCACTGGTCATGATGCTGGTACAGGAACACATGAAGGTCATACGTAAAGAAATTCAGGAGACAATGGATCAAAAGGTAGAAGCCCTTGCAAGGGAAACACAAAAATCATTGAAAGAAATCCAGGAGAATACAAAAGCCAACAAGGAGGAAATGCAAAAAACACTTAAAGAAATACAGGAGAACTTTGCTCAACAGGCTGAGGTCATGAAAGACGAAACACAAAAATCTCTTAAAGAAATACAGGAGAACTTTGGTCAACAGGCTGAGCTCATGAATGAGAAAACACAAAAATCTCTTAAAGAATTACAGGAAAACACAAACATGCAAGTGAAGGAGCTAAGCAAAACCATCCAGGATCTAAAATCAGAAGTAGAAACAACTAAGAAAACTCAAAGGGAGACAACTTTGGAGATAGAAAGCCTTGGGAAGAAATCAGGGGACAGAGATACAAATATCAACAACAGAATACAAGAGATAGAAGAAAGAATCTCAGATGCTGAAGATTCCATAGAAACCATGGACTCAACAGTTAAAGAAAATGCAAAATGCAAAAAGCTTGTAACCCAAAATATCCAGGAAATCCAGGACACAATGAGAAGACCAAACCTAAGGATTATAGGCATAGAGGAGAGTGAAGATTTACAACTTAAAGGGCCAGCAAATATCTTCAATAAAATTATGGAAGAAAACTTCCCTAACCTAAAGAGAGAGATGCCCATGAATATACAAGAAGCCTACAGAACTCCAAACAGACTGGACCAGAACAGAAATACTTCCCGTCACATAATAATCAAAACACCAAATGTTCTAAACAAAGAAAGAATACTAAAGGCAGTAAGAGAAAAAGGCCAAGTAACATATAAAGGAAGACCTATCAGAATCACAGCAGACTTTTCACCTGAGACTATGAAGGCTAGAAGGTCCTGGGCAGATCTCATGCAGACTCTAAGAGAACACAAATGCCAACCAAAACTACTATATCCAGCAAAACTCTCAATCACCATAGATGGAGAAACTAAGATATTTCATGACAAAACCAAGTTTACCCAATATCTATCCACAAACCCGGCCCTAAAAAGGATAATAGGAGGACAACACCAATACAAGGAGGGAAACTTCACCCTGGAAAAAGCAAGATAGTAACCTTTCATCAAACCCAAAAGAAGTTAAGCATTCAAATTTAAAAAATAACGTCAAAAATGATAGGAAGTAACAATCACTATTCCTTAATATCTCTTAACATCAATGGACTTAATGCCCCAATAAAAAGACACAGACTAACTGAATGGATACGTAAACAGGACCCTACATTTTGCTGCTTACAGGAAACACACCTCAGGGTCAAAGACAAACACTACCTTAGAGTAAAAGGCTGGAAGACAATTTTACAAGCAAATGGTCTCAGGAAACAAGCTGGAGTAGCCATTTTAATATCAGATAAAATTGACTTTCAACCCAAAGTCATCAAAAGAGACCCTGAGGGACACTTCTTGCTGGTCAAAGGAAAAATACAAAAAGAAGAACTGACAATCCTGAACATCTATGCCCCAAATGTAAGGGCACCCTCTTTTGTAAAAGAAACTTTATTAAAACTAAAAGCACACATTGCACCTAACACAATAATTGTGGGTGACTTCAACACTGCACTTTCCTCAATGGACCGATCAGGAAAACAGAAACTAAACAGGGACACAATGAAACTAATTGAAGCTTTGGACCAATTAGATTTAACAGATATATATAGAACATTCTATCCTAAAACAAAAGAATATACCTTTTTCTCAGCACCTCATGGTACCTTCTCCAAAATCGACCATATAATTGGTCACAAGACAAACCTCAACAAATATAAGAAGATCGAACTAATCCCATGCCTCCTATCTGATCACTATGGAGTAAAAGTGGTCTTCAATAGCAACAGAAACAACAGAAAGCCCACATACACGTGGAAACTGAACAATACTCTACTCAATGATACCTTGGTCAAGGAAGAAATAAAGAAAGAAATTAAAGACTTTTTAGAACACAATGAAAATGAAAACACAACATACCCAAATCTATGGGACACAATGAAAGCAGTGCTAAGAGGAAAACTCATAGCCCTGAGTGCCTCCAAAAAGAAAATGGAGAGAGCATACATTACCAGCTTAATGACACACCTGAGAGCCCTGGAACAAAAAGAAGCTATTTCGCCCAGGAGGAGTAGAAGGCAGGAAATCATCAAACTCAGGGCCGAAATCAATCAAGTAGAAACAAAGAGAACCATACAAAAAATCAACAATACCAGGAGCTGGTTCTTTGAGAAAATCAACAAGATAGATAAACCCTTAGCCAGAATGACCAAAGGGCACAGAGAAAGTATCCAAATTAACAAACTTAGAAATGAAAAGGGAGATATAACAACGGAAACTGAGGAAATCCAAAAAATCATCAGATCCTACTACAAGAGCCTATACTCAACACAACTGGAGAATCTGGAGGAAATGGACAATTTCCTTGACAGATACCAAATACCAAAATTAAATCAGGACCAACTAGACCATCTAAACAGTCCCATAATGCCTAAAGAAATAGAAGGAGTCATAGAAAGTCTTCCAACCAAAAAAAGCACAGGACCAGATGGCTTCAGTGCAGAATTCTACCAGACCTTCAAAGAAGAGTTAACACCAATACTCTTCAAACTATTCCACAAAATAGAAACAGAAGGAACACTACCCAATTCCTTCTACGAAGCCACAATTACGCTGATACCAAAGCCACACAAAGATCCAACAAAGAAAGAGAACTTCAGACCAATTTCCCTTATGAACATCGATGCAAAAATACTCAATAAAATTCTTGCCAACCGAATCCAAGAACACATCAAAACGATCATCCACCATGATCAAGTAGGCTTTATCCCAGGAATGCAGGGTTGGTTCAATATACGGAAATCCATCAATACAATCCACTACATAAACAAACTCAAAGAACAAAACCACATGGTCATTTCATTGGATGCTGAAAAAGCATTTGACAAAATTCAGCATCCCTTCATGCTTAAAGTCTTGGAGAGAACAGGAATTCAAGGCCCATACCTAAACATAGTAAAAGCAATATACAGCAAACCGGTAGCCAGCATCAAACTAAATGGAGAGAAACTTGAAGCAATCCCACTGAAATCAGGGACCAGACAAGGCTGCCCCCTTTCTCCTTATCTTTTCAATATTGTACTTGAGGTACTAGCTCGGGCAATTCGACAACATAAGGAGGTCAAAGGGATACAAATTGGAAAGGAAGAAGTCAAACTATCATTATTTGCAGACGACATGATCGTCTACCTAAGTGACCCAAAGAACTCCACTAGAGAGCTCCTACAGCTGATAAACAACTTCAGCAAAGTGGCAGGTTATAAAGTCAACTCAAGCAAATCAGTGGCCTTCCTATACTCAAAGGATAAGCAGGCTGAGAAAGAAATTAGGGAAATGACCCCCTTCACAATAGCCACAAACAGTATAAAGTATCTTGGGGTGACTCTTACCAAACATGTGAAAGATCTGTATGACAAGAACTTCAAGACTCTGAAGAAGGAAATGGAAGAAGACCTCAAAAAATGGGAAAACCTCCCATGCTCATGGATCGGCAGAATCAATATAGTTAAAATGGCCATTTTGCCTAAAGCACTATACAGATTCAATGCAATACCCATCAAAATCCCAACTCAATTCTTCACAGAGTTAGAAAGAGCAATTATCAAATTCATCTGGAACAACAAAAAACCCAGGATAGCTAAAACTATTCTCAGCAACAAAAGGAAATCTGGGGGAATCAGTATCCCTGACCTCAAGCAATACTACAGAGCAATAGTGTTAAAAACTGCATGGTATTGGTACAGTGACAGACAGGAGGATCAATGGAACAGGATTGAAGATCCAGAAATGAACCCACACACCTATGGCCACTTGATCCTCGACAAAGAGGCTGAAAACATCCAATGGAAAAAAGATAGCCTTTTCAACAAATGGTGCTGGTTCAACTGGAGGTCAGCATGCAGAAGAATGCGAATTGATCCATCCTTGTCTCCTTGTACTAAGCTCAAATCCAAATGGATCAAGGACCTCCACATAAAGCCAGACACTCTGAAGCTAATAGAAAAAAAACTGGGGAAGACCCTTGAGGACATCGGTACAGGGAGAAAGTTTCTGAACAGAACACCAATAGCGTATGCTCTAAGAGCAAGAATTGACAAATGGGACCTCATAAAATTACAAAGTTTCTGTAAGGCAAAGGACACCATCAAGAGGACAAATCGGCAACCAACAAATTGGGAAAAGATCTTCACCAATCCTACATCAGATAGAGGGCTAATATCCAATATATATAAAGAACTCAAGAAGTTAGACCCCAGAAAACCAAACAACCCTATTAAAAAATGGGGTACAGAGTTAAACAAAGAATTCTCACCTGAAGAACTTCGGATGGCGGAGAAGCATCTTAAAAAATGCTCAACTTCATTAGTCATTAGGGAAATGCAAATCAAAACAACCCTAAGATTTCATCTTACACCAGTCAGAATGGCTAAGATTAAAAATTCAGGAGACAGCAGGTGTTGGAGAGGGTGTGGAGAAAGAGGAACACTCCTCCACTGCTGGTGGGGTTGCAAATTGGTACAACCATTCTGGAAATCAGTCTGGCGGTTCCTCCGAAAACTGGGCACCTTACTTCCAGAAGATCCTGCTATACCACTCCTGGGCATATACCCAGAAGACTCCCCACCATGTAATAAGGATACATGTTCTACTATGTTCATAGCAGCCCTATTTGTAATTGCCAGATGCTGGAAAGAACCCAGGTATCCCTCAACAGAAGAGTGGATGCAAAAAATGTGGTATATCTACACAATGGAGTACTATTCAGCCATTAGAAACAATGAATTCATGAAATTCTTAGGCAAATGGATGGAGCTAGAGAATATCATACTAAGTGAGGTAACCCAGACTCAAAAGGTGAATCATGGTATGCACTCACTAATAAGTGGATATTAACCTAGAAAACTGGAATACCCAAAACATAATCCACACATCAAATGAGGTACAAGAAGAAAGGAGGAGTGGCCCCTGGTTCTGGAAAGACTCAGTGAAACAGTATTCAGCAAAACCAGAACGGGGAAGTGGGAAGGGGTGGGTGGGAGGACAGGGGAAGAGAAGGGGGCTTGCGGGACTTTCGGGGAGTGGGGGGGCTAGAAAAGGGGAAATCATTTGAAATGTAAATAAATTATATCGAATAATAATAAAAAAAAAATTTGTAAGAACACAGCCACCAAAAAAAAAAAAAAAAAAAAAAAAAAAGAAGAGGATTCCTGATGGGTGTAGTAACATGGACCCCACAAATCAGACTTGTAGCTTCTACAAGGAGAAAACCTCGTTGGCAAAGAACTGAACTACTTCTTTCAAGTATGAACTAGGTGCCACTGCCTCTGTCCCCGAGGAGTCTCCTGGCATATGTCACACCCTCCAGCTTTGTCTCTCCTCTCTTTGATTCTATATTTTACAGCTTCACAGAGCTTACTCTTAGGATACTCCTACCTTTCTTAGGATTTCTTTCTCTGTCTCCTCTTGCACTCCCTTCTTCTTTATTCCACAACCTTCAGAGAGAGTCAAGCCTTTCCCATACCCCACAGTGCTTCCAGGACCCAGGCTTGCTAATAATACTGTGTGCTACAGGTGGATTCTCCAGGGTACTAGCAGTCTCTGAGAGGCTGCCTGCCAAGGGAAAGGTACGGTCCCAGAGGCTGTTGAGGTGTCCGCTTGCAGGACATGGGTCTGGTCACGTAACTCAGAAATGCTGTATTTTCCTGTTTATCTCAGTCCTGGTGATTTTGGCTCTAAGATAAAGAAAAGTTAATGGGTTGCATATTTAATCAACTGAAAGAATCCAGACTGTATATTTTGAGTCCTGATCAATTAGAACTCCTTGCCTAAAGAAACCACATTAATGGTTTCCTTCACTTTCAGGTGGTGAAGAAACTGTCTGGCATTCTTGGTACAACTTTGCAGTGGCTAGAAAACAGCACGGATAACAGGGACTGACAGGCTCCTCCCTGCCCCATGCCTGATCTCCGGAGAGCAGCGTAATGTCTGAGGGAGAGTGTGTGGAAGGCTGTTCCAGGGCTATCAATGCCCACGAGGAAATCTCCTGTAGTTCTGGTTCACAGCTGGACTCACGTGTACCCAGTGTGGGCATGGGCAGTCCCAACATGTTCATTCTGGTTTAAGACTCTTGCTTTTGAAAGGGCAAAAAAGGAAATTTTAGGGTTTGATCTTTACAGGAAGCAAAACAAACTGAAATCTTGCCCAAAGAGTTTTTAATTTTTGTTTGTGTATTTTATGTTTTTATTTATTTTTTAATTTTCCACCTGCGTGTCCTTCTCTCTGTTTTCCTCTGTATCTGTTTAAAAGGCAAGTTATGAAACAGAGCATGGAAGCACGGTATATGGATGTCTTAGACATCAGAGCAAGGCATCTCCTTTCCATCTCCACTGCGACCTTCTAGCATCATGGCACTGAGAGCCCCCCCCCACACACACACTACACACACACACTGACACACATACATACACACTTCACACACTCCCACACACTACACACACACACACACACACACATATGTGACCCTCACTTATTCACCTATGCTGACAACTTGGAAACCAAGTTCAAAATATGGACTACATGGCATGTACCAGGTCCCTGGATGCAGCCAGGGCTAATGGTACAGTAACCCTTCAGTCCAGCCTGTCACTTGATCCAGCTACCCTAGCATGGAGAAAACCACCCTGGTGCACACAACCAGGCTGATTCCTGCTCACCATACCTTCTGGAAACCCCATCTCCCTTTTATGCTTGACTTCACTCTTCTTACGAAAATGGGGGTTGTCAACTTCTCCTGCCCCATCATTCAAAAGAAATCTTGAGAGCAATTGCCCTCAGAGACTTTAAGAGAGAAGTCATGGAGCAAAGCTTGCCAGGGATGCTGAAGAATACCTGAGGGATACCTATAGGAAGGGTGTTTACAGTCAGCAAGATCCTTAAAGAATACCTGAGGGATACCTATAGGAAGGCTGTTTACAGTCAGCAGGATCCTTAATAGCAAGGAGGTAAACAGCGCCCAGCCTCCGTTGTGGAGTGCACAGCATTATTTCACCACAAGTTGAGCGCCTGCAGCCCCAGATCGGCATGAACCAACATCTGAAACACCTTTCCCCTTAATCCCCAACATCTGAGAACAAAGGCTCTTAATGAAAGTCTCAAGAGGAAGTTACAAGAATTTGTTTTTCCAGTTCTTTTTAACAGTCATTTCTAAAATAAGGGGCCATTCCTCCTGGCATATTCTGTGCAGCACTTCAGTCAAATATGTAGTCAATATGGCCACAGTACTTCTTCTAGAATGTTCCCCAGAGCCAGAGAATGAAGAGCACGCATCTGGCATAACAAGTGGGTACCAGAACATTGAGGTTCCAATTTTCTGGTAGTCTTGACTCTGAGTCAATTTACATTTTAAGCTCTGCCAAGAGAGACATATCTTGAACTAGGTAGTAGAACCGTCCTACAACACAGATTGCTTAGGGAGCATCAAATGCATTTTGCTATTTTGAAAGACCAGAGCAAATATTTCTGAGACCTTCTCCTAAAGTTCTTGGAACAATTATCAGTCTCTTTGAGGAAAGAGCCACGTATACATGGCGTGCTCTGAGTCGGGAAGCATCTGCTGGTAATGCTATAAGGAGCCTTTGAGAACCAGAGCTGGGTATCCTAAGCAGACCTGAGGATGGGAGCCGGTTCCTCCTTCCTGAGAGCCATGCTGACTCCCATGAGCTGCCTGCCTATGGTATTAGCAGGAGTCTATAACTATGTAGAGACAAATACCAGATGCAAACAAGTAAATAGGAAACTGCCTGGGGAAATTAGCAAAGAAGTATTGATTTTTCTGAATATAGAAGTAATACGCATGTTCTTTGCAGACAATGAAAAATATCACTCAACTATGCCACCTCTTAACCGGCCTCTGATGGCTGCTTCCTTTCCCATAAAATTGTGTCTCTGTCTTTTTAAATTCTTTTTCTATTTTATGAGTATGACTCATGTGTGTGTGTGTGTGTGTGTGTGCATCACATACATGCAGGTATCTGTGGAGGCCAGAAGAGGGTAGTGGATACCCTAGAACTGGAGTGAGAGGCCATAAGGAGCTAACCAAGGTGTGTGCTGGGTCCTCTGCAAGAGCAGCAGGTGGTTTTAACTGTTGAGCCATCTTTTCGCCCATTGTTTAATGTCTTTGGCACCTAGAGTTCAACCTACAGCACCTACTTCACTTTTGCAATCGGGCTGGGGATGTTGCTCAGCAATAAGGATTTGTTCCACCCCCCCACCCTCCCCCCATCCACCAGGTTCTCAGCTTTATCCCCAGGGCTTCAAAAATATTAAAGTCAAAATAGTTTTAACAGTTTGAAGCCTATTCAGAGTACATCTTCGCACTTAAGTATAAAATATGCAGCATGTAGAAGCTGGAGATGGCTTAACCACCAGAAACGCTTGCTGCTCTTCCAGAGGGCCCAGGTTCAGTTCCCAGCACCCACATGGCAGCTCACAATCGTATGTAGGTCATAGGGAATCTGATGTCCTCTTCTGGCCTCTGCAGGCACTAGGCATCCACACAGTACACAGATATAGAAACAGTCAAAACACCCATACACATGAAATAAAAATGAATACATCAAAATATGTAGTATATAAATGTAAAATATAGATAAATATAGTACACATAGATGCAAAAAGACCCAATGGTACATAATAAAGGACATCAAGCTAGACTATGCTTATTTCTTCAGAATGAAAGCTGGTACTTGCTGCTGTCTTTGAAGATTTACTTTTATAGTGTTTAGACAGCTCTACTCAACACATGTCTAAGAATTCCTTTGCCGAATTTGAAATAGCACGCTTAAAATACTCTCTATGGCTGAAAACAATGTCCTCTCTCCCCATCCTACACATGCAGAAGAACAGCATCTATTTAGGGGATTTTAAACGCAGTCTCGGGGAATGGAAGAGGCTTTCTTTCCAAGACTAGCATTGTTCTGAAAGAGCCCTCTTCAATCCACAAGCCATCGATTTCCAGGAAAAGAAAAACTCATGGGGTTTGATTTTTTTTCATTTCAAAATTCCATCTCTTAAATCCCACTCACTGCTTGTCACCTCGATGGCCTGTGAGAACAGGAGTCACAGCAAAGGAGGCGGGGTTGGTGCTTGCCTTCTGCATTGCTCTTGCTTGCTGCTGGATCAGGCACGTCTGAAATAAGGCCATGCTTTCTCCCAGCACAGCTTTCCCAATGGAAATAAACATACCAGTATTTCCTCTCACATGCCGGCAACACAGTGTCAAAGGTCTTTGTGTACCACTGATTCACAGGCACCACTGTCTGGTACCAGCACGTGCACTTGGCCATCAGAAATACCCAGGGACAGAGAGTAGAGAAAACTTTTTGACCCAGAAGGAATGTACCCAGTCTGGCTAAGGAGTTATTTAGAGATGTCTCTGCCACCTGATTTGCCAAAGTCTAGCATTCCAGATAGTTCTTCATCAGTCTGTCTTTAACTCAGAGAGATTGTATTGTTGCCCCAATAAACTATCATCAAGGTAAGATCGTGTGTTTTAAGCTGTCATTTTCAACAGTATCTTGTCAAAGAGAGATGACCATGACAGTGCCCTGCAAGCAGGAAAAGTAAGTATTTATAAATAGGGAGGGTTCATTTGAGACTTCTGAGTCCTTCCTTCAAGAGCCTGAGTCTAAAGATCTGAGAGAGCCCTGGAGATCTCACAAACTTCCAAGGATTTTTGTGGACATTAGCACATGGGAACCTGTCCCTCTACCATGATATCAGGTGGATCTTTGTTGGGAGCAAATGAGATACTCAGTATTGATCTTAAAGTGGGTCCTGTTGGGGAGTGAAAACTCCATTTTTCCTACAGTGGTCACTACGAATGTTGTATAGTAACCTCATTGCATAAGTACACTGTGAAAGAGAACAATCAGGAACCAGTCAACTCTGTCCCCAAGAAGAGGGTGATGCAGCACTATTTAAACCCCTTCCACCCACCAAGAAATGCTCCCCCACAGAGCAGTCTGCATAAAGCTATTTCTAACAGTAGATACACACTGTCATCGGTCACACCAGACAGGCCCCAGTGTTCATTTCCTGGGATCACTGTGACCAAGGTTGGAGCCCTCAACGACAGACATATACTGCCTGACAGTTCTGTTGGCTAGGATTCCAAGATGGCAGCCAGGGCGAGGGGCCATCATTATGTAACCTGCTCTTCACCTGGTTCTTGACAGCCCTGGGTGGCATTTGGCATCTTCCTTACATCTTCACATATTCTCCATGTGTCCCATTCATTTCTGTCCCATTCATTTCTGTCTACATTTCCTGCTGTTCGTAAAGACCAGCCATGCTGGGTTTGAATTAAAGTTGCTCATTTTCAGTGTGTTTCCATGAACTGTGGGTTATGACTTTATCACCTCATAGGGACACAGTTAAGACCATGCTGCCTTCCCCCCCTTCCCCCCCCCCCCCGTGACCCCCTGGATCATTCATGGCTCTGTCACTCTGTGTGTTGCTTCTAACCCTTTTTGATCTCCAGTCACTGAGTCAGGAGGAACTCTTAGACTCACCTCTAGCTCTGGCTGAATAGGTGACACTTTACACATTGAATGTCATATTCAGAAATCAACCTCAGGATATTCTTTCCAGCCTGCCACCAGCACGGCTACTCTAATGGGCCTCCCTGGATGCTTCCAGGTCCTGAGTCTCCTCCTGGTAGCCTGTGGAGGTGGAGTTTCTCACAGTGTCCAGGGATACGAGGGCAGGTCTGGGCAGAAAGGGCTAATTTACGAGAGATTAGGCTTAGAAACATCATACCCAAGCCTGAACTTACTGTTGTTGGCCAAACATTGGGAAACCCTGCACCACATCAGTGGGTTAGGTGTGGGCTTCAGGGGTCACAGAGAAACCTGATGCTCTCTCCGCTGGAAACACCCAGGCTTTACTGGAAAAGCCTCATTCTTGGGAACAACAAAATATCCATTTGTTATACTTGCTTCCAGTTATACACAAACACTCTGATTCTTTGGCTCATTTGGATTTTCTATTTATGGTAATTATTTTGTTTATGCGTGTATTACCTATGGCTGCATAAAAAACTACCCAAAACACAGGAACATTAAACACAAAGGTTCATTATTTCACTAGTGTGGAGTATGAATTTTGGTTTCTTTAAAAACATAGGAGTATTCTAAGTTTTTATTTTAATCCCAGGGGTGGGATATAGGGCTGCGACAAACTGCCCCCAGGAGCTGACTCTGATTTGCCTCTTGCTACAGCAGAGGCATGGTTTTGCCAGCTGCAGATGGTTTTTGCAATTATGTTTGTAATTCTGGGGAGTCTTCAGAGGCTGTATAAGTGCTAGGGCTCCAAGAGATGTGGTGGGTTGTTGGTTGGTTGGTTGCTGTTGTTTGTTAAGTAGCCATGTGCAATGAAGAAACAATAAGAAGAAATTAGATATCCTGACAGCAAAGGTCAAACTTGCCCCAAGAACTAGATGTCCCTAATCAGCAGGAACTAGTCTAAGGATAACATCTCACCCTTCTTGTTCTATCCTTTTCCTTCTCTTCTTTGGTGTTAGGGGGTTGACACGGTTGAAGAAGAGTATTCAGTTCATCCTCGGAAAGGCTAGGGCACTTTCTCTCTCCACGGGGTGGAGAAGAGTGAGAGTAAAAAGAACCCACAAAGTAGCAAGCTCTGGCCACACTAGTGCCCTGGTGAGGAGGCCTACAGCTCAGGAGCTTACTCTGTCTCAAGCCTTCCAGAGGTCTCCATCAGGCATTGGCCAGGACTGCAGACATCTGTCAGCTGGATGTAGGGAGGACAGCTCAGCTCCTCACTTATGGGCTGCTCCATGGGGCAGTTTGGTTGTCCTGTCAGTATTGCATACAGCTTTCTCCACAGCTGGTGATCCAAAGCAATGAAGGACAACCCAATGTATTTCCAAGGCAATGGCAGGATGGCCCAGTGTATCTCCATCCCAGCTGTGGAAATAAATAGAGAGGCTTGAACAGACACGGTAACTGCTGGAGTGTGATTGTTATCACGTGATAAAAACCAGGTCGTTCTAAGTAAAATGTTACCAAGTTTTCAGAAAACGGGCACTTCTCTATGGTTTTTACCAGGAAAGAAAGAGAGAAAATAGGAACAATGCCTTGGTCCTTGAAACTAGACAAGGATCCACCCTATGAAAGTTAGGACCATAAAGCAGGCCCAAGGCTTCGAGAAAACTGCCCCCCCCGCCCCCACCCATGGAATTTCAGAAAACCATCACCACATCACATATCTAGAGCCCAGAGACTGCAACACAGGCCACCTAATGTATCTCACAGTTTACCAACACTGCAGCTTCTGAGCCTGAACAAAAACTGATGCCCAGACCCCGTACAGCATGTTCTCCTGTACGCTTGGATGTGGAGCCCAGACACGGGGTCTGTGGAGGTCAGTCTCTTGGGACAGCAAAGGATTGCCCTAGCCTTTCCGAGGATGAACTGAATACTCTTATTCTCCTCTGCTGACTTCTAATCTAATATTTGGTGCCAAATCTCAGAAAGAGATTCCCAGTGGGTCCAGCTAGACCAAATCCCTTCCTTAATCAGACTTTCTTCCTTCCTTCCTTCCACCCTACCTCCCTTCCTTCCTTCCTCCCTTTGTTTATTTAACTTATTCACTTTACAACCTGCTCACTGCCCCTCTCCAGGTCAGCCCCTCCCACAACACTTCTCCCCCCAGTGTCCCTTCCCCTTCCCCTCTGAGCAGGTGGGGGCCCACCTTTGGTATCTCCCCATCCTGGCGCTTCAAGTCTCTGGGAGCAGACATCTTTATTTTTCACAGCTATAACAATCTAATTCTCACTCTAGTGGGGATTAAGCTTGGCTACAAAATCAGAGAAACTTAAAATATGTGCTATTTCAGCACAGCCAATTCAGTGAAGCAAAAAGCTCGTGTTGGAGAACCTGGAAACCCGGCTACATGTGTAGATGTCTGGTAGGTTGTAAAGCAAATGGCATCCTGAATTGGTGATAAAAGGATAAAGTGCTCAATAAATGCTCTAAAAACATTTCCTTTTCCAAGTGGAAAAAAAGCAAATGTCGATTTCCTGCTCCGTACCATAGAAAATAAATTCCAGACGGATTAGACTTAAATTAAAACCCATTTATGCATCAGATTGGGGTTCGAGCAAAATTTTAAACCAAAATATAAAATTATGAAGCATAAAAGAATCTATAACGGGGCGGGGGGGTGTATACATGCAAGAGCGTCCCATGAGAGAAAAGATGAAAGAAAATTCCAGGAACCACTAAAGGCAGAGGTGTTTGCAGAGCAGAGTCGGCTAAGATATATAAAAACATTGAGTTACCGCAAATCCACTAAAAGAACACACCAAACAGAACACTCAGAGAGCAGCTACCAATACATCTCAGAAGCAACCTGAAATCCAAGTAGCAGTAAAATACTACTTTATCATTGTTCTAGAAATCTCCAAGTAACATAACAATTCTATTGAGTTGTCCTTGTAAACCACTGACTTTACTTCAGTATTCAGTTCTGTATATGGAATATTCATGAAAATGTGAAAATATTGATGTTTACAGAAAATTTTACTGTTATCCCACAAAACACCTATACTCACCGACAGCCTCTCTTCATCCCTCCCCACACCCTCCTGTGGAGCCGCAAAAAACGTCTGTTTCTGTGAATGGTCCTCATTGTGAACATTTCATACAATGGCACCATCGCAGCACAAGGACTCTGATGACGGGCTTTCACACAGTGTCTTTAGATTTGTCTGTATCGTGAGGTGTATCTGTATGTTGCTGCCTTTTAGGACTGAATAATATTCCCTTGTCTGGATCTACCATTATCAATCCATCCAATCATGAGTGAGCACATGTTTGGGCCTTTTCATCATTGATCATTAGAACAATAAAAAGAACATGTTCCTATGAACATGCATAGAACAAGCTGTTGAAATAACACGCGTGTTTATTTCTTTAGAGTACCCAACTGAAGTTGGTATTTACCGAAGTAGTTCTAGCATTTTACCATCCCACCAATTTCTCCAAAAGTTCACCAACATTTGTTGGTGTCTGACTTTTGGTAACAGTCATTCCACAAGGCAAGTGGGCTCATACTGCAGTTTGAGTTCCAGTTTTCCTAGTTAGTAACGAGGGTTGTGCTGTGTTGATGTGTATGCCTTCTTGGGAAAATTGTCTGAATTCTTAATTTTAAAAATTGGGCTATATATGTTGAACAGGAAGAGTTCTCTATATATTCGGGAATGAAAATCAGCATATCTGAGCTGAAATAATTGAGATATTGGTGTGAGTGAAATAGCTGAGATACCTGCAAAGTGACAGGTATACACTGAGGGGGCACATGGGCGGCTCACTGAGGTCTGTCTGCTGTGTGTGCCAGTCACTTTTCATGCACAGGGAGGAGAAGAGCTCTGTAGTCTCCCTTTCTGTTAGCATTTCACTTTGCCCTTCTCCATCTTCCTCTCACCAGATTCACTTTTATTTGTAATACCTTTATTCCATAAATTTTCTTATAATTTACAGTTTTCATATCTCATTTAAAAATCAGTTTACATCCTCATGACAAATGTTTCTTGCTCTACATATTGCCCCTACGGCTTCAGAGTCTATTTCACACATTTCCTTTTTAAAGATTTATTTTATTTACATGTATGTGTATATTTGTCTATAGGCCTTGTGTACCCAAGTATGTGCCCACAGAGGACAGAAGAGGGCCCAGACCTCCTCATTTACTATATTTTTCAGTTCCATCCATTTCTCCTGTTTCATTTTTCTTTATGATTGAACAAAATTCCATTGTCTGTGTGTCACACGTGTCACATGCTTGTCATGTGTTCATCACATGTTCATCTGTTGATGGACCTCTAGGCTGATATCCATCTCCTAGCTATTGTGAATAGAGCAGCAACAAACAAGAATGTGCATGTGTCTCCTAAGAGGACATGGAGTTCCTTGGGCGTGTTGTAGACATGGTATAGCTGGATCGCACGCTATTCTATTTCTGGCTTTCAAGAAACCTCCATGTTTATTTCCATAGTGACTGTATGGTTTACATCTCCACCAACAACAGATAACCTTTCCCTTTGCACACATCAGCGTGAGCATCTGCTGTCATTTGTTTTCTTGACAGCTATTCTGGCTGGGCTGAGATAGAATTTCATTGCAGTCTTAACTTGTGTATCCATGATGGCTAAGAATGGCAAATGCTTTTAAGGATGTTTAGCAGCCACTTGTATTTCTTCTTTTGAGAATTTTGTTCAGTTCCATAGCTCCTTTTTATTGAGCTGTTTATTTTCTTAATATTTAGTTTCCCGAGTCCTTGTGTGGCCTAATCTGTTGTCAGATACACAGCTGGCAAAAATGTTCTCCTGTTCTGCAGGTTGTCTAGCCTCTTGATTGGCACTTTCCTTTGCTGTACAAAAAATCCATGAGATTCTATTGGTTGGTTATTGGCCTTATTTCCTGGACTAGAACCTAATTCAGAAAGTCCTTATGTATGCCTATGTGTTCAAATGCATTTCCTGTTTTTTTTTTTTTTTTTTGATAGTAGTTTCAGAGGTCCAGGTCTTCTGTGGACATCCTTGATCTATTTGGAATCAATGTTTGTGGAGATTGAATGATGGGGATTTGGTTTCATTCTCCTCCATGTAGACATCTAGTTTCCCTGCTCCACTTGTTCCTCCAAAGACACCTAGGTTCCCAGCAGTCCAGCAGCACTCGCTCTTCCTTGTAGACACCCAGTTTCCCAGCAGCACTTGCTCCTCTGTGTAGACACCTAGCTTCCCAGCAGCACTTGCTCCTCTGTGTAGACATCTAGTTTCCCAGCAGCACTTGCTGAGGATGTTGTCTTTCGTGTTTCAGAAGGTCGTAGTTGTGTGGCTATGTATCTAGGTACTCTATTCTATCTCATTGATCTATTTATGTTTTTGTACCAGTGCAATCCTGTTTTATCATTATCACTCCATAGTCTATCTTGAAATCAGGTATTGGTACTTCTAAAAGTTCTTTTTATTCGAGATTCCCTTATCCAGTCCTTGCGGTGCCTCCATATACATAGTTGGATTATTATTTTCTATTTCTTTGAAGAATGTTACTGCAATATTGATTGGAATTATAAGACTTCTTTTGATTACACAGCCATTTGTATAAACTTGATTCTTCCATTCATGAATAAGCATTCCCTACTTGAGGGTGTGACATCCCCAAAATAGCTAGTCCAGTTCCCTCCAGTGCCGAGCACTTGCAGAGATTGTTTTTGAGAAGCATAATATTTCAAATCAATGGTTTTGGGGTGTCTTTGAGTAATTCAAGGTTCTCAGCTTAGCTTACATTGTATATAGTTCAATAGATATACTCAGGCCTATGTGCGCATGTGTGCGCACAGAAAGAGAGAGAGAGAGAGAGAGAGAGAGAGAGAGAGAGAGAGAGAGAGAGAGAACCACACATCTATAAGTACAAATGCATCCAGATATAAAATCTCATATGCATACATGTACACTCCCATGTGCACACATGTATACTCACATACACACACATATGAACTGTATGTAGTTTCAAAGAGAAATGCTCCCCCTAATCTCAGATAACTGAACACTTGGTAACCAGTTCATGGTGCTGTTTGGGAAGGTTTGGGTGGTGCAGCCTTGCTTGAGGAATACGTCACTGGGGACAGGCTTTGGGATTTCAGCTGCATCCAGTTCTCTTTCTATGTAGTGCTTGCAATTTGAGATGTGAGTATTCAGCGTCCTGTAGTGCTGCTTGCTCCCATGTCTGCACTTTCGCCAGAGATACTCATCCCTCTGGAGTCATAAGCCAAAATAAATTCCTCCTTAAGTTGTGTCTGATCACGTTGTCCAATCACAGCCACAGAAAGTAACCAATGCAGTTGCACGATTACTCTCTCTCTCTCTCTCTCTCTCTCTCTCTCTCTCTCTCTCTCTCTCCAGTAGGAGGGGGTTCCCTCCCATTCTCTCCCTCAGCACTGCTCTGCACCAGAAATTATAGAGGGACAAAGCACGAACCAATGTGGAAAAGGGTCTAGATTTTTTTTTCAAAATAGATAGCTCTGTGGCTAGGGGCTCCTTGAGAACCACCAGGTTCATGCAACTGAGTGCAGAACTGCACAGTGGGGAAATCCACATAGGTTTGTGTCAGCAGAAGAGGGGAAAATAAGCTGAAAACACTTACACGAGGGTTTGATGACTATCTCTCTGAATGGAACAAACACTGAGTGAGTCAAACACATGCTTAGTCATGTGTGGTGTCATACAGCTGTCATGTATGGTATCATGCAGCTGTCGTCATGCTACTGTCTTGAATGCTGAACAGAGAAGGTATAAAGGCAGACTGCAAAGCCCGCCCCACCAAGGGGTGCTCCTGAGCTCACAGTGAGCACCCACTCACAGGGACATCCAAAGACAGAAAGAGCATGCTGTGTGTTTTAGCACCGAGGGGAAGTTCTTCACTGTGGGATATGCAGCTGTCTTAACACGAAGGGCGTCTGTGACAGCAGCTTTCCCACTCACTGGAGAGTGGTGCTGAGCCCAGTGTGCTCAAACCAATTATGTTCTGTTAGTTTGGATCACGGTTTTATGGTTCCGATTGGCTCATGAGAGCCCTTTCTGAAGGAAAGTGATGCTTGACCTTTACAGCAAGGCGTCCACTGAGCTGCGTCTTCTCAGTCAGGTCTGGAGCTCTCCCCTGTTACAGGTTTCTCATGGAGCATCAAACTCAGCCAATGATTTCTTTCATTCCTCTCCAACCTTTGGGCTGCAGAGTTCTAGATAAGCCACAGGAGTCTATGCTTCTATCAATCAATGTTTGCATCTTCCAATCAGCAGGGCCCAGTGAGTTCCATGAATCACCAAGTTACCAGAATAACTAAACTCACATGAAACATCTGTGTTTGAGTTTCCATGGAAGTCTTTTCTTTGCAGAAGCATTCATGGTATTTATTTGGTCACCTAGCCAACTTAGGGGGAAAATGCATTTTAATTTTCTTCTTAAAATATGTCCTACTTAGAAAGACTGCTGTATTAATTTTGTGGAAAGCAAATTTGATACATCCAACCCTTAATACCTTTGGAGAACCAGAGTGAATGCTCAGTGAGAACCATGGATACCAAGATACTTGGGTATTATATATGGAGCAAGAAAATGGTTATGTATAACTTGTATATCCTATATACTTAATCATCCTGAATTACAGCTAACATTCAGTACATCACTAATGTTATATAAATGGTAATTATCTTGTATTGTTTATGGAATAGTAATTAAAAACATATCTACTCTTTTAGATTAGACAGAATTTTAAGAGGGGGGTACCCTGGTTATGCCTTGAATAAACATCTATAAAATAATTAGTTATTGTACCCGAGGGCTCCTGGAAGATCAGAGTAAACACTCCTAAAAAACTTCTTTCTAGGGAGAGATAACAGTGTAGTTAATTGATATCAGGACTGAAGTTCCCACTAAGTTCTTAAAGACAGTTTCACTGGGGTCTGGGATCACTATTCTGACAGATTCAGTGAAGCTCTGAAATTACCTCAGCTTTCTCAACCCTGCATTTTCTTAGGATTAGGAAGAACTGGTGTGAGTACTCAGTGAGAACCAGTGTGAGTGCTCAGTGAGAACCAGTGTGAAAACTTAGTGAGAACCAGTATGAGAACGTGTGAGCACCCAGTGAGAACCAGTGTAAGTACTCAGTGAGAACCAGTGTGAAAACTCAGTAAGAATCAGTGTGAACATTCAGTGGGAACCAGTGTGAGCACCCAGTGAGAACCAGTGTGAGCACCCAGTGAGAACCAGTGTAAGTACTCCGTGAGAACCAGTGTGAAAACTCAGTAAGAATCAATGTGAACATTCAGTGGGAACCAGTGTGAGTACCCAGTGAGAACCAGAGTGAATGCTCAGTGAGAACCAGTGTGAGCACTCAGTGAGAACCAGTGTGAGCACCCAGTGAGAACCAGTGTGAGTACCCAGTGAGAACCAGTGTGAGCACTCAGTGAGAATCAGTGTGAACTTTCAGTGGCAACCAGTGTAAGTACCCAGTGAGAACCAGTGTGAGCACTCAGTGAGAATCAGTGTAAACATTCAGTGGGAACCAGTGTAAGTACCCAGTGAGAACCAGAGTGAATGCTCAGTGAGAACCAGTGTGAATACTCAGTGAGAACCAGTGTGAGCACTCAGGGAGAACCAGTGTGAGCACCCAGTGAGAACCAGTGTGAGCACCCAGTGAGAACCAATGTGAGCACCCAGTGAGAACCAGTGTGAGCACCCAGTGAGAACCAGTGTGAGCACTCAGTGAGAACCAGTGTGAGTACCCAGTGAGAACCAGTGTGAGCACCCAGTGAGAACCAATGTGAGTGCCCGGTGGTATCCTCAGGGAGTTCCCTCAAGCCACTATGAGATGCATGCATTTATATTAAAAGATTTGCTACTTCCTGGGGAAGTCAAATACCAAGTGATTCTTTTTACCAGTTTTTTATTCCTCAGCTTTACAATTTGCCCAGTATCTTAAGTCAAACAACTCTAAGAATGGAGCAAACACCAAGCGGGGGACAAAGGTGTTTCATAACTCATGGATAAGCCAGGCACCTGCCTGCAATACCTGCCAAGCAAGCTGGATATGTCACTAGGTTACTTTCTCCTTTCTCAGACCACATCAGGACAGGAGCCCTCACCAGGCAAAATCAGCTTCCTTCTCAGCAGGAAGCAGCAGCCAGGGCCAGGTATCCCATTCAGGGGCTGCCCTTACTCAGACAGCCCCCCTGGGCTCCACCTTTAACTCCCCACACCTCACTAGCACTGGCACAGGGGATTGGAGACAAGCCTTTACGCATGGATCCCCGGGTGAAGTTCAACACATGAATGATAGAGTTCTGCTCCTATACAGATCACCACATGGCCATGTCTGTCCACTCCAACCCCAGGCAGAGCCCAAACTGATGATCAGCGCAGAGCCTCCAAAACTGTGAGCCAAGCGTGTGTCCCTCTCCTTTCTTAGTCACCGTTTCAGGTGATCCATTACAGTGAGAAGACACGTAGTAACTTGCTGGCTTTGATTATGAAGAAGACGTCCAGTTACAAAACCAGGAACTCTTGGAGCTTAAGCAGCTTTGTTCACCATAAAATGAATTTAGCACTGAGATACTCAGTGGCTGCCTCCATGGTACAGAGCATCCCCTAAAGCCTGCGCTTGGGTGTGAGCATGACTGTTTCCACCCCAGGAAAAATACTGACTTCCACCAAGGCGATAGGTAAAGGACGGTAGTCTGTCATAAACTCTAAGTTTTTGGTTACCTTTGGCTTCAAGTGCCTGAATGAAATAAACTTCATATCTGAAGCACACATGGATACCGAAACTATGGTATATGTACACAATGGAGTACTATTCAGCTATTAAAAACATTGAATTCATGAAATTCTTAAGCAAATGGATGGAACTAGAAAGTGTCATCCTGAGCGAGACAACCCAATCACAAAAGAACACACATGGTATGCACTCACTAATAAGTGGATGTTAGCCCAAAGCTAAAAATAAACAAGTTACAATTCACCAAGCTCAAGAAGAAGGAGGACTTAAGTGAAGGTGCTTCTGTTCCTCTAAGAAAGGGAACAAAATAGTCACAGGAGCAATAAGGGAGACAATGTGTGGAGCAGAGACTGAAGTAAAGGTCACCCAGAAACTGCCCTACCAAGGGATTCATCCTATAAACAGTCAACAAACTGTGACACTACTATGGACAAGAAGTGCATACCAAAAGGAGCATCCCATGATTGTCTCTGGAGGGGCCCTACCAGAGCTTTACAAATACAGAGGCAGATGCTAACAGCCAACTATTGGACTGGGCATGGGGTCCCCAACAGAGGAGCTGGATGATGGTCCAGAAGAGCTGAAGGGGTTTGCAACCCCATGGGAAGAACAATAATTTTGGCCACCCCGATGCCCCAAGACTTCCAGGGACTGAACCATCAACCAAGGGGTACACATGGTTCCAGTTAAAAATGTGGCAGAGGAAGGCTTTGTGGGCATCAGTGGGAGGAATGGTCCTTGGTCAGGTAAAGGCTCAACAGAGGCCTGAACAAAGGGAAACTGAGGCGGGGAAGAGGGAGTGTGTTGGGTGGAGAGGCATAAATGTGGAGGTAGGGGGAAGGAGGAAGGGGAGGGGTTGGAAGTCTTAGGGGAGGGGTGATATCAGGAAAGGTTTTACTATTGGCAATGTAAATGAAGACGATATTCAATAAAAATAAATAAATAAATAAAAAGCAGTGGTTTGAGCAAGGAGAGTGAATTACTACTATTGCTGTGAAGAGATACCACTGGCCAGATAACTGGGGCCTTGCTTGCAGTTTCAAAGTATGAGCTCTTGGCCATCATGGTATATGTACACGGGGAGCGTGGCGGTGGTCAGGCGTGCAGGCATGGTGCTGGAGCAGTGCCTGAAAACTTACATCTGATCCTCAGGTGGAGGAGGGGGAACAAGGCTGGGTCTGGTGTGGGCTTTTGAAACCTCAAAGCCTCACCCCAGTGACACAGCTCCTCCAACAAGGCCAAGCCTCCTAATCCTTCCCAAAGAGTCTACCAATTCAGAGCCAAGTATTCAAACCTGTGAACCTATGAGGGCCATTCTTATCTAAACCACCACAGACAATAGCCTACTGCCTCACCTTGGACCTGGCTGCTCCTTCACGTCTTCTCGGTCATCCTTGTCCCTTCTGCTAGTACGGCTGCTGTTTGTTGTTCCATATCCTGAGAGACTGGCTAGTCCACAGTTAGGAAGACACAGGGCAAAGTCAAAGGGCAGAGAAGACATGTCCTATTGGCAAACTCACTTAAAGAGGTGGGATGAACTCTCACCCACAGTTTGTTTGGTGACTCGTGACACCACACAGTCATCTATGGGAAAAATCGGGAAATGGTTGCTACTCCATAACGAGGCTCCATAGTAAGGAAGGCAGATCCCCAGACAGTGGAAAACGGAAAGGAACAAATGGCATTGTGTTGCGCTTACCATGGGTAGAGGATGGTCCTAGCACATAAACAGGGGTGTGTGAGGTTTGAACTTCTCGTTGGCTCTGATGGAGGGAGACCTGGGCTTCCCTATCAGCTTCCTGAATATGAGGTAAGGAGATAAATGAGGAGGCAGGGATAAAAGTGTCAGAGCTGGGACAAAAGCTCAGACAGTAAAGTATTGCCACGTGTATATGAAGGCCAGAGTTCAATCCCCAGAGCCCATGCAAATGAGCCAGATGCAGTAGCAACTTGTAGTTCTAGCACCAGAAGCAGATTCATGGATTGCATGGTCATTCCATGGTTGACC
Source organism: Apodemus sylvaticus (assembly GCF_947179515.1). Lineage (NCBI taxonomy): Eukaryota > Metazoa > Chordata > Mammalia > Rodentia > Muridae > Apodemus > Apodemus sylvaticus. The sequence goes on along the minus strand of NC_067486.1, from coordinate 2,908,073 downwards.
AGTTGGCATTGCCCAATCTGTAAGTTCCCAGCCATGAGAGACCCTGTCTCAGGAAAACATGGTGGATAGCATCCTGAAAAGCAATGTCCAAAGCTGACTTACAGCATGCACACACATATGCACACACATATACCCACTGTCACACACATGTGAACATGCACAAACATGTATACTCATACATACACACTCATACAAAACTGTCTGGGATCCATAAGGAATTTGGATCTTAAGTGCCCACCAAATGTCAGAGGCTTGATCTCTGACTGATGATACTACCGGGGGCCAGGGAACTTTACGGGGTAAGAAGTGGGTGAGTGGGGTATGTCTATCTCATCCAAGCTGTCCCTACGACCCTTGCCTGTGTGCAAGGGGTGAGTAGCCACTTCTCCAGTCAACTCCAGTGTCTCCGCACTCACTGTCAGACTGTACACCTTCCAAAGATTCTGCAACAGTGCACCCACTCAACCATGGTCGGAAATCTCTGAAACTGGGCTCGAATGAACCTTTCCACTTTCTATCATTCACCTCGGGCATTTCCTTGCAGCAACAGAAAGTAACTGATGTGGTGTCAACAATCGTCTCCTGGCAGCTCATGTACAAAATGCAGGGTTTCAGCTGCCCCAGAGGAGATGCAGGCAGAGGTGAGCTAAGGGAGCTGCAGGCTCACCAGCCCAGCGTCAGGACCTTCCCCTAAGAAGAAACAGACGCATGTAGGCATCTCGACATTTGCTTAAAATGCTGCTTCCTTTGTCAAACAACAAATAAAGAAATATTCACCATTAAAAGACAGTCTAGAGGATTTAGGGAGATGGCTCAGTCAGGAAAGTACTCACTGTACAAGTGCAAAGATTTGAGTTTGATCCTCAGAATCCACATACGAAAGTAGAGCATAGTGGTATGTTTGTGATTCCAGTTCTGGGGAAGTAAAGACCGAGAGACAGAACCCCGGAGTTCACCGGTCAGTTAGCCCAGCCTGGTCATCACAGTAAAATAGCTTTTAAAGATAGATGGTGTTCTGACCAGTGACATTCGAAGTTGACCTCTGGCTTTGTCTTGCATGTGCACACATGAGTGCACCCATGCACACAAACATGCACTCTGGCCTGATCTCTCTCTCTCTCTCTCTCTCTCTCTCTCTCTCTCTCACACACACACACACACACACATACACACACACACACACACACACACACACACACACGCACGCACACGCACACACACACGAGGAAGGTAGACAGAGAAACAGAGACAGACAGACAGACAGACAGTGTCTGACTCTGGCTTCTAGACTGGAGGACATAATGTTTTAAACATTAGAAGAACTGTCTAAGAGGATTATTCCTAGGAAGAATTTTCCACGATGGAAGGAAAATGTCAGAACGATTAGATAAAAGTTTTCCAATACATGGCTGTCTAGGGCTTGTTCTGGAAGAACAAGAAAGCAGGAAAAAGTGTGTCTCCTTCCAGCTCCCTGAGCTTTTACTTCTCCTTCCCTCGTGAAGCATTCCATACACAAATGTTGCTCTCAGCTAAATGTGAGCCTCAGGATGGGCGTCTAGGAGAAGGGAAAGCTGGGAATGAAGGGCCTGCCATTGCTTTGTGCAGATAGGACAGTGGCTGTCTGGGCTGGGGCTGGCTGAGGTTGGTTTGCAGAATTCAGCCCTTTCCCACTGAGCCATCTAAGTGGGTTAATGGCCTCTCGATAGAGTAGGAGAGAGAGAAAACAAGCCGTTTCCCTGTGGCGCTGATGGGCTGATGGAGAAGCCTTCAGAGCTGGTTACTCCTGGTGAGCTGCAGGCTCCTGATGGCCTGCCCACACTCACCTCTAAGGACTCAATGGAAAATCTTGTTGGTTTGACAATAATATTTTTACATTTCTTTTCGTGTGTTTAATTACTTCTCTGCTTCCATAAGGTTGCTGTCTGACAAGTTCAAGGTCAAAAACCCACAAAAAGAAAGGACATAAAATTTAACACAACAAACAGGATATCCCACCAAGATGTCCTGCCTCTGTCCCTTGAACATCCCTGGAGAGCTAGAGGGCTCTGCAGGTAGAGGCTACACGCAGTAGGTCCAGGGCTCTGCAGGTAGAGGCTGTACACAGTCGGTCTGGAAGATCTATTTGGGGGTTTAGCTTATTTTTATTTTCTCTTCTTTCTCCACTTTTTTCTTTTTCCTTTGAAGCACTTAAAATTTTCCACTGAAGCTGGGTCAACAGGAAAGGTGCTGACTTATACCACATTTTTGGTACTCTATAAAAGCTAAATAAAAATAATAAGGTTGTGTTTTTGTTTTTAAGAGAAAGGTAGCATAGAGCAGTGCAAGATACTCACAGGCCTCTCACTGAGCAAGTCACAGAGAGGAGGGCCTCACCCTTCATGGTTATCTGAAAATGAAAATCTGGGTCACAAAGAGGGAGCCGGTGGTGCCAGCTCCGCCAAGGCAGTCGGCTTGGACCCTCATCTCAGCCTAAGTGAAAGCAGAGACTTGTCTCCGGTGTCAGAGCGGCTGCCGCGACTGCCCGGCTATGGAAAGGACATTTTCGCCTCGGATTTTTCATTCGATGCACATGTTTGGCTCCAGGTTCCTGATCTTCTCAGCAAAGTTGATGTCAAAAAATTGGAGCAATAATCCTACTTGTGTATGTTTTCTTATGAGGTGCAAATTTGTGGAATGAGCACTGTTGTTTTTAACTGTAGCCCCAGAAGGAGCTTCCAGTTTGTACGTGTTCACACACACCCCACATACTTACCACACATACACTCACCCACATTCTCACCTACACACTCACCACACACATGCACAGACACTCACACACATGCACACACATTCACCCACATACTCACCTACATACCACACACATGTACGCACACACACTCAACCACACAAATACACACACACTTGCACATACTTACATACACATTCACCCACATATTCACACACACACAACACATATGCACAAACAGACCACATACATATTCATACTCACCACATGTACACTCACACACCATACATACACACACACTGACCACACGTACACTCCCCCACACACAGACACACTCACCACACACACACTCACATACCACACACACCACACACACCTTCACACGCTCACTCCACATGCACACCACACACACTCAAACACACCACACATATACATAAACACTCAACACACACACACACACACAAATGATATGCTGTTTCTTCTTACCTTTCCATCGCCTTTCTCTGAGTATCAGCATGCTTTATGAAATAAACAAACAAAAACTACTTCCTTCCCTCTCTAATTTTTCTCCTGAAAAGGCCACAAAGCACTACAGAGCAGAGTCTGCAGAGAGGGCTCAGTCAGGAAGATGCCTGCAGTACAAACATGAGGACTGGAGTTCAAACCCCTAGCACCTGTGTAAACAGCTGGGCACTATGGTGTGCACCTGTAGTCCCAGCACTGGAAAGGCTGAGACAGGAGGATACCCGGGACTTGCTGGACTCATTCTAGCTGAATCAGCAAACTTGGGGCTTAGTGACAAACCCTGTCTTTGAGCATGAGAGGAAGATTCCAATCCTTAACCTCTGTCCCCTCCTCATGTGCATACATGCATGTACCACACACACACACACACACACACACACACACACACACACACACTGGACTTTCACCAAAGTGTTACAGATGGCTAACCCTCTCTTGACCTCTGAACTTGCCAAAGTCTGCAAAGGACACAAACAAGGAGGAATTTGCTGAGCTCTAGGGTTGAGACCTTCTGTAACAGCAGCAGACAACTGGATGTCAGTTCACTCTGTCCAGCTTCCTGGTCTGAAATGGTTAAAAAGTAGCTAGGCAGGTCTGGGGAAGGGAAAGTGTTTGTGGTAACAGGTTGAGCATTAGCAAGAAACAGTTCCTGAACCTGAGTGCTGATGTGGGGCCTGGCTCTGAGTTAGCATTGCAGGGGTTGTCTGCTTTCCTTTCAGAGGTGAACGGAAAGTTGTTCTCAAGTGAATCTGTGCCACTGAATGTCCATTCTGTCAGGGGAACCATTCCTTCCTCTGAAGCCCTTTTAGTGTTTATGGACTCTAACTTAAAACAGAAACATTTATTTTTTCACCAGTTAAGTTCCTGGCACCCTCTATGAGGGGTCTTAGCTCATTTTTTGTTATTTGTTTGTTTAGATTGGTTTGTTGTCTTTTTTTGTAAACCAAATAACAGTTGACTAACCATGACTTTCAAAACTGACCTCTCATTTAAAAACAATTAAATATATTTCTTTTGCTAGAAAACATCATATCTTGGAGTTTGGTCCACACAACTCAGTTTACTTGCACTGTCTTTCAGTTACAACTGTCATAAATGGTTCCCACAGTCAACAGGTGGGAGCAGCCATGAGTGTTCTAATTATTAAAATCATTTCATGCATGTATTATCACTGCTATTGAATTTAATGAATACCCCAAACCTGACACGTGCATTTACATGACTGACAGATTCTGTGACTTACCAGAATTAATGAGTATACAGATAGATTTCTTTTAAGGGCCAGGGAACATCTCGGAACATATTGTACCTTATTGTAAAACAAAAATAGCTTTGGACAGACTGTGGAATGCACTCTTGCAGGATAATCAGTTCTTTACTGTGGTTTTCCTGCCAGTCGGGGAGCCCTGCGTCACACAGAGTGGGTGCCAAGTGTCTGGTTTGCACTTTGGTAAGACATGTTTTTCTTGCTGTGAATTTTCAGGTTTGCAGTTTCCCCCTGAGTGAGTGCAGACCATCCAGGTCACCTTCCCACATGTTTGGGGCCTTGCTTTTGTTCTATGTTATTTTTTTCAAAAAATTCTGCATATTAGAGCTCAAAACACAGGTGGGCAGGACAATCCCACAGACTTACAAAGTTGTCTGCTGGATGCTATCGCCCTGTGGACAGTCATGGAGGTCTGGGGCAGTTAGGTGGGAGCTCCGTCTCATGTAAATGAACTTTCTCCTTGCTGGGTCCTCTTTCATCCACAAGTTTGTTAACATCTTGAATAAAATGTTGAAATGTTGCTGTGAATGAGCTTGGGTGAAAAACATGTTATTGAAGCAATATTGGAATTTTAACAAGCCTCCTGGGATGATACCTCCTCAGAGTCAATGATGTGGGGGCAAAACTTGCTCTCTGGCTGCCCTTGGTGGCTGCGTGCCACAGTTACCATTTAAACGCTGTTTGCTTCTTCTTCCCGGTAGACAGTGCACAATGGGTTGAGGTCCAGCAGGAGCTCCTGGTTCCTCGACCTCTGGGTCTCGTCACCTCTGACCCACTGTGCTCCCTTTGTTCAGGGCAGGAAAGGCCTCTGTGCCCTTGCTCTAGGTTCTCTTGGATGTTCACCCTCGAGCACACAATGCACTCAAAGGCCTGATCATCCGATGGCAACGTGTTTGAGGTTGTTCTTCCCACGAGTCCTTCTCCCATGCTAGTTTATGCCACATGGGCACAAGTCTGGCGCACACACACACACACACACACACACACAGAGAGAGAGAGAGAGAGAGAGAGAGAGAGAGAGAGAGAGAGAGAGAGAGAGAGAGAGAATAGTCGCATGCCTATAATTCCATTGCTGGGGAGGCAGAAACAGGAGGATTCCTGGTTTTTGCTGCCCAGTCTGTCCAGCTGAATCAATATACTCCAAGTTCAGTAGAAGACATTGTCCTAAAATCTAAGGTTGGAAGTGACTATGGAACACAACCATAGCATAGACTGCATGCACATGCACAAACATACACACACAGATACACAGATATATACACATTCACATATACATTCATACACACAGACACACAAACACACATACATATTCACATATATATTCACACACAGAGAGAGACACACACACACAAACACACAAACACACACATAGTCACATATACATTCACACATACACACCAATACACAAACACACACATATTCACATATTCATTCTACACACAGACATATGTACATACAAACACATTCACATATACATTCACACACACAAACACACACATATTCACATATACATTCACACACACAAATACACACATATTCACATATACATTCACACACAGAGACAGACACTCACAGAAAGACAGACATACACACAAACACTCACATATTCACATATGCACTCACACACACATAAACACACATATTCACATATGCACTCACACAAACACACACAAACACACACATATTCACATATACATTCATACACACACAAACAAGCACATACATATTCATGTATGCATTCACACATACAGACACACACACAGACACATACAAACACACACGTATTCACATATCATTCACACACACAAATAAATATAGACACACAAACACTAGCACACACATATTCACATATACATTCACACAGAGACACACACAAACACACACACAGAAACACAAACACACACAGAAACACAAACACACACAAATTCACATATGAATTCACATACACACAGACACAAACACACATAGACACACAGATACGTTTATACCCACAGATACCCACATGCATGAACAAGTATACACATGAATATCCACATACACAAGGACATATATCCACATCCACAGACATCTACACACATAAACAAGCAAACACATATGTATACACAGACACAAACATGAGCGCGTGCGCGCACACACACACACACAGAGTACAGGGAGAAGAGGGCTTCATTCAACACTTAACGACTGAAGATTCCCAAAGCCACCTTGTACCCAAGGTACTTGCTCAAGAGCCAGAGCACCCGGAGGGCTGTTCTAAGGACCAGCGTGTGTAACTCTGCACGGCCTCTTGCTGAAATGCCTTCCCATGCACCCAGCCCAGTCCCAGTGCCCCCCTAAAGCTTTCTGTGTCCCTTCTGGTTAACTTTTCCACTGTACAGGGCTCTTAGAGCAGTCAGCCAGACCTTCCTGCTCCCCAATACTCTCCAAGCCAGGGCAGCTGAACATGGTTGGTTTTATTTATCATCGTCATTGTAAAACAAGGAGAGTGTCCACCCACAATAGATGCTTAACTAAAGCTTGGTAGATGCTAAGTAAATAAAATTACTTAACCAAATGGTACAATGCCCAGGAAGAAACAAACTAGGATTCTACCTTTGCCTTCCTTCTTTAGAAACTCCACTGCACAGTTGGGAATGGTGCATTTCATGCCCTTTAGTCCACTAAACCAAGAGTTTGCAAACTGATCTAGAAAAGGCTTGTTAGCTTGTGACACTGTTGCTTTGTCAAAACCATGTAAATGTGAAATTTACCAGGAGAGTCTTGGTAAATAATCTGTAAATATATGGATGTGACTGTGTTGCAATAAAACTTTATTAAAACAGGTGGTGGGTTGCATTTGTTCTGGAGGGGGCGTGGTCTCTGGCTCTGATAGGTCTTTCATCAAAGAGCTGTTTCTAAGAGTTGGATTGTGCTATGTTTCTGAGTTAGGAACATGAGACTACGTTCTTTTCATTTACACTCTTGACCCTTAATACTCAGAGACTTGCTAAGTGGCTCTTGATCTTGACTCTGTTTTAACATTTGATAACACCTGACGCACCTAAGAAACGCCCTAAACTCCCTCTTCTCTTCCTCCTCCTCCACTCTTCTTTGGCTCACTCCCACAGACCAGGCCTATAGGCTGCGCCAGTCTTAAACTCACTAGATAGCTATGGACTTAGGAGCTCAGACCTCCTGCCTGTGTTTCTGGAGTGCTGGATGGCAGACAGGTCACCTTCCGCGCTTCTTGTCATGCTGGGGATTGAACTCATGGCTTCTGCTATCTTAGCAAGCACTCAACCAACTTAATGCCAATCTCCATTTCCCTTTTCTGCCTTGTTTTTTAAAAAAATAACAACCGTCTTTGGGAGCATCTTGTTTACTTAAGGTTCCGGAGCTCTCTGTGGCTAAACTGGTTTCCCAACCACCAGATTCTAGAAAGGGAAAAGAAAGGCCTGGGGCAGATTAGATGCCTCTGTCAGGGGACTCTGTAGAAGCCAAGCTGTGCTTCCCCCAGTGTACCTCAGAGTAAGTGCTCTGTGTGGAAGTCAGCATAAAGAGTGGATCCTGGCTCGGTTCTCACCAAGGGTTCTTTTCCTTTATGTCAAAAGGTCAAGACTAAGACAGCAGTGTGTGAGTGCAGCTGAAACAGCAGAAGGGGTGGGGAAGAGCAGCTGCCTCTGTCACTGTAGCCTTACAAGTGTCAGTGTTTCCCCTCAGGGCCTTTTTGATATGGACCCATGGCCAGTGTGACATCTCTCTGCCTGAGGACAGTTCAATACAACTCTTCTGGTGACCAGAGGCCATAGCTTCTTCTTACTGGCTCCTTTTTCATCAGCTCCCAGCTGTCACCAGTCACCCCTCTGCCTCCCCTTCCCTTCTTCCCACTGTGGACTCTCTCCAACCATTTAGTTATTTTTGTTGTCAGTGGCAACTAAGAGGCTTCTGGGCACCGCCTCTGTCGTAGCAGTACTGGAAAGCCATATTGCAACTTGAATACCTGCTTGCTCAAGAGCCAGAGCACCCGGAGGGCTGTTCAGTAACTGGGTGCCAGGTTCAGCCAGGACCACTCATTTGTAGACCTGCCCTCTCACCAGGGGCAGTATCCTGGCAGGTGTGAGGGATTGTCTGGAGGGATTAGAGGGCTGCCAGGCTCCATCAGGTACATTCTGCCCTGCCCGTGCTGCTGCTGCTGCTGCTGCTGCTGCTGCTGCTGCTGCTGCTGCTGCTGCTGCTGCTGGGTGGGGCCACGGCTCCTTCAGCCCCGAGCAGATGCTTGTTTATCTCTGCAATGCCAGAGTTCTTCTTTGGTCAACCAGGGCCTAAGGTGGTCAGCAGACTGACACTGGGCTAGTGTGGGGTACTGAGCTTCCACGTGACAGCCGGAAGTCTGGGAACTATGGTTGGTCAACATTGTGCTTGCTTGGCCACTGGATCTTCGGCTGTCCGACCAGGCAGTGCCCACATTATCCTGTCCACACAAAGCTTGTGGGACCAAGGCCTGGCTTGTGTGACTGCCAAACAGCCTCTGTCGCCATCCTTGTCTGATGTGTTTTTCTTTAGGCTGCCAGCAGCAGGGGCAGCCTGCATTGCTGAACCCAGGCAAGGAGAGACTGCTCTGAGGAGACCGGCTGTTGCAGTACCAGATGAGGTAGCCTAGCAGTGTCTACCAGCCTACTCAGGGAGCTTAAGCAATCTGCCCCAGAGAGGTCTTTTGTGTGGCCAATCACCAGCCACAGAGATGAAGGCTTATGTACTAGGCAGGTTATGCCCTGTCCGTTAGCACTCATTGAAGGAAGTGACCACCTCCCTGCAGCCACAGTGGACACGGTTATTTGAAGGTTGAAGCTGCAGACTAGCTTGCTAAACTGTTTTAAACAGCTCTGGGTGGGGCTGAGCCTTCAAGAGCCATAGTAACCAAATACAAGTTTTTATATAGCTGTCTTAAGGTGTGTTTAAGGAGTGCTGGAGATACCTGGTACTGGCGCACCTCAGTCAGTCTGTCTATCTGTTAGACTGATAGACCTTTTGCTCTGGGAGTTTGGGCAGTACAGGAGAGTCTGCCGGCTGCTAACTAGGAAGTCTATATTCTCTGCTTTGAGAAAAATGAACAACAGAGAGAGTGCTTACGATCTGAGTTTATAGAACCTCTGTGAACAGGAGCAATGCTTTTTAGCAGATCTAAACTGTGCTTTGACAATGCTTCATCTTTGTCCAGCGATCAGAGAGAGGTAGGCCCTGGTCTGTCACAGCCTCACTGACAGGAGCAAGGAAGCAGAGTCCATACTCCAGGCTGAAGACGGACACCCAAGCAGAACTGAACCTTAGGGCATGTCTCTCCTTAATCTACTATAGGTTTCTTCTACAAGAATAGGAGTAGACCTCCTTGGCAGTATGGGACATCCTGAATCTCTCTAACTCTCCAACTGCTGTCTAGGCAGAACTGAATCCAACAGGTCCAAAGAGATCACCAACTTTGGTTCCAGCTGTGGCTCTACAAACTAAAGAGTTCAGGATTCTCAGATAAAACTGTTCATCCCAGGCACTGTGGGCATCAGTAGGAGTGAATAATGACAGTTGGTAGTCAGGCATGTGACAATTAAAAAAAATTGTGTGTGTATGTGTATGTATGTGTTTGTGTGTGTGTGTGTGTGTGTATATATATATATATATATATATATATATATATATATATATATGTGTGTGTGTGTGTGGGTATATGTATATGTATGTGCATGTATATATATGTATGTTTATGTATATGTGTGCATGTGTTTATGTATATATGTGTGTATGTATATGTATGTGTTTGTGTATATGTATGTGTGTATATGCATGTATGTTTGTATGTGTATACGTGTATATGTTTACATATGTGCATGTGTATGTGTATGTATGTGTGTATATATATATGTGTCTATGTATATGTATGTGTTTGTGTATATGTGTTAGATACGTATGTATGCATATGTGTGTATGTATATGTGTGCATGTATGTATGTGTGTTTGTGTATGTATAGGTATGTATTTTTATGACTTTGTGTATATGTAAATACATATGTATATATCTGTGTATGTTTGTGTGTGTGTGTGTGTGTGTGTGTGTGTGTGTGTAAAAGAGGGAGGGGAGGCATTCTCTTATGTTATTCTATGACAATTCATTTCAGACAAGGTCTCTTCTGATCCTGGAATGAGCATTTCATGATTTTTCTCAGCTGGTCTGGAAGGCAGCAAACCCCAAAATTTCTCCTATCTCTATTGTCTTTGGACCTAGGTTCCGAGCATTTTCAGGATGTCAGATTTGGTACCAATTGCTGGTTCTCACTGTTGCTTAGCAAGCATTCTCAACTGCTGAGCCATCTATCTCTCCAGCCCTAAGCTTGTGACTTCTAAGGTATTTATTTTATAAGGCAGAGAGCTACCAATAAGTCCTCTAGACCAATGAGAGTCTTTTCCTTCTTAATAAAAGATATTCTAAGTAATCAGATTGTGGGTTGGATGCAGTTCAGATGGCCAGCTAAGGGAACTGGACACATCCTGATGCAGATGACCACACAGGCATTGTTGGTCTGAGATGCTCTTTGAAGGGAGGTGACTGGCTCACAGATGGCAGGAAAAGGCAGAGTCACCACCATGTCCACAAGAGGTTGCTATAGGTACCATCATCACAGAGTCTGGGAACAGCAGAAAGGCCAGGGAAAGGCAGGGAGAGCCAGAGACCATGAGAAGTCTTGGGGAAGGAGGTGAGAAGGGGAAAGGAACTGGAGACTCAATTATAAATCCAACTCCATCCTATCTTTGTTGCAGGTTACTGTCAGTGTAAAATGTGTAGCAGATCATTCAGGGTCTGCCTTGGCTTTCTTGATCATCTGTATGAAGGCTGTGGCTACTGTTGGGGTTCCTACTCTGTACTAAAGGGTCCACAGATGGCCTGGAGGAAGTATATTAAAAGTCCTATAAGGAAATGTTGGGTGCAAGACAAGGATATGGGTGTAATACCTGATAATCATGATGACAGTATCTGCCTCAGTCCATGATAACACGAACATCTGAAGATTGTTCTTTATAATTCAATAATTCATGCTTGAGATCCAGATGGAATGGAGCCTTCTGCCAGAAGTTTTCCATGTCAGAAGCTATCCTCAGCTATAATTTTTAAGAGCAGGGTCAAGTCAGTTAGATAATAAAGCTCAAAAGAAAAAAATCTATATGGTGTCTACATGATTAGTGTCATGATTTGAAGAGGAACATTTTTCGGCTGATCCATGCTTTGAAAGCATGATTCTCCGGCTAGGGGTACATTTTTTGGGAGGTTCTGGAAACTTTGGAAGTGACCTGATTACAGAAAGTAGGCCACTGGGATGGGGCAGATCCTTGGAAGTTTCTTGTCCCTGGTCTCTCATGATATCTTTATGTTCTGCCAATAGAGAGCTGGTCTCTAGGCACATACTAGCTCTGCCATACTGTTCTGCCCAACTAACACACTTGGATCAACCTGTCTGAAACCATGACCCAAGAAGCCCCTTTCCTTCAGATTGATTATGTCAGGTATTTAGTCAGTGATGCATGTCAATAGAGACATTGATAGAATGATTGGCTGGAGTCAGTCACTGGCTTCAACGCTGTCCCTGCAATTCCTAGAGCTCCTGTGCCCTTCACGGACGCTTGGCAAGTTCACCTCAGAAGAATGAGTTGGCTTTACTCTTATCATTTCCAGTTCATCTTCTACCTGAGCTCCTTGTTTTCTCACGGGCACACATCCAGCATGCAGAAGTGAGGGAAGTACTTTCCACTTCCTGCCTTCTCCACCCTCTCTGCTCCCTGAATTCTGAGGAAGAAACCCAATACCCGGCAAACACTGCAAAGTGCCCTGCTGACGCAGGCTACCCTCTTAACTAAAAATTCCATCTCCAGGACCCAGTGAACTGTCAACTGTTGTTACTTCTAAATGTGGGCCATGCTGGCTCTGCCCATGTGGATGTCTGTGATTCTGCTGGCAATTTGGACACAGAGGAAAGCAGACAGCGTTATACACACACACACACACACACACACACACACACACACACACACACACACACACGCGCGCGCGCGCCACTTGCTCAGATCAGTACACTGTCTCTGTTGATTGACTCAAGGTTGGACAGTGTTAGGATGCCATAAACAAACGAACAGAAAGGCTGTTCCAAGCACTGTCAAATATTATCTTAGGTTCTATAACTATGTTAGGAGATAGACTCTCACACTTGATTTCTGGGAATGCATGTGCATGATCAAAGTCAGAAAATAACGCTAAATAAACCTTACAAATTACAAGCAGCACAAGGCGCTCCAGGAAAATCAGCTTGATTAAATTCAATTTCCTAGGAACCAGCTAATGAAATTCTATTCATTTGCGTAACACAACCTATTTAACCACTCAAATGATTTGACCCTCCCCCTCCCCAAAACAGCAGTCTAATAAAGAAAGGGAAAACAGAGTGCTCCTTGGATTTTCTTCTGAAAGAGACTCTGGTTCTTTAAGGAATGTGAAATTTCGGAAGTATTTAAAGTAGTTCGGGGTTACTGGGAACAGACGGTGATCACACAATTCTTGAAGGGACTGGATTGTGCACAAAGTCAAGAAGTGAGAACCTGTACATGTTCCCTGGGGGGTTCCTGCACAGAAGCACAGGTAAAAATGCAGAGAAGAACCAGCCACAGAGAGGAGCAAAAGGAAAGCAGGAAGTGCCCTTGATTTTAGCCATTATAGAAAGCTGCTTCTTAGTGTCTTCTGACAGAAGACACAGGACACAGGGTCCTATGGCTCCCCTGTTCATGTGACAGGATCATGTGAGTCCTGTGCTATGGATGTGGGGTCATGTGACCCCCACAGTCTCCTCTATCTGCATCTTGCTGGAGCCCTGGAGGTAAATTTGTTGTGCTCAGTTGACAGGTACAAAAAGTAGTTCAGATAAAGGTTTAGCTTTTCCCAGGTCACAAGGAGCATCTCCACAGACTAAGAACCAATGGCTAAGAGAAAACTCTAATCCCCTCCACTCCCCCATGGCTTCTCAACTTCTTTCTAAGAAGAACTAGCTTGTCAGTGACCTGGGCAAGGGCTACAACATTGCTCTGTTCACTGTAGCCATGAGGTGGTTCAGAAGACAAGCCACTGAGCAACTCAAAAGACCTGTTTGCCCAAGACATTAAAAAGAAGCTAAATTGGTAATCCGAGTACTCTAGTTGGGGTGCATTCTTCATGAAGTGTTATGAATTCTTCATTTATTCATAAATTAGAGCCTTACACCCTTGCAAATACCACTGCCTAAAAAATACATATGGATTTCAGAAGGGAAATCAGCTGAGCTGGGGTAGCCAGAGATTGGTGGAAGTTGCTCAGTGGAAGTCATATGGAGAAGGGCAAGTCATCACTCAGATCAACTGTGGGTTAGAGTGGCCACAAAAGCAAAGCAGGCCAAGGGGACAGGGCAAGAGGTGGAAGGAGGTGGAGGCTGAGGCAGTGGCAGAATCTCTCCTCCTGTACATGACCAAGAATGAATGCAGCAAAAAAAGCTAGGGAGATGGATCAGTGGCTAAAGTGCTTGCCATACGATCAGGAGGGCCTCACCTCAACCCCTGACATCAGTGTAACAAGCCAGGCCTAGTAGAACACACTTGTATTTCCAGCACTCTGGAGGCAGAGACCGGTGAATTCCCAGGGCTTGCTGGCCAATCAGACTAGCCTAACACCTGTGCCCAATATCTCAGTGAGAGACTCAAAAATCAAAGTGGATGGTCTGAGGAATGATAGCTAAGGTTGAATTCTGGCCTTCACACATACACAGGGACCCATGTACACACACACACACACACACACACACACACACAGAGAGAGAGAGAGAGAGAGAGAGCTGAGAGAGACAGACATACAGACAGACAGACAGAAACAGAGACACACAGAGAGAATAAAGATCTCTTTCTTAATGGAGAAGCTAAGTAAATCCAGCCACTCTTTTCTGAGTCTGAATATAATGCTCAGAAAATCAACGGTGTCTGGAAATCAATAGTTTGGAAGCTTAATCTTGGCTCCTTTGTAACTCTCTAGATGCTTTAATTTTCTATGCTGGCTTGTTGAGGAAAAGGATGGTCAAAATGTAATCTCCAGGGTGTGTCTCTGGGTGTGTACTTCTCTCAGATAGACTTCAGGGGTGTCCTGTGAGGTGATCACGAATTTGCCAGCAGAGCAGATAGCGAGGCCCAGCTCTTTCCTCTCAGCACAGCCGTTCATGTGCTGTGTGGACACTGCTTTCTACACAACGTCACACTAATTCCCACTGTGACTGAGCTAAAATAATATTTTTACAAAGTGGGGTTTTCGGGCATGGATCCAGAAGTCAGGAGCACCCTCTTTTTCCGTCTCTATTTCTCCTTTGGCACGCATTCCTGGAGACCTTACTGACAGCTTGGCTGAGCTGTCGCTCGCACCCTCACGCCAGTTTTCATTGCTCAGTTTTTCCACAATAACTGGAATAGTTGGCAAGAAGTGACAGTTGTACAACGGGAACATTTCTAACATCAGAACCCAGTGAGGCGCAGGTGCTCCCCTTCCCTGCCTATAATAAACGCTGAGGGTGTGCTTAGAGGTGCCTAAGATTTTTCCTGCCTATGTGCACGAAGGGGACAGGGGTGATTATGAAGAATCAGGGTTCCTACAAGGAATTTATCATGGTGCTTTCCGGTCACGACATGGTTCTACCACTAAATGCTATGTTAGACAAAATAAATGCCTCCCACCCCTCAGACTGCAATAGCCTGTAGTCTCTCTGCCAGAAGCTAGGTACTTACTTGGGGAAAGTAGTAAGGAGGTCCTGTCTAGGTTCAGGAGTGGAAGTATCCTAAAAAGGCATATAAGAACAAGCAAGACCTAAAGAAGGGAGGGGTCTTTGGACAACATGACTGCAGGTGCTCAGTAGATACAATATGATTGCTATCACTGACCCCAAAAGGAGGGGTACCCCAATACAACATCTAAGTTATCATCAAGTAAGGATCCATTGGGGAATTATGAACACGAGGAGAGAAGCGAAATAATCTATAACTATCTTCTCTAGTTGGTCTTTGAAGTTACACAGGGTGTGACCATCCCAGGATCTGCAACACTCTATTTCAATATATAAAAGTGATCCTTGCAGTGCTGGACTGAGGAGCATCAGCCTGCTGTACATGATAGTCTCTGCTTGGCAATCTGGTGGAGACATGCCTGCCCATAGAAGCTCACTGTCTGGCTTAGGAAGTTACCCATCTACTGGATGCAGAGGTCAAAAACACTAAGACCTTGGAGAAGAGTTAACATAAGCCAGTGTGCAAGCACACCAGGTAGGGTATGGAAGGGAGGGTGGATGTGAGTGCAGTGGACCAGACCTGGCGACTCCACCCTGAAGGCAATGCTTTGCCATCTACCAGCTCACACTGTCAACAGTGAACGTATATCTTTCACACATCTTTGATGGGAACTCCTTGGAAATGGTCCCATTGCCAGAAAATGTGCCTGAGGTAAGCAGACTGCATACTGAGGGAGGTGTGAGGCTACACCAGCAGTAGCTAAAATAATAAAATCTAAATTGATGAAGGAGAGAGGAAATGGGACCCCCTACCCACCTTGGGCAGCACTGACACTGTGTCACCAAGAGGCACTTGGAATCACCCAGGAACTCAGGGGAAGGTTACAGAGTGAGCAGTTCCTCAGCAGAGGCCATGTGCAGTGAAGTAGCTTTTTAAGAGTGTATTTTCCCATCAGATTAGCATTTAAGTTATGTTGGCCATTATCTACTTGGTATGAACACACTGGAATATCAGAATAATGATTTTTATTTTCAAATACACTTTTTGAAATTAAATAAGTAACTCCAAAAACGAGAGGATGACTGGGTGTGGTCATGGATAACTTTAATCCCAGTATATTAAGTAGGTCTCTTTGTGAGTCCAAGGCTAGCCAAGATGGCACAATAACACGCTGACGAGAGAGAGAGAGAGAGAGAGAGAGAGAGAGAGAGAGAGAGAGAGAGAGAGAGAGAGAATAAAAAAGAAAAGAATACAAGGAAAAGGAAAAGAACAAACCACAGCAAAACAACAAGAACAAGCCAGGGATCCCCACTGGAGCAGGTGACCCACAGTGGGTCCGCACTGAAGTTCTCTTGCCCTCCTTGTTCCCCCATTCTTCTTCCCTCTTTCCACGTGGTCGTGGCCAGCTCTCACTCCTGTATCTTTTCTTTCTCTCTTTATTTCTCTATCTCTTTTCCTTTTCCTACCTTCTATAATAATGCTTTAAAATCATGGACTGTCTCTTCTTATATAAACCCATCGTGTTGGAGAAATGGAACAGGCCTTGTAGCATTCCCAGCCCACAGGAAGGACCAAGGACTTCCCCCACCTGGCTGTCTGCAGGTACACGGGCCTCCGCCCCATAGGGTCAAGTCCAGATTCCCCCTAGCCGGGTAGCACCGTATACAGGTACACGGGCCCCATCCACTTTTCCCTATATAGGATGCCCCACAGAGGCTCCACACTGGAGCAGGGTAACCCAGGGTGGGTCCGCACTGGAGCAGGGTGACCCATAGTGTGTCTGTGGAATTTTTTTTTTTTTTTTTTTTTTTTTTTTTTTAGCATTTTTAGTGTTAGACCCTGTGTTGTCACTCACCAGCAGAGAATAGCCTGGAGGCAAATTTCTTTTGACTGAGTCACACGTCTGTGTCATTGATTATTTTGTGCCATCTGGCTACATGAGAGCAGGAAGGAGCCCTAACTCCTTCATTCCAGAGGGGACGCCTTCCTACTAGAGGAGGTGCTGGAAGTTTAGGTGGCCTTCTTTGAGAAGTGGCTGCCATCAGTCTAGACAGGGCATTCCATAGGCAACGCCATTTCTTGGAATGCTGCCCCGTATCTAACATGACGTACAGAGAGGTTCAAAGGGAAATATATAGTTGTTACTCTCTCCCCACTTGCAGGTTCTTCACACTTTGGTTCGGCTGAAAGCTGAGGTACCAAGGTTTTCATGTCACCTTTTTTAAGGAACTTCTTCGGGGAACTGGATCTCTTGAAAAAGCCAGGGCTTAAAATTTGAACATCATTACAGAATTTCAGGTACAAATGAAGATTTTAGATTATACTCCATGCAAATTAAACACATTTTTGCTTTCGGTGAACTAGAAAGAGGGAGGGAAGGAAAGGACAGAGGGAGAGGGAAAAGAAAGAAACTAGGAAGGAAGGAAGGAAGGAAGGAAGGAAGGAAGGAAGGAAGGAAGGAAGGAAGGAAGGGAGGAAGGAAGGAAGGAAGGGAAGAGAGGGAGGGAGGGAGGGAAAGACGGAGGGAGGGAGGGACAGACGGAGGGAGGGGTGAGTAAGGGGCTTAGTGACAAGTCATTCTGGTTGGGTTTGAGGCTAGATCAATTACCAGATCAATTACTTTAACCAATCCAATCTCAGATCCTGTCACTTAAAAATCTGCCCTTTAACCTCAGGACAGGAAGTAGATTTTATTTACTGGATAAAGAGAGATTGAGTGACTCAAATTTTGCCAAGATTAAAAGGTTTTCCTACTCCCCTTAGCCTCAGTAATTTCCAGAAATACCTAGACAGGTCATTCAGCTATGAAATCATGAAGACAAAATCTCCTGTGACTGAAATTTCCTTGGGGAGCTCTTCTAGAACTTTCCTATTCCCACATGAGCATCTCACTGGAGTGATTTTAATGTCTCCTCATTTGGTGAATTCTGCAAGGTTTGTATCCACAAGATCTAATTACTGATATATTATCAATTATAAAGAATAAAAAGGTAAACGTTACCACAATGACTATTGTCTTAGAACATAATGCTTTAAATGTATGTATATTACCTTTGATTAATTTTCTTTTTTCATTGCCATTATTATGTTATAATTATTTTCATTTTCTTCCTATATAAATGAATTTTGACTCTACTATATATGAACTTGCAAGAAATCAAATGGTTTTAAACTGTAAGGGGTGTGCATGTGGATACTCCCGGTGGACTAAGAGGAGACACGCAAAGCCACGAGACACACGTGGATGGAGACTACGGCCACAGCTGTCCTGGATGTCGATCTGCGCCCTTGTAGATCTGTCTTTGGGCAGATCGACTTCTCTGGTTTTTCTTTCCTTCCCTGTAAATAACAACTAATCACATTGATATTATAGTCTAAGCATCAAACATAAAATTTTTGCAAGAGTTTTATACTTTTGGATAAGAAGATTCAAATAATGGAGCTAATACTGGAAGAATTGAAGTTGTGCTTTGCTAACCTATGAATTACCAGGGTCTTTCATTAATCCATTGGCAAGTACATCTGTATTATATGTCATGCTATATATATATGTATGTATATATATATATATATGTATATATATATATATATATATATATATATATATAATCCAACACAGTATAAGTTCCCTTATAAGTATTCTAGGTCCTTGTAAGTTTACATATTTGCATCATATATATATATGTATATATACATATATATATATATATGTGTATGTATGTATTTATGTATATGTGTGTGTCTCCCTGGAAGGATATATCCAATATCCATGCAAATGAGGAACCCCAAAATGGAGCATAGACAGTAAATGCTGCAGGCGGGGCAGTTTCCTAGAGTGATAATTGATATGTAGCAGGGAAAATGAAGGTCAAGAGTAGGTAGGGCTGGGGATATGTTAGATAAGGACCACCTGGGAAGGCCAAAACTTGATCAATAATAATGGGGTAGGTCTTGAATAAGAACAGAGGTGCAGTTGCCTAGACAGCAGGGGACAAGTGCGCCATCTTTTCTTGGTGACAAAGCCTTAGCTCTCCTGCAACTCAGAAAGCAGCTAGGGGCACTCCCGCACCCCCACCCCACCCCCAAGAATGCTTCAGGATACATGAACACACACGGTACAGACGGTACAGACGCTGTGGATGTCCTTGCCCCCCTCGACTTTGGGAGTAGAGGAAGGACACAGACTGGAGCTGTAATCACTCCCTTCCTATGCCCCAGAGCTCTCCCATTAGGGGTGCTCCCAGTATGACTGACTAATGCTTAATAATGATGAAAGTGGTGGTGATGATAATGCCAGATAAGCAAGAATATCAAAACCCTAATATTAACCCAGAGTTCCAGCCCAGTTCCCATCACCCCATCTAAAAGGACCCAACTTTACCCTTTATCTTCCCAACTACTGGAAGGAAAACAAAACCCATCCAAACAAAACAAAAAACAAAAACAAAAACAAACAACAAGCGCAAACTCCATCACTGTGGCCATAGAGGGCAGAACTGTAAACAGCAGTTCCCTCCTCGGTGGCTTTCTCCCTGGGCTCAGTCAGACACAGATAGGGTAGGCTGAGGTTGCTGGCCCCGGTGGCTTTCCCGGGGAGCTGTGAGTCTGATTAGTATTCATTTGGGGTGGGGAGAGGGAAGAGGGAGGGAGAGGCACAGGAGGTCCAGGCGGGTTCCTTAAGAAAGATAATCTGTTTATAGTTTACTTAAGCAAAGGGACCTTTAAAACGGACTTTGATAAGAGGGGACAAAGTTTCTTCAGAAATGAACCGGTCTTCCTTAAGTCAGAACTTCAGTTTCTTTTATACACAGGTGGCTGGAGAGCTGGGGAGTCCTTGCCATTCCAAGCCGCCCTGCGCTGGTCTGTAGATTTCCTTAAAACCTTAACAGCTGACATCACGGGCTCCTTCCTCAGATTCCCCTCCCTCTCTCCCTCTCTCCCTCCCTCTCTTCATCTCTCCCTCTATCCCCCCTCTCTCTCTTCCCCCCAACCCCGTCTCCCTCCCTCCTTCCCTCCCTCCCTCCTTCCCTCCCTCCCTCTCTCCTCTGTTCTTCCTTCCCCTCTCAGTCTCTTCCAATCTCCTCCTTTCTCTCTTCATTTCCCTCAGGTAATTCCTCTCAGAAACTTGTACGAACTTGTTTTTGACTGACAGTGAACAGCAGGAGTGTTTCTTCACTTTGAAAAACCCTCAGCACCTACCTTTCCAAGGCACCTGGATCATTTCCTCGCCCAGCCTTAATTTCTCCGCCCACCCAGGAGCCTGCATTGGGCACTCTGCAGGTAAGGGGCTGGAGTGTGTGTCACCGTGGGGGCACGCAGCTTGCTGGAGATGCTTCTGAAAGACTTGACCTCCAAAGGTAATGAAAACTTTGGGATTCTTTTAAAAAAAGTTCCTTAAGTCATTCAAGCCAGCCAAGCTTATCTGGGGAAATTTACAATGCTGTTTACATGTGTGTGTGTGTGGGGGGGGGGGGGGGGAGGGCTTTTCCTTAATGACTGGGCAAAGGGAAGGGAGAAGGCTTTATCCTCTGCAGAAGAAAAGCAACCAGATGTTGCCCAGCGGGCTGAGGGTGTGAGGGGTCTAGAGAAACAGTGTATTCTCCTGTGCCTTGTCTCGGAGCCAGTTTGCTACTGATTTTTCGGTGATTATATAGTTCTTTCTTAAATTCCCGGCCTGTCATTTTCCTTTGTTGGAGAAGTCAGTTTAGATGGAAGTAAGGCAAATCCTCAAGCAAACATTTGAAAATCTGTCACCTCTCCTAACACAGAGAGAGGGCTCTGTAAATCTGTCACCTCTCCCAACACAGAGAGAGAGCTCTGTGGGTTTCTGAGGTAGCCAGAGAGTGGAAGCAGTCTGACTGGAGAAACCACTTTGTCCACAGCCCACGGGGAACGCTGCTTTCCCCGATGTACGTATAATTTCATGTGGATTTAGGCTGTCTTCAACTAATGAGCGCATCACCAGGCAGACCCTCCATGCTGCCCCCTGAAAAGCCCCGTTTTTGTCTCTATCCTACACTTCTGAATCCCGTCGCCTAAAAGGGAGTGAGAATTTGTTTCTTAGACATTTCGTGGGCTCACGGACGCCTTGAGCCACAGGTTAGAAAGCTCAAACGAACAAATAGACGTTGGAAAACTGAAGTCCGAACAGAGCGCCGAACAGTCTAACTTTTCAGCTTCCGTCTTTCAATCTGAATGTGTTCAGCACAGCTTACTGTCAAGGTTACAAATAAGCTTCAGATTCCTTTTTGGCTATCTCAAATCACAGGCTCACACTCACAAGCAGCCTCTGTTACTTCTGTTCTGCCTTCTCTCCTCAAGGTTTAAACAAACAGGCCACCATCAATGATAGCCTTAGGTGACAAATTCTCTCCAATTTACAATGGTGCTTAAAAAAAAATCAAAGGAAAGTGTCACACAAAAGTGGAATGTGCTTTTAAATGCCATCCACATGTGAATATCAGGGTAACTTCAGGTGAAGAATTAATTACAGACTCACCTCCACTGTGGGTCCCAGGGCCATGCTCTTTCCAGACCTTCCCAGGGTGTGATTTCCTGACAGCTCCCTCCAGAAGTAGAATAAATGACCACAGAACATGACCCAAAGGTCATATGTGGTGTTTCCACACATGGCTGGAGACTGACAAACTTTAGCCAGATTGCCTGTTGTCATAGCATCCTCCCCCCCCCCCCAAAAAAACGTGCTTTAGTAAAGAGCAAGGGAAGCCTTTCTCCTGAGGCATGTGTTTGAGTGGTGTGTGTGTGTGTGTGTGTGTGTGGTGTGTGTGTGTGGTGTGTGTGTGTGTGTGTGGTGTGTGTGTGTGTGTGTGTATGTGTCTGTGTGTGTGTGGTGTGGTGTGTGTGTGTGTGTGTGGTGTGTGTGTGTGTGTGGTGTGTGTGTGTGTGTGTGTGTATGTGTCTGTGTGTGTGTGTGTGTGGTGTGGTGTGTGTGTGTGTGTGTGTGTGTGGTGTGTGTGTGTGTGGTGTGTGTGTGTGTGTGGTGTGTGTGTGTGTGGTGTGTGTGTGTGTGTGTGGTATGTGTGTGTGTGTGTGTGTCTGTGTCTGTGTGTGTGTGTGTGTGTGTGTGTGTGTGTGGTGTGGGGTGCTTAGGGAACTAGGCTAACAGGCTCAGCTTCAGGAGAATGCATTTTTAAGAAGCCTTACCCCTCCACCAATATCCCACCAATATCCATCCCCAATATCTCCCACTTGTAACCAGTGCGGGATAGCTCACATTTTGGGGGACAAAAGAGTGAGCCCACAGGTGTCTCATTGCCAGTAAGCCCAGAACTAACAAAAATAGGGGTTTTGGCTCCTCCCTCCTTCAGGGAAGAAATCTGTAAAGGCTCTTTAGAAGGGAAGTGTGCATGTATGTGTGCCTGTTGGGTGTGCATATATGTGTGTGTTTGTGTGTACATGCGTGTTCTTGTATGTGCACATATGGATGTGTGTGCATCTATGTTTGTATGTGTATATATTTGGGCATGCATATGTTTTATTATATTTCCCTGAATGACAGCATGTGCTGAGGACACAGAAGCCCGCCCATATGGCTTTAGGCAGCAAACACAGGGGCAGCCTTTCTCTGACTTATACAATGAATGCCAGGCATAGACTTTCCTAAGCAGTCAGCCTAGCTGCTGGAGCCCTGCAGAAAGCCACTGCCTCCCGTGAATATATACCTTCAGAGTGCCAGGTTGAGTCAAGAACGAATTTGAACATAATCCCAGGATCAGCACAGCAGCACCTGTGGTAGAGTGACAGTGAGTGCCAGCCCAGAAGCCCCTGTGGAGGCTGTGGACACCTCTAAAGGGGTTTCCTCTGCTTTTCCTGTAGAAGCAACACAGTTTCCATGCAGCCAATGCAAGGGCCTTGTTTACAGTCTCTCAAATGAAAACCATTATTTTCTTCACTTCAAAAATAGCCAGGAGGTTCCTGTAAGAATTAATATTGTTTTCCACACCAGCAAAGAAGAGTTAATTACTGGTGGTCACAGGCAAGAAGAAAAGCCTAATTTCCTGGGTTTTCTGGCCCTTCGCATGTGCCTCTTCCGAGCCATCTCCATCTCCTCGGAAGGAGGGGTGGCAGGAGGGGTGGCAGGCATAGCTCAGGAGCAAGACAGGCTGGCCCCTGTGCCTCTCAAGGACACTGTGCCCTGAGACTCAAGGGGCAGGTGTGACTCAAGCTTCTTGGCTTCTTGCAGCAGTTCAGGTGCCAGTTCCCTGACAGGTAAGAGCTTGATGATCAGCAGTTCAAAGCCAAGCAGCAGCCCCAGGTCCTCGCTGAATTAAGGAAGGAAGGGAACCAGCTTTTCCCTCCCTTCAAAGGGCTCACTGGGGGCAGCAGGTGGAGAAGTGCGGCTGCCTGCATTCTGTCTGATGAGGGAAGGCTTATCAAGGGTTAACCAAAACCCAATCACAGAGCTGTGTGTTCATGTACTTCTTCTATACCTGATGTTCTAAACCGTACTGTACAGCCCTGATGCTTCAATCACACTGCAAGGATGACTCAAGGTTGCCTGGTCATACTCACCTCAGAAGACACACAAGAAGAAAACAGGGTTCTGATTTGGGGCATAAAAGCACACGTGCCAAGAGCTGGTTTGTGCCCAGTAAGAAGCAGTTAAGTAGAAATGCATGTGTGTGCCCCATCCCAGCTGAGGTCACAATGAGAAAAACATGGGAAGAATTAGTGATGGAAGAAACAGAGTCTTGTTTAGAGTTTCCCCTATGACCCAACAGTTCTAACTGAACACACACCAGCAGAGCCATTTTTGATATTAGGATGCTCAAGATCTCAGTGACAGATGGATGCTCCTGCCTCACGTGGAGGTCACGGGTCAGAGATCAGGAAGTCAGGGGTCACAAGGGTCAGGAGATCAGGGGTCAGGACAATGCTGTGCCCCTGGAGTGCCCAGCCATACTGAGCCACTCAAGTTCAGGTTGTGTGAAGCTGACACAGAGAAGGAGCAGAGCATTGAAGAGGACCTGGGAGGCCTGGTTTGAGTTCATCCTGCTGATGGTGTCAGGCTGACAGTTACAGAATTCTTGTGCATTTTTCCCATTGCCCAAAGCAGAGGCTGGTCAAGGTTCTCAAAGATTATCCAATACAGGCCTTTCTATAAAGAGCATAAATTAAAAACTATGGCCATAAAATTCAAAGGAGGTTTTGAAGAGGTCTTGTGCGTGGGAAGAGCCCCACATGTAGCTGGAGTCTCAGGAATTTCCTAAGTCTCCTCTGGATCTTGTGTCATGAAGGCTTGGTATGTTCCCCGGGTGGAGGGCTGGAGGGCTGTGTGCAAAGGGTGGTTTCTGGCTGCCTGATGAGTAGTCACCCTGGGAAATAGACAGACATACAGACAGACCTATGTCCCTGCACTTCTACTCACCAGTGAGATTGAAAATCCAGTCTCCTGTCTGGGATGCTTCTCACCTCACTGCCATGTGACCAAGGGCAGATTTGCAGATTTCCATTTAACGGCTGGCCCTCCAGGACACAACTAGGCCTTAGGGTAAGATGCAATCAGTGTATTCCTCTTACAGTAGAGTACCTGTATCCTGGGGCCCATGTTGCACACTTTCTACCCCGAAAACCAGGAACTTAAGGCACAAAGACTGTTTGTTGACTTTGCCTAGTCAAGAGCCTAGAGCCCAGAATGACGTCAGATTCATTAGCAAGTCCTGTCTTCTCCAGTGAAGTCTGGGAAGATGCCTGTATGAAATGTCTGAGTGTGTCTGGGGCCCTCCTCCTCACCCCACCCTGTTTCTTTGAATAAGAGCTGTTTCAGATTTCATATACCATTAACTGTCATTTCTTGGGATGACAGCTTGCTAAGCTCATGCCTACCAAATAATGCTCTTCTCCATGGATGTTTGTACGCGTAGGTATTTGTAGGCTGGTATCTGCTCTGTCCTTACCCCCTTCACTAAAGAACACAAGGTCAAGGCCCCAAACCTCGCTGCCTTAATTTCTAAATTTACCCTTTCTATCTATCCCTATACTTTAAGAAAATGCAAAGTTCACATCTGGTGAACCCACCCATCAATCATCCCCGCAGACTTTCTAGGAGTTACGAAAGCATAGGAGTCTTGGAAGCACCTGGCTGCATGGGGTACTGAAATGGTACAAAATAAGAGTCCTGCCAAGTTCTTTGTATTTTGAGAAGTCTATGGAAAATATTTATCAATGTCTAGCAGGCTATACCACACATATGTGTCATATTCAAGTGACAGGCTGTAGGAGCTTTAATATTAAAACTAAAATTATGTAAGTCTAGTCGATTCTGCTGCCAGTGGTGTCTTAACACAGCAACCCTTCAGGACCTCATTTTATATACTTCAAATCTGAATTTTTAAAAGATTCTACTTTACATTATGATTATGTGTCTATGTCTGTGCCTGAGTATGAGTTTGTGCACACGAGTGCCACCCTCAGAGGCCAGAAGATGACATCAGATCCTTTTGGAGCTCAAGTTTCGGGTTGTGAGATGCCTTGTGTAGTGCTGGGAACCTGCCTCCCTCCAGCTCCTGCAAGTGCTTTAGCCGGTTTCTCTACAGTTTCCATAACTAAGAGGCCTGTACTAAAGGCTAACTGTAGTCCTAGGGGGTAGCTCAGGTGATGACGGAGTGCTTGCCTAGCAAACACAAATCCTTGAGATGTATCCCCAACACCACACCAACTGGGTGTGGTAGCACAAGCCTGCAATCCTCATATTCAGGATATAGGAACAGGAAAACCAAGAGTTCAAGGTCATCTTCAGCAACATAATGAGTTCACAGCCAGCCCAGGAAACACAGGACCCTGTCTCAAAAGCAAATCAATAAATAGAACATGAAAGGTAACCCATAAGGAGCCAAGTCCTCTAAGGTGCTTTTTAAGTTGACATGTGGTGACATGACACAGTGGTGTGGACACATCACCAGTGTTCCCACTGTATATGTGTGTATTAAATGATTCTATCCAAAACAGCGTTATGACCCTCTGACCAGCATCTTCAGCTGTGGGTACTTTGTTTCCAACCCAATTGCCCGGTAAAAGAAATCTCAACTCAATATCAAAACAAGCTATAAGCCTAGATTGGGCAGATCTCCTACTACACTACTCTATTTCCATCTTCATTATCCCATATAACTGGCAGTTTCTTCAGGCCACGGAGCTTCTCCTCTCTCTGCCGCCTCTTCATTGATCCCTCGTAGCCCCTCCTACTTCCTGTTGATCCCCTGTAGCCTCCCCCTGCGATCCTTTTCTCCTCCCCTTCCTCCTGCCCAATCATTGGCTCAACCCTTTATTTGAAAAGTTAAGGTTGGGAGAAGGTTCACAAGGCAACTCCTCTGCAGCCCCTCTGAAGAGTGGAATTAGCATCAAAATACAAGCCCAGGGCTATCCACAACATTCAGGAATCTAGCTTCTAGCCCTATGCATGGAAGATTCAGTCTCCTGGGACTGTCCTGGAACCCTCTCAGATGCTGTCCCTGTTTGTCCACTGTCACACTGGGAGCTTCCTGCCCTGTTCTGCTAGCATGCAGAAGGACGGTCCTGTGAAACTCCAGCTCTACAGGAAACAAACGAAACTTGTTCCGAGGCTCCAGTAGTCCTTCCAAGCCTGCAGGCCCTGGGTATTAACACATTAAATCTCTAAACTCCACAACAGAGCAGCCTTTAACTGTGACTCCCTGACATAAACCTGCTTTAGACAGGGAAATCTTCTCACTCTCTGACTCATTTTCGCATGTCTCCACTGGTGTCTTGGGAAGACAGTGATTGGCTTAAAGGCAAGGAGTCATGTGACTCTCTTCAAACACTGTGCAATGATCTTACAGTAAATTGTGTCATTGGAACCTGAGCTATCCCTACAGGTGACTGCAATCGGTGTGCCTCAGGGTGCAAAGTGGACTTGTTCACTCAACCCCAAAAAAACATATTTGATATTTGGTTTCAAACCAAAACATCATTTATTCCCCTTTATCCACTTTGCTTTGAAGTTTCAAGGAACTCATTTGTTTAAATCACTTCTTGCACAGATATTTTCTATGAATCACAATTAAATACACCAATATTCACAGTGGCAGAACCTTGTTAGTAACTTCCAAAATAAATGTAGCTTTGCATTTGAATCTGGGAATCAACTCGGTATTTGCTAGAACTAGGTTTTGACTTTGGTTAGGAGGCTCTTCCTTCCTTCCACCTTTCCTTCCTTCCTCCTTTCTTTCCCTCCTTCCTTTCTTTCTTCCCTTGTGTATGAATATTTGCATGTGTGCAAGCATGTGTGTGCCCACACATGTGTATACCATGTGGCATGTGTGCAGGTCAAAGGACAACTTATAGGAGATGCTCTACTCTTTCTATCATGAGGAGTCTAGGGCTCAAACTCAGGTCCCAGGCTTGGTGTTAAGTACCTTTACCTGAGCCATCTCTCAGGCCCCATGAGGAACTACTTTTGCATTCAATATTTTATACTTAATACTTTATAATTCTTCTGAAAGTCAACATCCATTCTCTGCTATGCATGTTTTTTAACTTTAGCTGCTTCCTTACATCCATCAGATTCACATTTAGCTGCCCACACTGAGGATTTTTAAACTTTTCCCACTTTTTTACGCTCAGCATGAAGACACCATGTCCAGATTCCAAAGCTGAGGCTAGAAGCTTTCCTGAATCTCCTCTCGTCCCTGGATATAGGTATTTACTGGCATTATAACGACCTGGTTATCCATCTCTGCAGGCCTAACCCTCTTTGACAATGGAGGTTGTACCTGATTCTTCTCTGTGCTCTCAGCATTTTAGCTGGGGGCTCCTTCGGGCCACACTTACTGAGTATGCATGCACCACGTGAAGGTCGATGCTCTTGTGTCTTTTTCTCATCTCTGCCCTCCCACATCTATCCCAGTACAGACTTCATATATGAAGTGTTTTGAAATATACATCTGAGAACTAGTAACTGAAACTATCTTCTTTGGCAAACACTGCGGCATGATTGAGTAGCCACTAGAATTGGGTTGGCGGGGGACTTGGGAAGGAGGGCTGCATGTATGTGTGGGCTGCACGTATGTGTGGGCTTCACATATGTGTGGGAGGCATGTACGTGTATGTTACATGGATG
Organism: Apodemus sylvaticus; assembly: GCF_947179515.1. NCBI lineage: Eukaryota > Metazoa > Chordata > Mammalia > Rodentia > Muridae > Apodemus > Apodemus sylvaticus. The sequence goes on along the minus strand of NC_067486.1, from coordinate 2,879,654 downwards.
TATGAATTGCAATTCTGACCTGGCAAGAAAAGACCTGAACGGAAGAGAGGAATATAGTACAGTCTGGGGTGGGAGAGATGAATCCATCCATGACAAGGCACGCCCAGGAGCCTACTAAACAAACATCACATCATCCTCCCACAGATGTTCTGTTTAAGGGCTGTGCTGGGGACATTGCATTAAAGGTATTTAGCTCTCAGAGGTTTTCAGGTTTTAAGTCAAAAATTTTTTTCTACACTTTCCCATTTAGGGCATGAAATACACTTTCAGGCTCAAAGTCTGAAGAACTGGCTTACTGTGGGTGCAGCCAAATGCATCTTGTTTCTGCTGGGAGTGGCCCAGGTCTCTTTAAGCTTCATGAAAGTATGCATATTTGAACACAAAAATTCTTCTTACTATGGGCATTAACTTGTCCAGTCCAATATCCTGGGAAGACTTTATGAACTATGCTTTCTATGCAATGGTTGGTTTATCTTTCAGTATCTGTGATTTCTATGGTTGGTAGAAATGGTTGTTAAATGATATTTTTAAATCAAGTACTCTTTGTATCTTGAATATTTAGGCTCTGATACTCAGTTACCTTCCCAGAGCAGGTTCTTGCTCAGAGCTTGAAAGTTAAGCAGTCTTTTATCTAGCCAAATGATAAAACAGAGCCCTTGTTATTAAAATTACAATTATTTGGTGTGTGTGTGTGTGTGTGTGTGTGAGTGAAGGTATGTGTGTATTTTTATGTGTGTATATGTGTATGTGTTTGTGTGTTTATGTGTATGTATATGTTTATGTGTGTATATATGTGTGTATATATATATTTGTGTCTGTATATGTATATGTATATAAGTGAATATATGTATGTTTTATGTGTGTATATGTGTATTAGGGCATTTGAGACAAGCCTTGAAGGACATAATGCACTCTAAAAGTATGGGGATGGAGATCCATCAGAGGAGCAATGTGAGAGAAACAGGACTGGCCAGGCCATGCAGGTGGCTGCCATGTCCCCAAGGTCTGCGTCTGTCATGGGGAAGGGACAGGAGAGAGGATGCCAGCCAGCATGCCTGCTAGGCTCATGACTCCCAGAAGACCGGACACGGGCTAGCACTTCCAACCCTCACAGAGGGAACCCTGGAGGCTAGTAAAGCAAGCAGGGAGAGAGCCTAAGTCACTTGCTTGCCAGTTGCAGGCATCAGGCAGTCAGCCATCTCAGGAAAGGCATCAAGAGGGCGAGTACCCAGGCTTGCCAGGATAATGCTTCAGTTTTCCAAGACAATGAACAACAAGCCCATTCTTGAATATGTTTCTGATAAATATAACAAAACAAAACAAAACAAAAAACCCAAAGGGGGTAGGAAAGATACTGCGAGGTCCAAACTTGCTAATTACTGCTGTGATTAAAGCAAGACCTTTCATGTTAATTCCTTCATAAGATCGGCAACCTTTGAACACAGACAGAACCTGAACGTTCACAATGCAGAGGCAATGAGAACAGGAGCTTCAGGCCAGTTCCCCTGGGGCCATAGGCCTTCTTACAGCTTCCAGTTCCTGTTGGCAGGTGTGTCTTCTGGATTTTCAGCACTCAGATGTGGCAATGTAGAATCTCAGCAGAATGTAAGCAACAGTAAACTGGAAACCCACATAGCTAACTTTAAAATGTAATCATATTTTTTGTTTATTTTATTTTATTAGGAAAAAATCTAAGGGGATCTGAATATGACAATCCCTATTTTCCCAGCTCTTTGGAGACAGGGGCAGGGGGGTTGTCAAAGTGTGCCTAGGCTACATATTGACATGCTTTTGAAGGAAGGAAGGCAAGAAGGAAAGAAAGAAGGGACGGAAGGACTGAAGTTAATCAAATGTGTAATGCATATTTTGGGAAATTCCTGACAGGACAGAGAGTACACATGTATGATAGGCATGATTAGAATTCTGCAGAGATGAGAGAGTTTCAGAGATGACAGAGGTGGCCCCACAGGGCACGGAGGAGGAGGAGGAGAAGCAGAGACTCATTCTGATGAGACAGGCAACCTGGCCCCACCTGTGCAGAGGTTTTGATCCTTGAAGCCCAGACATTCCTGATGTGGATTCCAGGTGTATAGACTCCAGGCACCCGAGGTGTTTCAGGTGTGGTGGAAGAGGTCCTCAGAGGATGGACTTCCCCAAGATCTCTGGGTCCCAGGCTTCTGCTCACCGCCATCTTCTCAACAAGCAGACAGTGCACATGTTCTGTGAGCTGGTTTCAGGGAGAAGACAAACACTGGAGGATGAAGGCCCGAGTGGGGTCTCCACTCACTCATAGACAGCTTCACCTTGATAAGCTATCTAACCTTCCCATTCCAAAATTCCCAGAGAAATGTCTACCTCAGGGATGATGAGCCACCTGTGATGATTTTAGTGAAGGTGTCAGTAGTCACCTCTGTCTTGTGTTGCATGAACTAACAGGGAACAGATGGCTTCACATGACCAAAAACAGTGAATCCTAACTTCTGCCTCCAAGGGACCAATAACAGTTCTGGCTAAAGAAAAAAAAAGATTACTTAAAGAAATTTTGAATTCTGGTATCTAAGTTAACACCCTTACAAGATATTTAAGAAGCGCTCTTTAACCTGTGAAGGGCATCACGGGGCTGGGACATGGTTTGTTGGTAAAGTGCTTGTCTTGAAACATGAGGGCATGAGTTTAGTTCCCCAGAATCCTCATGAAGAAAGAAACAAACAAACAAAAATCAGGGCATGGTAACATATAATCCCAGGGCCTGGAAGGCAGAGAGAGGCGATTCCCGTGGGGAGTGGGCTCTTGATTAGCCAGTCTAGCTATGTGCAGTACTCTAGGCTGGTGAGAGACCCTGTTTCACTTAATAACAATAATAATGTGCCTGAAGAATAACACCAAATTTGTCACACACACACACACACACACACACACACACACACACATACACACATACACGGTATCATAGGCACTGAAACTGACAAACAAGGCTGAGACGGTAGAGAACTGATTGGCTGGTTTATTTTTGGAGGCACGGTTGTTTAGCATGCAAAGCAAGTTAAATGTTACTCTTCTAATTACTTAGTAGCCTTTTTTGTTTCCTTTTTTTTTTTTTTCTCCATGAAGAATATGCAGAAGCCCTGGGAAGGTAACTCTCCTGTGTTTTAGTTGGAGAAAGGAGTAACAAAGAAAGAGTCTAAACTTGGCATACAAGTGAGCCGTGCTCTGGAATCCGGGTGGGTCTAGGAAAAAGCACAGACCTCAGTGGAAAACGTGGATGGGTGTGCAGGAAACCCCCATAAACTATAAACTGGCTGCATTCTGCTCGAGTTGGGATGGAGAGAAACCTCAAGGCTGTTAGAAATGAGAGGAGAGGGAACATCACGTACCTCCTGCTCTCAGGAGCCCCTCTGCTACCCCAGAACCAGAGTGAGGCTAACCACTGAAAGCTTGCACGCAGCCATTGAAGCTGAGCTTCCAAAGCACCTATCATTGTAGCCCAGGCTTCAGGGAGGATTGGGCAGTGTGGCCTGCTCTCCTCCAGAGTCCCACCTCCAGCCCTTCAACTGATCATCACTCCAGTTCAGCTTCTTCCTGTGAGGTCCTGTTCAGTTGCAGAAGGCTTCTTGCCCCACCTCATTGCAATGGCCCTTCCGGGAAAGCTAGTCTTTGCTTTTCCTATTAGCACCTCATTATCCATTTCCCCAGGCTGGCCCAGACTTTGATTTTCCATTCCTGTAAAGCCTGACAAATACTGCAGTCCCTGAATCTCATCCTCTCTAGACCTAACAAGATTGCAATGTGTCTGTGATGTGTCTGCGACTCTGGCCACTGTGTCTGCCTGAGTGTGTGTTTGGGGTAGATACCTTCCCAGGAGATGTTAAGTCCCTGAAACTGGTGGCACCTTGTGCTTGGTTGCAATAGGACCTGCTACCCTTTGCAGGGTCTTCTAGCTCTGCTCCAGAATTGTGTGCTGTTCAGAATTCACCAACAGGTTTATTTGGGGTCATCCAAAAGATGGAGGGAGAGACCTACTGGGAGGGGGCTGTTCCAGTGGCTTCAGACAAGTCTGTTCTCCCTTCAGCTCCATCTTTTGGAGACAGTGGGCTGGAGCCCATAGTACCCAGGAAGTCCATCCTCTGAGGACTACTTCCACCACACCTTGCTTTGAAGTTGAGCAAGCTGCTGGGTGTCCCTAGAAAGCAGGTCTAAGCAGCTTTCTCCTATTTTTCTACTGGAAAAGATGAGCTGTGTGCTGATTAGGCCTCAATACCCACAATCCCTAACGGCTGTCATCATGACGTACAGACTTCCTGTGTGCCATGCAGGGCACTGTGGGCCTGGACACATAGATTAGCTCATGAAAACTTGGTTAGCTCTTAGTTCTCATTTTAACTTTTAAAAAGATATTTTATTTTATGCACTTGGGTATCTTGCCTGAATGTATGTGCACCATGTGTTGGTATGCAGTACCTGTGGAGACCAGAAGGGGGTGTTGTGTCCACTTGAAGTGAAGGAACCACCCATGTGGTGGCTAATAGCTGGAATCAAACCTGGGTTCTCTGGAAGGGCAGCCAGTGCTCCTAATTGCTGTGCCATCTCTCCAGCCCTCAGTTCCAGTATTTGAGAGGGATAAAGGAGAAAGTCTTCATATTGCTGAGACCACCTGAGTTCCTCAAGGAGTCACAGTACCTTGGCATCCTGACAGGACAGAAGCCTCTTTGTTGTCAGTATCCACAGATCAATTTGCCACCTTGACCTAAGACATTCCCAACTATTTTCTAGATGGTCTATAGCACTGTTCAATCCATCGCCTATCAATTACCACAGCCAATTCACAGGGAAATTTATTTTAATATCAGGCAGGTTCCTAAAGCTCAGAGATTTGAGAATATTGCCAAGGTACTGTGTGTTTATATGTAGATAGTGCAACATTCAAAACTCACTAAAGATGTCAGTTAACTCTAAGACTTCCACCTTCACTGTGCCCCAGGCTGGAAGATGACCTTGAGGTCATTTCATCTAAACCTCTCATTTTACAGATGAGGAAAATGGGAGTAATTGTTGGGCAGTGATGCTAAATTATAGTTCTTCTCAAACCAGCTAGCAGGCCGGTGGGCTCCTCTGCGTCCTCTGTTACAGATTGCACAAGCTGATGAGTAAGCTGTGACCGAAAGAAGTCACCTTCTGTGGCTAGCAAGTGTTTACGTTCCTGATGTGAGGTCTGCAATCTCCTGCGACAGTAGCCTTTACCATTAAGGCCTGTGGCACCCCAGACCGGGGCACTCACTTCTGCACTTAGCCAGCAGGTCCAGGCTGCAAAGTATTACAGGTAGAACAAAACACCCCCTCAGGACGCCAATCCCGGCCAAAGCCTTTCTTCAAACTTGTTGCCTCCTGCCTGTGGTGTCTCAAGTCCTGGTTCCCTTGACCTTCTTCCACCAAAGTACCTATAGTCACAACTCTGAGTGTGAAATCTTGTCTACTTTGTCTCAGGGAAGAATCTCAAATAGCCTAGGTTGGCCCCAGCTAACTATGTAGCCTAAACTGGCCCCAAACTAGCTGTGTTCAAGGATGGCTTGACACCTATGAACTTCCCTCTGCCACTAAAGTGCCCACACTACCAAGGGACACACTACCAAGCCCAGTTTGTGTGGTGCTAGGACCCAGGGCTTTGTCATTGTAGGCAGGACTCCTCTAACTGAGCTACATCCCTATCTCTCTTCACTATAATCCCAGTGTCCAACTTGTGCCTCTCTGTGCATTCAGTGGCTTTATTCATTGAAGCAGGTGACTCTTCCTCTCCAAAGCTGACCTCTGTGAGCATTAGTGCTTCTTATCCTCCACCAGACCCTCAGCCTCGGGGTCTATCTACTGTTTGGATAAACTTTATGAACATATGTCTGTTCTTGTTCTGACTCTTCTCTGAAAAGCCCTTTTTCCTCCCTATTGGTTCAGGAAGCCAATAGGCTTGTATCAACCCCAGAATTCATGGTTTCTTCCATGTTTCTCCACCCAAGCAGCAAGTCCAGAATCCTTCCAACTTTCAATTACCCATCACATCTTTACAAATAACAACTGTGTCAATTTTACCTGACGGAAAACCAAGGTGCAGGTCAATCTAGACTCATTCACTGTTCATCCAAATTCAAAATCCTCTGGATAATATCCTATGGGCACTCTCCTGGCCTCAGTCCACCCAGCTACACAAACCTTCATTCTTTCTGCTCCATGAAAGGTAAACCTTCTCAGTCTGACTTCCATCCCCTTATAAGATTTAATATTAGGGTATCCACAGCCTGGTATTGTTTTGCCTTTGTGTTACCCCAGTGATTTGCAAATAGACATTAGGAACAAATTAAGATCTTTTTAAAAACGAGCAAAACTTGGGTTTAAGCACATGCTCCAACTAAAGAGTCTGATTTGATTGACTTGTCCTAGAGCCAAGACATTGGCACATCTGAAACACCCCTGTTTGGTGGTTCTTTGCTCTTGAAAAAAACTGGTAAAAGATGAACCCTATTACCCCACCGAAGAAGAATACTGAACATTCTTCACCATCCCATACTTCTGCATGGTGATTTCTCCCTTGTTAGCAATTTTTCTCTCCAGTTTCTTCTTTACTACGAGAAATTTACAGAGCCTTCTTTGACTCTTTGAATTGACACTAATCTTTCTCCTGGAAACATCCAGTCTTCTCTACTGATTGCACTGTTTCAAGTGCATACAGTCACTATGTCAGATACAGGCAATGTAGCTGTGAAGATCAAATCCTTGTTCTTGCCCACAATCTTTTGGAGTGAGTGAAACACATGAACCAAGGAATATTGAATTTTATCATTGAAACAGATAAGCATCTATGAGTAAGTGAGAAATATTTCAATGTTAAGGGGTCTGTTGTTCTGGGTATAAAAACAATGTAACACACAGATCTGTTGTGCTGGGTATAAAATCAATGTAATACCCAACATCTCCTCTAGTGAATGGTATGTATTTGAGTGCTTGAACCTCATCACACTTAATCTTATATGTTTAAAAGACCAAAAAAAGTATTAAATTCTTGCAGAATGAATGAGCAAGCAAAAGAAATAATGTTTTGATGACTAGGACTATTTGGGAAATAATGGAATCTCTAAGAAAATAGCACTATAGTTCAGAGTTTGAGGCAAGGGTAAGAGCTCAAAGATTCATTCATAATTTTCAGTCCTAAATTGTTTATTATATTTCTACTTCCTCGACATCTTCCTATAATGTTTTAAAAGTGAGAATGAGAATAGTATATTTAAAACAAGGACCCATTTCTAATGACTAAGAGGTGACTTTGAGAAGTAAATGCTGGAGGTGAAAGGTGATACTTAGGTGGGTAGTGGAAAGAATTGAGGGGTATTAAGAGAAACCAATCCAACAGATCCATAATTCTTCCCTCCCTCTCCCTTGACCTTATCATGATTCACAAGTTGTGATCTCAGGCTTCTTAAATGTGTTATTATAAGGCTGTTTCAATGGTCACTAATAAGTATAGCAGTATTTACTGTATGTATGCTTTCACTAGGGGCAAGTTAGTTGAGTGATGAGTTGGTATGCCTATAAAGGTTGTTGCTTTTTCAAGTGTAAACCTCTAATCAAACATAGCCTAAGAAATCCAACATTCTTGGCAAGAGAACCTACTTCTGAATGTGCACAGGCAGACACCAATGACCCCTTCAAGACTGTCTGAGTCAAGACAGGTAAAAATACATTCTTCTTAACTCAGAGGACTTTAACCATGGAGATTCACTTCTCAGAGAGATAGAACAGTGTTCAAGCACATAGCATTTCAACATCAGCAACTTAAAAGACTTTGCATGAATGATAAGGGCAGAGGAACCACTCATGCGTTCTTAGTCATGCTTTTGATGGTCATTCATGTTTCATCTTATAAACTGACTAGTCATCCATTTCCTGGTTCATGTGTTGACACATTTCTAGAGTCATGAGTCATAAAAACAGATTTGGAGACCTGGCTTGTGCCAGGGGTTTGGCTGTTGAGAGCACAGGATGAACTCAGCCCAGCTCAGCCCATGACCCTTAAGTGTGGGTTCCCTGCTCTGCAGAAGGCAAGTGCACAAGGCTCTGGAGCATCAGGCTACAGAAGAAAGGGTGGCAATGTCACACTCCTTAGTTGTGAATGGGAAGAAGGAGGACTCTTCACTAACTCTGCACTGGAGCCAGGGAAAGCAAGCACTGATTGCAGCTTAAAGAGATATGATATCACAGTGGCTGGTGTTTCACAGAGGGAAGGCAGTAGGAGAAGTGGAAAGACAAGGTGACCTGGGCTGTATGTAACAGGCCCTGAGAGCAGCTCATGCTCATGTGGGGAAGATAGAGAGGCAACTCCAGAGATGTGGTCCAAATGGTAGGGGAGCTAGAAGAGACCCAAACTATGGGTTCAGAAGTTCAGAGTTCATTAAATAGAAAATGGGGAGCAATGAGGTTTGACACGGGAAAAATGGGGTGGGAGGCTGCAGATCCCATCCACACACAGGTCCTCACTTTTGAAAAATTGTTTTTGCATTTTAGAAACATTGGTTATAAAGGGGGGAGTGGCACAAAGCAGGTCATTTGAAGTCAGAGGAACAACAGGCAAGATGTTAAAAAAATGATTTACAGAGAAGCCGCACAGGGCCTGCACCAGAATAGCCTCAAGAGAGCAGAGGAGCAAGGTTGGAAACAGCATCATGCAGGAGATAAAACTGGAGATTACAGGACTGTGAATTCTAAGAAAGGGAGGCTGGGACAGACTTCTGCTCTGGCTTGTGTGAGGCTGTTCAGAGAACATGAAATGAGAGTAGCTTTATAAGAAAGCCCTCCCCTCTGATGACTACACATTGTACCCTCCAGGGAAGGCTGACATCTTCCATCAGCAAAGAGTATGTGTAAAACTGAGGCAGAGATATCAGACATTACCCCTGCCCCCATTCAGCTCCTAATAGCAGTGACTGTGTGGGAGCAGTCATACTGAGACTCTGGGCTGACTCTCCTCAAGGTGGGCTCAGGTTCCTTTCTTTTATTCACACCTGCAAGAACCCAACACACACCTCAGCCTTGCTGTGTCCTGGGCCCAGGCACATGTAGTACAGATAGCTTACACTCCAGTGAAAACCTCTGCACTGTGATGGAGAAAGGGCTGGCTTTGGAGTGAGACAGACCGTGGTCTAGACATGATCTCAGGCTAACTCTTTATCTGAGCCACAGCTTATTTATATTTATCAGAGTTTCACCAGTCATTCTGAAATTTTGAGTTAACAGTACATTGTCAACACAGTGCTGGAAGCATGCACATTCCCAAGTCTGATATTTCTAATTACCTTATTGATAGAGGTATGAGAGCAAGGAACTTCACAACTAAGTATTTTCTAGACTGTCAGACGTGGAGGAAAAGCCCTGAACTCATCACTAACAGCTATGAAAAGTACCCGCCTACAATGATCAGTGTCTCAAAACAAAATCTGAAAAAATCAGGTTAAAAAGAGGGCTTTTCAGAGGGGAGATTGTGGTAACAGGCATCACTAGCCAACAGGGCACGCTCCTTGGGACAGCTGTGAGTCACCCAGTATGTATAGGCGGCAAACCGAGAGTGGCTAGTGTCAAAGCCAGCAGATGGCGCGGCAATAGAAGGGTCTCATAGCCATGTTCCAAAGCTCAGGGGTGAGGTTTCGACTAACGGATTGCAGACACTGCTGAACTAGGCAGCAGATGGCTTCACAGGGACTGTCGAGGCTGTAGTATTGCAGAACATTCTTTTAAAAGATGTATTTATTTCATTTATATGAGTACACTGTAGCTGTCTTCAGACACACCAGAAGGCAGCATCAGATTCCATTACAGATGGTTGTGAGCCACCATGTGGTTGCTGGGAATTGAACTCAGGACCTCCAGAGGTGAAGAGCAGTTGGTGCTCTTAACTGCTGAATTCTCTCTCCAGCCCAAGTAGAACATTCTTAAAGAGAACTTGAGCCAGGAACCTCAAGCATGGCACTTTGTAGCAATCAAAGAAATACAAGGTAATGGGTTTTGCACTGAAAGATTCTACTAAGAGAGGACATGAAACGTTAAGTGTGTGGAGTAACTGTTAAAATGCAAGTGTTAAAGTGTAAGAATATGTAAGTCTTAAAATATAAAGTGTAGAGAGTGTGGGAGTGAAAGCTCGTGGAGCCACGCCCTGATGAAGGCTGTAGCCTCCCCCAGTTCATAGATCCCAGTCTGTGGCCCATGCAACCTGAGCATGGCTTTCCCTGCCTCTACTTGTTACACTGTGTGCCGAGGACTGAAGTTCTTCTATACTTACATGTATGGTTCCTTCCTGGTCACAACTTCTTTAACAATCTAGTACAACTATTTTCTAGATGTGGCCTGCCACAGATCCATGTTGAAAAGATGAGGGGTAACGCTTTGACTAATGGGGAGCCCTAATGTAGACAGCTGGGGCTTTTAGACTAAGTGAACTGAAGCTTCACTGTGTAGAACATTCTAAGAGGAAGATGACTTGAGAGACCTCAAGTATGAACCTGTTGGGGTTTCACAAGAACTACACACAACCAGAAATGAATTGAAGTATGCAGAAGTATAAAGAGGCACTGGCAGTTGTCCAGGGATCACCAAGTTCATTCTGTGAAACCGACTAAGAGTAAACATCTGGAAAGGACAGAAGACTGACCTGCAGAAACAGTGAAACAGTTCCCTTCACAAGGACCCAAGACAGAGAATTCACTAAGCAGTCTGCTGAGTGTTCTACCTAAAGCCATGGTTCCTCCCCTCTCTCCTTTACTGTAGTTGCTGAAAGCAGACATCTTGGATTTTCTTTTCATCTCATGGTCTGTTGGTCTGACTGAGCCAAGACCAGCAGGAAGAGGTGAGGATACATGGGTGAAGGCATTGCCAAGGTTTTCAACCACAGTCCCATTCCCAGATATACCTCCAAAGTTGGGTATCTTTTCTGCTAATAGGGTTAAGAAGTGGTCCAAGATGTGGGTGCTGGCAACTAGGTTTTCTTTAGGCATTAACTCAGTTTAACTGGTAACCTTACTGTTCTTCCACCATGTCCATCGCTCCTGGCCTTTGTCCATCTGAACATCACTCTCTGACATCAGACGGCAGGTAGAATCCTGCTGGGTTGCCTCAAGTTCTACAAACGGTGGCCCTAATTTTGATGGTACTTAATAGAATTGTTCATTAAACCTATTTCCACAGGGAGCATATACATTATTAAAAACTTACATGAAGGTCTTGGGTGTAGCTCAGTTGGTTAAGTGTTGGCCTTGCAAGCGTAAGGACCTGAGTTTGATTCCCCAGAGTTTGAATCCATATAGAAAGCCAGGATGTGTGGTGGCTGAGGCCTCAGTGTTGGGAAGGCAGAGACGGGAGGATCCCTGGGGATCTCTGACTACCCCACTTAGACAATTTGGTGAGCTCTAGACCAATGAGAAAGCTTAGCCTAAAACCAAGGTGCATGGCTTCTGAGGAACCATATGCAATGTTGCCCTCTGGCTTCCATGTATACCTGCACGGAAGTGCATATGCAACCCCACACATATAAACACACATGCACATACACTTGAGAACAAGTCTTTTACAACTGCTTTTGCATAATGCAAGCTGGCTTAGAAATTAAGAAATGTATATAAACATGACAAAAGTAATATTTGGAAAGCTGTAATAGGATACACAAACATGAACTGAGAGATTTGATTCATTCAGTCCACGGTGGTTGTGTGTGTGTGTGTGTGTGCTGTGTGTATATGTGTGTGTGTATGTGTGTGTATTAATGTGTCTGTGTGTGTGCTGTGTGTATATGTGTGTGTCTATGTGTGTGTATGAATGTGCCTGTGTGTGTGCTGTGTGTGTCTGTGTTTGTGTCTGTGGGTGTGCTGTGATGTTTGTGTGTGTGCTGTGTCTGTGTGTGTTTGTGTGTGTCTGTGTGTGTATGTGTGTGTTTATGCATGTGTATGTGTGTGTATATGTTATGTGTATGTGCTGTATGTGTCTGTGTGTGCTGTGTGTCTCTGTGTGTGTGTGTGTATGGATGAGTGTGTGTCTGTGTGTATGCTGTGTCTGTGTGTATGTGTGTGTTTGTGGGTATCTGTGTGTGTACTCTGTGTGTATGTGTGCTGTATGTGTATGTATGTGTCTGTGTTTATATGAATGTGTATGTGTGTTTATGTTTATGTGATATGTGTGACATGTGTATGTATATATGTTTATGTGTGCTGAGTATTGCTGTGTATATGTTATGTGTGTGTGCTGTATGTGTCTGTGTGTGCTGTGTGTCTCTGTGTGTGTTGTGTGTCTCTGTGTATGTATATATATGTGTGTGTATGTGCGTGCTGTGTATGTGTCTGTGTGTGTGCTATGTATGTGCTGTATGTCTATATGTGCTGTGTGTTGTGTGTGTCTGTGTGTGTCTGTGTTTGTCTGTGTTTGTGTGCCAGTGACATTTCTATCATTTTGAATGAAGAGGACCTGTGTGCCCTCCCTGCAGTGCAGAGTCCTCTCATACATTGAGTTCTGCAGAGAATACTGGTCAGAAAGACCATGCCAGAGCAGCCTGCCCTGACTCAACACTCTCAGCTTAGGGTGAGCCCCACAGGAGCAGTGTGAGCAGGCAGTGATCAAGACCTCAGTCTCCAGCTGTGTTCCCCAGGAGGTCAGAGCCAGCACTGGAGGGAGTGACTGTGTTCAGGATCCCTTTGTAACACTGCATAGTGCTGTACAGATGATGCTTTCAGCCTTAACAGAGGGAGAGTCTTCTGTTCAAGCAGATTTCCCCCAATGCCCTTCCTACAGGGACAGATGGTAGAGCTAACCTTTTGTCTCTGTGTCAAATTTAGGGGATGGACTAGGTATCTTTCCTATGTTTGGGGTAATACTAGTTTACTGCCATCCCCAGGAGAAACAGTCCCCAATCAACTGCCACTCAGGCTCCTTCCTGTTTCCTGTTTGCTGTGGTTGTGGTAGGGACACAGGCCCACTGCTACACAATGGGAGCTGTGGCCCTTCTACCTTACAGCATCATAAGGGGGTTACCGGGTGCTTAAGACCCTTAGACTTCAGCTCAATGATTTCTGAATAAGAATTTTCATGTTACCTGATTCCTGGGAAATGTGTGCATAACTTGAAATGCAGTGCTCATTGGTCTCTAAAACAATGGATCCAACAGGCCTGGTAGCTTGTGACTCTAATCCCAGTATTCAGAAGACAGAAGCAGGGGGAACATTGTGAGTTCAGTTCTGAGTTCACTCAAGCACAAGCTCTGCCCACATTAGTCCTCCCTCCTCCATGTGAGTCAAGCATTCTCTTTAGCATTAGTGATTTAAAATAGATTAATGGCTGGGCTTCTACCCAGCCCTCTAACTCAATCTATAGAGTCCTTGTAACATACTTACTAGGACCTGGATTTGTTCCAATACCCCCAAAGATAAACTGAGCTGGTGGTATGCATCTGCGATGTTGGTGCTGGGAGGTAGAGACAGGAGGATCCCTGAAGCTTGCTGACCAGCCCAGAGAGCAGAATGAGCATGCCTCTAGGTTCATGGAGACTGTGTCAAGACAGAAAAGGAGCAGTGATTGAGAAAGATATAGAGCATCAACCTCTAGCCTTCATACACATATGCATACACATGCACCCACACATCTACATGTAACACACAAGCACACATACACACACACAAAGATACATGCACAGACACAAGCACGCACATACACACGCAAGCATACATATACATTCACATATATACACATACATAAGCACACATAAACAGACATACACATAGACACAGACACATAGACATACACACAAACATATCCATATACACAGACAGACACACATACATATATACATACATATACACACATAAGCACACACATACACACAAAGACACATATACTCAGACACACACATATACATACTGTGCATACACACACATACACACATAAGCACACACAGACACGCACACACATAGACATAGACACGCAGAGACACATATATTCACACAGACAAGCACACAGAAAAACATCACACACACATACACACACACACACACACACACACACACACATATATATATGATGAACTGAAACCCATCCCTCCAGAACCTGTCTTTTGGTGTAAAAGGCACATTCCAGATCATAGTTTTGCAGCAGCAGGGGAAGTTGTCAGATGTTTCTGGCAAAGGAGAGAAACAAGAGAAAGTCTGCCAGGAATCAGAGCTGACGCTTCAGCTGGGTTATGTGGAATGAATAGGAGTTTGCAAAAGAGAGAGATGACTCTGGAGTAACTGGACCTGCCTGAGCAAGGGCAGCAGGCAGGATTCTGCTTTATCAGCAACCCCTGGGGGCCAAGTACAAACTCTTCAGCCAATTAGACGGAGCCTTAAGCTAACATAAGAGAATCGTCCTCACTGCTCATTGCAAACCAGGCTCCTGGATTTTGGACAAGTGGGACATGCCTGAGAGTAAATGATTCCACAGATTTGGCTATGGCAGTGTGGAAAGTCCCTCATCTGGACACTGTGAGTACATCTCATTTACAGTAATATCTGGACAGCCTGAGAATGAGCCATGCTTGGGAAATTGAATTTTCAGATTAACGGCATAAAATGTAAAGTCTGGTTGGAAATCGTTTCTAATTGTGTTTACTTTGAAGAAATGGGTACTGCTAGAATATTAAAGTCATCTTACTTTAAGCTTACCTGGAAAGACAGAGAGAGAGAGAGAGAGAGAGAGAGAGAGAGAGAGAGCACTGTATATTCTTGTGTTTTTAAAAGGACATATTGATGTATACCTGTTATCCCAGCATGGGAGTATGGGAGTGCAGAGGCAGGGGATTACCACAACTTAAGTCTAGCCTGGTCCACCTTGTGAGTTTGAGGCCACGGAATGAGATTGAGATCCTATCACATTGTCTCTGAGACCTCCTTTTTCTCCTGTCCATGCCCCGACCACCTGATGACTCTACAGGGAAGCCATAGCACATGTTCCCACTTTTCTCAAGCATCTATCACCAGCCTGGTCTATACACCAGACATTTCATCTTGGATTACTGGAAGTGCTAATTAAATAGAATGTCAGCATCCAAGTTTGCCAGACCATTCTCCATGGTGTCAAAAACAATCACCTAGAAAGCAGGTGATTAGATCTTGTCTTTTCTTTGAATAAAACCTGAGGAAGACCCCTATTCTCCTGAGATGAAGATGTGGCAGTTCTCAAAGAGCCCACAAGGCCTTAACTCTCTCCTGCTCTCACCTACACACCCTCCCCTCCGTGATAGCCACCTTTCCTTCCAAAAGGCACAAAGCTGTACCTACCAGGGTCTTTGCCACAGTCAATGCTCACCCAACTTGAAGTTCTGTTTCTTCATTTCTTGAGGAAATCTTCCAGGAACTCCAGAGGAGAACATACCATATGTCTATACTCCGTCTTCTGACCTCGACTCCCTCCGCGGCTTACCCATGGACATCTTTGAATTTCTGTCTAATCTTATGAAAGGCATCACTTCCCTCTCCTTTTCTAAGCTATAGAAAACCAAAGACAAAGTGGCTTGTACTCACTGCTGGGTCTCATGCAGCATACAACACATAGTAGGTACACACTACCTTCTTGCTTTAGATGAACAAATAGTGAAGAGCTGAAGTCTTTCAGCCTGTCAGGTGTTTTAATCTGTGTGTTTGTAGATGCTGTAGATGATGGTTCTTGTGAACTAAGAGAACTTTGTAGACGCCAAATAGAATTTTCCACTCTTCCTTTGAAAATGTAATTTCCTTTTGTGTGTTTCATTTACTGTGAGTTGTAACAGTCAACTCTCATGTGATCCTTGGTAGACAGATTTTAACTTCTCACAGTCTCTAGAGTGCAGGAATTATCATTAGCTCCATTCCGTACTCAGGGACACTAAGCCTCAAGGGGTAAGAATCTGTCCATAGTCACACTGCTAGTGTCACAGGAATAGAGTACTGTGTCCTGGAATAGGGCACACTGTCTTTCTTTACACAACAATGACTCTGAAGAAGTGCTCAGTGTGTCTTTAAGTACAGAGGAGGTTATGCTCAACCTGACTTCTGAAGAAGCGGTAGGATAAGCCAACAAGAGGAGAACCTTTGGGACAGAATCAAGTGTTCCCAGACATGGGGCCCTGAGGGCACTGATCTGTTTTGGAAGAGGCAAGTCAGGCTCCATCCTAGAGAGAGCAAAGCTTCAAGAGTGAGCTGAGCTTGGGCTGAGCAGCAGGCATGGCTTATGAAGGTACTTAGGATCTGCCCTGTCACCGCCTCGGGAGCCACTGGAAGGTTTGTGAGGAGCGGGGCCATGTGAATGGGTGCCCCACATGAGCAGGATGCTTGCACCTTCCTGGTAAGAGTTTCCTGCAGCCATGGCGATCTAAGCCCGTGTGGCACCAGGCAGCATGCTAGCTAAAACCCTGGTTTGCAGTTCCTAGAAATACCATGTCACACTATGAAGACCAAGGCTGGTGTATGTATCTCAGCTGTTTTCTGCAATTTCCTCCTTTGCTTCTGAAGAAAAGGTACCAGGACTTCTAGAGAGGAGAATGTTGGGACTGCCTCTCTTGGGTCTCATCCCCGCTGCATGGCTACTGATAGTGTCCACACCTAACATCAGTGTATGTCATCATGTTGGAAGAGGGATTAATTGTGATTTATTTATTTATTTATAAAGGGTTTTTGGTTACCTTGAGTGTGTATACGCATGCGCGCGTGTGCATGAACATGCATTCCTCCCATGGCACATGTGTGGAGCTCAGAGGACAACTTGCAGGAGCAGATTGTCTCCCCTACCATGATTGATCCCAGGGGTCCCATTCTATAGGAAGTGCCTTTACTTACTGATCTAACTCCTTAAGTGTGACTTAAATTATTAGAGAATCATGCTATAGTTATAAAAGAAAATAATATAGTAGATGCCTGACTGTGCCTTTGAAGAAAATAAATTGAGAAGGCTGGACTAGGTTGGCTGGTTGACATCATCGTAATTATTGCATTTAGAATGTATATAGGCTTAATTTAAATCCAGATCCACCGTGCCTGGAGAAATGAAAAGGGCCAAGTACCTCAGATGAGAAGAGAAAGGGGAGCTGTTAATTTCCAGTGACTTTCCCAGTAGGGGCTCTGTCTTCTTCACTCTCAATGGGTGCATCAAGCCATAACTGTATTAGCTCCAACCGTGACCCTGTCATAGTAATAGCTATAGACAGCTCGCTGCTATTATGTTGGCTTCCCAGAGATCTTAAATGTATACTTCTGTCCACTGTACTTCAGAACAATAGCTTTTATGTGGTAACTGGAAAGGAAGCACAATGACTTGCAAAATTGTAAGATCAGTGTTTTACCAACAATGGTGCCATGCTGCTTGTGCCCTGGACCACCCGCTGCCCCACCCTACCTGCCCTTGTGGGGTGGACGTGGAGTGGTGGGGAATCAACACACAGACCCACAGGGAGTAGGTGAGAAACACTGTAGCAAGCTTGTCTGAACTCACAGGGAGTAGGTGAGAAACACTGTAGCAAGCTTGTCTGAACTCACAGGGAGTAGGTGAGAAACACTGTAGAAGCTTGTCTGAACTCACAGGGAGTAGGTGAGAAACACTGTAGCAAGCTTGTCTGAACTCACAGGGAGTAGGTGAGAAACACTGTAGAAGCTTGTCTGAACTCACAGGGAGTAGGTGAGAAACACTGTAGCAAGCTTGTCTGAACTCACAGGGAGTAGGTGAGAAACACTGTAGCAAGCTTGTCTGAACTCACAGGGAGTAGGTGAGAAACACTGTAGAAGCTTGTCTGAACTCACAGGGAGTAGGTGAGAAACACTGTAGAAGCTTGTCTGAACTCACAGGGAGTAGGTGAGAAACACTGTAGCAAGCTTGTCTGAACTCACAGGGAGTAGGTGAGAAACACTGTAGCAAGCTTGTCTGAACTCACAGGGAATAGGTGAGAAACACTGTAGCAAGCTTGTCTGAACTCACAGGGAGTAGGTGAGAAACACTGTAGAAGCTTGTCTGAACTCACAGGGAGTAGGTGAGAAACACTGTAGCAAGCTTGTCTGAACTCACAGGGAGTAGGTGAGAAACACTGTAGAAGCTTGTCTGAACTCACAGGGAGTAGGTGAGAAACACTGTAGCAAGCTTGTCTGAACTCACAGGGAGTAGGTGAGAAACACTGTAGAAGCTTGTCTGAACTCACAGGGAGTAGGTGAGAAACACTGTAGCAAGCTTGTCTGAATGCTGGTGCATGCTCCTTTAGTACCCTCCCCATTTAATACCCAGGCCCCATGGGTCCCAAGAAAGTATCTATTCTAAACATTAGCAGTTCCTGACTGGCTGGCATTGTCTACACCAGCAATCCTTGGTCTCTCAGGCAGTCCTCAATTAAGTCCTCCTGAAGGAGATGTCTTTGCAGGTGCGTAGCACCCCCCCCCCCCAGCATTTATGCAGAGGTGGACATGACTTTCCTCCTGCATTGTAATCTCCATAGGCCATCCTTTTTTTTGTTTTAAACTTTTTTAATTAGATATTTTCTTTATTTACATTTCAAATGCTATCTCCTTTCCTTGTTTCCCCTCCAAAAACCTATCCCATCTCCCCTTCCCCTGCTCACCAACCCTCCCACTCCCACTTCCCTGTCCTGGCATTCCCCTACACTGGGGCATCGAGCCTTCCTAGGACCAAGGTCCTCCCCTCTCATTGATATCTGACAAGGCAATCCTCTGCTATACATGCAGTTGGAGCCATGGGTCCCTCCATGTGTACTCTTTAGTTGGTGGTTTAGTCCCTGGGATCTCTAGGAATATTGGTTCATATTGTTGTTTCTCCTATGGGGCTGCAAACTCCTACAACTCCTTGGGTTCTTTCTCTAGCTCCTCCATTGAGGACCCTGTGCTCAGTCCAATAGTTGGCTGAGAGCATCAAATTCTGTATTTGTCAGGCACTGGGAGAGCCTCTCAGGAGACAGCTATATCAGGCTCATGTCAGCAAGTGCTTGTTGGCATCCACAATAGTGTCTGGGTTTGGTGACTGTATATGGGATGGATCACCAGGTGGGGCAGTTTCTAAATGACCTTTCCATCAGTCTCTGCTCCACACTTTGTCTTTTATCTCTTCCCATGGGTATTTTGATCCCCCTTCTAAGAAGGACCAAAGTATCCACACTTTGGTCTTCCTTCTTCTTGAATTTCATGTACACTGTGAATTGTATTTTTGGTATCCTGAGCTTCTGGGCTAATATCCACTTATCAATGAATGCATATTATATGTGTTCTTTTGTGATTGGGCTACCTTACTCCAGATGTCCTTATCTACTTAAAAAATATATTTCAGGAAGGGAACCATGTGTCTGTCTAGCAACCATGTTTCTATCTAGCACACCAAAAAAGATCATGCTACAAAACTGTTCAGAATCCCCGTACAGATTTGTTGAAAGTGAGACCAGGGCAAGTCCCAGTTGGTAGTATGAGCCAAGTCCTGGGTTCAGTCAAGGCACTTCTCAAGCCTGGCATGGTGACACATGCTTGCAATCCCCCAAGCAAATAAAAGGTAAGTCTTGATTACCAGCTTACAGGCTGTTTCTAAGAACCATGCAGAAAAAGGCTGTACCCGATCCCACAAGGCCACAATACCTGCATTTGTTTTTAGAATTCCTAGTATCAGGATACTGCTCTAAGTACCTTCTCTTTACGTATTTTGGACTTCTAGTCTGCTTTGGATCACAACTTTGTTCTTCCCTGAAGGATATCAGATTTATCAAATAAAAATGAGATGACCATGTTCTTTGTATGTTTCTACATGGTACATGTATAGAGAATACGTATAAAAACATTTTAAATCAACAAGGAATAATTTTAGTATATGAATGTCATTAAATATTAATTATTAAATGTCACCATAATTATAATAAAAAGTTTTTGCTATCCATCTGAAATTCAAATTTAACTGACCATCTCGAATCATATCTGGCAACTCTAATACAACCAAAATTGCTCCATCCACCCTCCAGCTAATAAAGTCCAGATGGCTTTAGTGTGTTGCATTTCCGTATTTACTGATGGAGATTAGCTAACTGCCAAAGAGCTAAGATTCTGATTGAACATGAAGGTATTTTGAAATTAGAAAACACCCGTCCCTCAGAGATCACGTGTGAGCACGTGTTCAAGAAACAGATGACTCAGACATAGTCCATGTCCCTGAAGGGCATCACCCTCCATGCCCCGCTGTCAGTATGAACTGTGCTCTCCCGAGACCCAAGAGCTCCAGTTTCCGCATCACAGACAAGCACGGACTAAGAGACTGGATTGTGAAACATTTTGACACAGGTTCCGCTATTAAATAACTTGGTTCCAAACCAAGCAAGAGTCAGTCATTTCCTTTGTCTGGTATACGATTCCCATTAGGATAATAAAGAGCAGGAAAACCCACAAGGGGAGGAACACCATGACAGGTGAATCATGCCAAGATCCATTCCTCACCATTTAATCACCCAGTTAACAATCACATTTTATTTTGTGTTTTTTTTTTCTTTTTAAGAAAAAGTATCATAAGGCCAGAAGAAGAAGATGCCACATTTACAAGGTGCTTCCTGTGCCTTGGTCACCTTAAAGTGAAACAGGTGCTTTTGGGTGGCAAACGGTTCTCCACACAGAGACTTCATGAGGGAGGTTTCTTAGGGGAACTCAATCTGAAGTGTTGCGTATATGTGTCATATAAGGACACATGGTGAGAAGACAGTGCTGACCACTCACACACCCTCCCGAGTCGTAGGAAAATGGGAATTAAGGGAAACCAGCCTGTTGGCTTCACACTTGCCGGCTTCCTCCTCGCAAGCTCTGTCTGCGCCCAGTTTGCAGTTTGATTAAGTAAAACACACAATATATAAAATACTTGTTTCCCCTGCTGGGCTGTCTGCAAAACCAGATGCTTCCTCTCTGACTTACTCCACCACACTCAAATCAAACAATCCCCATGGCTCCGTCTCTTCTCCCTGCACCACGCAGAGCCCTGTTAATCTATCTTCTCTGTTTGAATTGATCTAGACAGGAGCAGCAAGTGAGCCCCTGTTAGCCTCTTGGAGAAACACCTTCCCTGAAGTGAACATTTTGGGTAGCACATTCAGGGAAGTTAACACAATGCCCTTTGCCTTCTTCTCCCTGATCCTAAGATGTAAATTTTCCTCTTTTACCTCATGACAATGCACATCCAAGCCGCACTGTGTTTAAAGGGCAGAATATGCTTATTACCCACGTTCTTCGCATGTCGGAGCATGCGAGACCGAGGGCGGTAAACCAAAGGAGATTTCCGTTTGCCTTTAGCTGCTGTGCGTTCTTAGTCTATAAGAAAGCCCGCTGTTATTAAGGAAGAATGTTCAGCTGCAGTTGGTCACTCGTAACAGCAGACAGATGTATAATGTTTTATTTGGGTTAGCTAGCTCTTCTGCAAATAACGAGCCTAAAATTAAACCGTCTTTACAAAGCTACGCAGCAAATGATAGCTCTGACTACTCCAGCGCTCAGATCCTGATTCTTTGCCATGGAAAATGGAAAATGAGTCTCTGCTAAACCTGGTATCTGTTTAGACTTGTCCTTGCTGGGGAGAGGAAAGGTTGATGTTCTATGGAATGAGAAAAAAAATTAGAAGGAGTCTGCGCTGAGAAATAAGGGTGTAACTATGCAGACCACATTTAAAGATGGAAAAGGACTTTAAAAGCAAAACAAAACAGCTACTTATGGAATTTGAAAGAATAATAGTGGAACAAAGGCATAAGAAGAAAGCTAAATATTTGACCACAGAGGCAAATGGGTTCCTGACAGGGTCACATGGTATATGAAACTGAGGATTAGTCACTGAATGAACATCTGTTGCTTTCCCTGTGTGCAACAGGGTAAAGATTAAGTCCCCGAGTCACTAAGTTGCCCTTGCAATCTTTTGGGAAACTGAGTTTCTTTTAAGACTTGAGTTCTTGGAAACCACCTCCAGAAGTTTGGGTTTATTAGCTCAGTGGTGGGACCCACAACCGACCCTGTACTTCCAGTGAGTGCCTGAAAGGAGGCTGATATTGCAGTTGAGGACTATATTCTCCTCAGGGACTCCTGTCTTCAGAATCCAGTGAAGTGGATAGCCCATCTCCAGACATTTCATGTTAACCAGGAGCGATATCTGCTCATCACTAAGCCTAAGAATGCCAAGTACGTTCTAGCCCTAAGCCAATTAGTTGCTTGGTGAGGAATCTTCAACAAATCCTTCACACCCTTGAATTCTCTTTTAGAGTTGTTCAGTGTAGACCAGATCAGCACTCCCTAGAGTGCTAGAGAGTTCTGCAGGGAAGAGTGTGGACGCAAGCACCTCTCTACGTGATTCTGTAGCATTTTTGACTACAGAACTTGTAGCAGCCTGGCTTTAACCAGCAATGCACCTTAGCCGGTCTCCTGCAAACGCCTTTGTTGGTCTTTGCCTGAGTCGTGCTTGAGCCGGGTGGTGCTTAAGGCCTCCAGAGTCTTCAACAGTGCGGATCCATGGTGGACGTTGCTGTACAAGGAAGGGACTTGGAGTGATTTTCAGTTGAGTGTGCCCTCGCCAGTCTCTCAAGTGCTCTGCTGGTACGGTCCCTTATTTGCTAAGAGAGTCCACTTGAGCTTCTGTTCTCCGGGAATGTGTCCAGAACAACCTTAACTTCCTGGTAGTCTCTTGTGGTACAGTGAACCTCATCAGCTTCCTGCTACGACCCCACTCTGTGTTCTCCATATTCTCTGTAACTTGTGTGTAGACCTCTATTCTCCAAGTGTGACCTCAAGACTTGCAGTGTTATCACATTTGGACGTCTGGCTCCACAGATATTATCCTTCTTCCAGACCCCTCCAGGGGTCAGAGTGCTCAGAGACACATAGGGAGTCTTTATCATCTGGAATATGGGAGTAATAGCAGTATCTGGTTAGATATGGTAGAAGATGATTAATGAACTGGAGGTGGCTTTTATTCTCTGATGAACGCAATCATGCTGTGTGATCTTCATCATGAGCCACCGGGAGAAGACAGCATCACCATGTCCTTGTCATGGCACTGTAGCTAGGGGGCAGTGCCAGAGGCTGACAGACCTGTTTCTCTGGCCAATGTCTTCTGTCTACTGGCTTTATGTATGTGCATAAGTTATTTAATCCCTCCCACCTTAGGATCCTAATTTTAAAAACAGATCTGTTTTTCTTCAACTGGTAAAGAGAAGGATGGGGTAAAACATGATGTTGCTTTGAAATGTCCGCCTTCTGAAACCAAAGCTGTCAGTATTATAAAGATAATGGCCCAGGACAGTCAGTCTGTCTGTGAGATTATAGATAACCAAGCCAACAGATCAAAGGAAGGCTGGATCGGAGGGGCGGGCCACCCAAGCACCATGTTCTGAAGATGCACCCTGCACCTTGTATTTAAGTGTTGACTGAGATAACTCAGTCAGAAGCAGATCAGACACATCTATCTTCCTACTGAAGTTCGGTTAGACTTAGATTATTTCTCTGCTCCAGGTTCTCCTCCTGGACCAGCATTTGGAGTTCTCATTATGACTATTTCAGATTTTTAATGTCTTTCCTTTAAATTCCATATCATTTAGACAATCCTAATACCAAATCGTAGTCAGGGCTTCTCTGGTTCCAGTTTTCAGCAGGCTTTCTCTCTGGAATCCAGAACTCCAAAGCCTCCATGCCTCACACAAGCATCCCTTTTCACCTGTTACACGTTAGCAGTTGCTCTGCTGTGGTCCAGCTCTGGACATCTTCCTCCTCCTCCTCCTCCCCCACCCCAGAATAAGGAGGAACTGAAGAGCAGCCCAGGGGCAAGACCCCTACAAGAGTTCAGTGCCTCTTCTTAGGCAGGGTGAGCCATTGCTACTCACTGTTCATGGGACAGAAAAGTCACATGACCTCCCCACACAGGAAGCAGAAACACCTCCAGCTCAAAGGGGCAGGCCTAGGTAAGGATCCTTTACAAGATCCAGCAGAAAAGTAGAATAACAGGAACCCATATCCAAACACACACGGCAACCGAAGTCTGACACAGCTTTGCCTGCACAGACCGTGGACAGCTGGCTTGTGAATATGCAGGTGTGCGTGGGAAAAGCCACTGGTGTCCCACCCCACATTGGTAAAGCTAAGAACTGGGTTCAGAACTCAGCCACGCTTGGACCTGAATGGGAGGTGGTTTTGGAGAGGCGAGAAGAATTTGGTCTAAGGCTATAGCAAAGATCCCCTGATGTGTTTGTGTGGCCCATCCCAGGGTCCAAAGGACAGCAAGCCTAGCTGGGTTTGTTTTCAATTACTTTTAAACCCATCTGAGCTCAGTGAACCCTGAACAAATTCTTGTTAAGCACTTTTTTCCTACTTAATATTTAATCCTTTGTCTACTTAACATGAAATTTAATCTACATAATCTTTGGGCTTGTAGGTCATCAAAAAGACCAGTATGTCAGAATTAGCTGGTGCCCAAGGAAGATTTTCAAGCTTTTCATATCAACAAGAGGTTAAACTCTTGTCAGAGTTTAAGTCAGAGCCTTTGGTTTTGTTAATCCAGAAGAGAGAGAGAGAAGTGACTCCAGTCTCATTCCCCACCCCTCCCAGCCCTTTCAGAGTTCGAGGAACAGGGACACCAGACCCTGTATGCCCACAGGGGGAAACATGCACTTCTTTCTTTTTTCTGCCATCTTGTTTGTCTGCCACAGAACACAACCTGATGTTTTCCCAGGATAAAAAACAGAGAAAACTTGCAAAATTCAATGAAAAATTAATTTCAAACTTTTACAAAGTCCTAAAGCTATGCTAACCAGGAAGAGGAAAAAAAAGATTCTTAAATGAATCTATTTTTCTTAAGAAAGTATCTGTGGCAGGTGGAAGATTCTATTTTTGAGAACTAGAAAAAAAAGGTACTGTGTAAATAGGAGTGGGCTAGCAAAAATAATGGGTGAAATTTGTTGTGAAAGTTAAAAATATCTCTGTACTTATTTTTTTTCTAGAATTATTTATATTATAGTAAAGTAGGTATTTAACACAAGATATAAATAAAACATTTATACAATTAGTGTAGATTAATTTTAGAGTTATTGGCACTGCACAAATAATTAATATAATATATACTTAATATAAATTTTATAACATTTATATATTTGATATATATTTTACTATATATACATACTCTGTGACCTATATGACTTATTAATATCTATAAAATAAATATAAATAATATGTCGCAGTTTTGACTAGATATGTATATATTTCTGATATTAAAAGCCTCGTCCCTGGCTCTGGGCACTGGGAGTGGCATTTCATCTACAAGGATGAAATGGCTGAAGAAATGTGCAGGCACATCCAGCACCTGGACAAGAGTATTTCTCAGGATGCTAAGAGGGAACAGGGTGAGTAAGGTGTATCCTAAGGAAATGGAGCGGCACATCTCACCATGCTGGAAACAGCGCATGCCCCCAGAGCAGCAGTGTCACGTGGGATCCTGTTCATCCCATCATGCTGGAAACAGCGCATGCCCCCAGAGCAGCAGTGTCACGTGGGATCCCATTAGACATGCACATTGTCGGACTTCGAATCTGCCGGGTAGTTCTGATGCCTGAACCCAGAGCCCTGGCAGGCCAGTAAAAGGTGTGGCTCAAGAATCCCAGCACTGCCAGCATTTAGCGTTGGGAGCCTGAGTCACTTCTCCACAGCCCCTCTTTGAGCATGTGGTAGTGCACCCCTTGGAGGATTGCAGTAATGCGTCCCACATGGCAAGGTCATGGCTGAGGCATGGCTGCCATGTGAGCGTTGTTCTAGCTATGCAGATTCTACGGGTCACTACTGTTACCCAGGGCTTTCTGACTTGATTGTGTATTACCACATTATTTTAATCTATCCACATCTTCTGCACTTTGGATGCTTCTAGCCGGTTACCTGTTTCCTCTAATTAGCCACAGTGTTCTGGTTGTTTACTTTCAGCAAAGGATGAACCCAGTGTTCTCTGCCTCCTTCCCAGATCCTCCATTCTCACAAGGGGCCCATCTCTCTGTTAGAAGGTTTTTTTCTTCCACTTCCGGCCACCCTGTGCCCTCTCAGCGCTCCACTTCTGGTCACCCTGTGCCCTCTCAGCGCTGCAGGAGTAGCTTCTTCCCACTCTTCTTGCAGCCGCAGTGTGCCTGATGCGTAGGTTCACTCCCTCCAGAGCTGGACTTTATTCTTTATCTTCAGAAAACAAATGGTGTACCGCAGAGCAAATGCTAAACAAATTCATGTCCTGTGTCTTTCTTGACTGGAAGTAGGAAAGGACAATCCTGACTCGAGGACTTCAGTGAAGGAATCATAGTTCTGAGAATTACAATCCCAACCAGGAAGCGTTAGCAGCATGAACAACCTGGGAAACTAATACATGATATTTCCAGAGACTAACCCTGCGGTGTGGTTTTCATGGAGTTGCCTCTCTAGAGGATTAAAAGAGGGAACACCTCACAAAAGCCCATTTATCAGATCACCCATAATTAGCCTGTGGAAAACTATGGGTGTCTCTTAGCACTTTAGAAGATAAGCCATGTGGATTGTAGAACCACTGGGGGTGGGGGTGGGGATAAAAACCAAAGCTATAACATAAAAGCCTGTGAAATAGGAAGGTAAGAAGCAAATTCACGTTTTAAATGTCATGTATTTATGTAAGGTGTATGTGTGAATTTATGTGCACCGTGCATATGCAGTGCCCATGGAAGCCAGAAGAGGGGCTCCCACCCCCTGAAACTGGAGTTACAGATAGCTTGTCTGCTTGCCGCTGCTGGGAATCAAACTTAGGTCTTTTGGAATAGAAACAAGTACTCTTAACCACTGAGCCTTCTCTTCCTCCATCCCAAGACGTTCACTTCTTGAAGGAAGGCTGCTGAAGAATTAGAGTAGTCCGGGCATGTTGTGAAGTGTAGAAGCCAATGAATCAAACAACCGAACTGGCGTGTGCCAGGCAGATTACTGGGACCCACTAAGGTCTGGTGTCCATGGGACTGCAGGGGCGGAGAGGGGAATATAGTAACGTAAACCAGTAACTACCGCAAGTAAGGGACTGACAGGCAATCCAAAGTACAGAGCCCGAGATAGACACAAAGGTGCAAAGGCTGCCGGAGAGAAAAGGAAGAGGGACAGGGTGACTGGATGGAGAACGTGGGTAGCCAGGAAATAGACAATGTGCAGATAGATAATAGATCAATAGGTGATTTGACAGAGATAATGCAGAGATTACAGATTGTAGATAAAAGATAGGAAAATGACAGGTGATTGGTAATTGGTTAATAAATTATTGGTAAATTACATAAAGAGAGAGAAAGAGAGAGAGAGGGAGGGAGGGAGGGAGGGAGGGAGGGAGAGAGAGAGAGAGAGAGAGAGAGAGAGAGAGAGAGAGAGAGAGAGAATGAATTTCAGAAAAGAATCAAAAAGCCTCCTTAAGTTTAGACCATACCACAAAGAGCACAGGATAATGGGGCGTGCGGGGGCGGGGGGGGGGTCCTGCCTTCCACAGCCTT
This sequence comes from Apodemus sylvaticus, assembly GCF_947179515.1. Classification (NCBI taxonomy): domain Eukaryota; kingdom Metazoa; phylum Chordata; class Mammalia; order Rodentia; family Muridae; genus Apodemus; species Apodemus sylvaticus. Next base: position 2,852,122 of record NC_067486.1, on the reverse strand, counting down.
TTGCCTCCTTCCTCCCCTGACTCCCCAGCTGAGCCTTTCCCCACAGGCTTCAGTCTCCTCTTCTAGAGTCTCTGTCATTTTTTGAGACGGTGTTGACAGCCCTCTTTACCTAACTCTGTGACTCCAGAGTTGCGATGTATTTCCACAGGCAGTGGGGCTATTCCGGACTCTTCCTCTCTTGTGTGTGCTGTTTACTTCCTCTGCGCTTCCCCTTCCTGCCTCCTGCTTGGATCACTACAGCCTCGGTGGTGGGGGTGGGTTGACCCTTCTCTCCAGCGCCTTTTGCCAAGGAGCTCCCTCCAGGGGCTGGATTCCTAGCGAGGGCTGTGGTGGTAGCAACAGTTTCATTCTTAAAAATTCTTGGCCATTTAGCCTGTCCTGGGCATCTTGCCAGATGGCCAGGGATTCGAAGGTAAATGCCACACCCAGTGCTTTGAAGGAATCCTCAGGGGCCAGGCTGGCTGGGTGCTCTCCGATCTACCTGTGAACAGCACATGTCTGTCCCTCTTTCTTTCAGGCCATAGCAGAGCCCCATGGTAGCCAGGTGGGTGAAGGGGAGCGAGGACGCGCCACTTGCCCTGCAGAAGATTCCTGACCTACAGAGTGAGTGACCAGGTAGTAAAGGGCTTGGAGGGCGAGGGTTACAGACTGGGGGGAAGGGGTTAGAGGACAGAGGAGGTGGGCTTCCCTGAGACTGCCCCTTAGCTGTTGTTTCTCCCTCAGGGAGATTCTGAACCATGCTCTTACAGAGACCACGAGCCCCAAGCCTCATTGCTCGGAGGCAGTGCTCATGCCCGGATCCCAGAGCCAGGTGCTCAGGCTTGCAGCCAGAGCTTAGCAGAAACAGGAAGGCACACAGTTCACCCCAAGCCAGTTCCACTCCCCAGCAAGAGGGAGGGAGAAACAGAGGGAGAAACAGAAGCCCCACAGCCCTGCTTTCCAGGAAACAAGGCCAGTCCCCAGAATCTGGAGAGTGCCTTACAGGAAGAAGCGCCTCTTCTGTGTGCAGGGCACTCCTGTGTTTCACTCGGAGAAACTTAAGCCCTTGTTTTGGAATCAGTGGGCTGAGTGGCATGCATGTTCCCAGCCACTCTCCTTACGGACAGCGGGCCGCCTACATGTAAGCCTGCTTGCCTTTGCAGGGCTGCTGTCACAGCTGCCTCTGCTGTCAGCATGGCGGGCCCTCTCCAAGCTTCAGTGGGGTTACTTTCTTCCTCATGAACCAGAGTGTGGTCCGGGCACAAGAAGGAACTTCCATGCTCCCTGCCATGTCCCTGGCTCTAAGTCACAGATCCTAGGAAGTGTAAAGTAGGCTTCAAGGAGTTGAGGCTCTAAATAACTTGTGGCCTTCCTTTCCGATGAAAACAAAACACATCTTTCGACGAAGAAAAAAATAAAAAAGGCCATTTCAAGGGCTGTTCATAATGAAACAGGAAGATTTAATGGCCTGTGGCACCATTTTACATCCTGAGCAGGTGCTAGCATTCAATGGGGGCCCTTGTTTCCATGAAGTGATTTGCCTGCGTTCATTCTAAAATGAATTTTATTGCTGTAATATCTCTCTACCAGAAAGATTAGTGCCTGGATCATAAGACACTGCATATGCCCATTTATTGCTTTTCAAAGGGTGGATTTCCCACCTCCATCCCGCAATTCTTAAAATGCCAAGTGAGGTAGGGAGAAGCCATGCCAGCCAGGTAGAGTTTCTCTGTAATCGCCAATATTATCTTTTCTGAGGAATGTGGGAGTCACAGGTCCCCGTCGTCAGCAGGCAGAGTCTATAAGATGCTCTGTGGCCTGGCCTGGCCTGGCGGCCAGATCTTCCCCAGCTGCTGGCTGTCAAGGCAGGGCAAAGGCTCCCAGAGGCTGAGCGGGGAGCCCAGAGCTACTTCTCGGTAGGTTTGTTTCTTTTCTGCGATCGTGTTAGGTTTCTTCACTACGTATCCTTTCGTTTGTTCTTAAAATAGACCACTCCAGCTGGTTCTATTTTGATCTAAAGAACAGAGCAGAATTGTGTGTGTGCCTAAATATCACACCTAAAATGACATTGGTAGCGCTTGTCTAAGAATAGCCTGTACAGCAATGGAGATGGGAAGAAACCTTAATTACTTGCTACCAAAGGGGCTTTAGCTGCTTGATAATTGGGCTTTTCCTAAATGTCACCAGAGGCGGGAGAAACCGTAGATGCGAAGTTATTCACTCATACGAGGGCAGCAAATGATTTGCTCCAACATATGCAAGTTGAAAGGGAGGTGCGGATATATATTGATACTTCTTTGTCTCTGAAAACTTGGAGTAATATTGCTATACCCAAACTATTTTATGAGTAGTCAATCTTACATATATAATTTCATATATAAGACCAGTTCTGGATCTGTCCAAGCAAGTTTTAAATATTATCATGAAAAATTATTAAAGCTGACTATATGTAAATGCTGGTAATGTTTTGTAAGATATTTGCATAACTTCTGGTATTATCAAGAAAAAAACTAATTTTGTTTTTAGAATAAGACTTTATGTAGGTGCTAATTTAATCATCATGAAATCTGGAGAAATAGGGATACCATAGTTAGCTCTTTTTTACCTAACAGAAACACAGAATTGCTTGGAAAAGGGCAATTTCAATTAAGGAACTGCCTTTACCAGACTGACCTGTAGTAGGCAGGTCTATGGGGGCATTTCGTTGACTGATAATTCATGTTGGAGGCACCAGCCTACTGTGGGCAGTGCCATCCCCTAGCAGGTGAGTCTAGGCTATACAAGAAAGGTAGCTCAGCAAGACAGAGCAAGCAAGCCAATAAACAGAGTTCCTCCACAGTCTCTGCTTCAGTTCCTGCCTTGAGTTCCTGCCCTGACTTCCCTCACAATGGCTTGTGGCCTGTAAGATGAAATAAGCTCTTTCCTCCAGACGCTGCTTTTCATCAGTGTTTTATTGAAGTAACAAAAAGCAAACAAAGACAGAGGATGTTACTGAGGATGGGGTAAAAACCCACACAGGTATAAAGGACATGGTCCCAGTTAAAAATTAAAAAGATGAGGTCTAGACAGGCTGAAAGTTTGTGCTATGTCACATAGACAATCAGCTGCAGAGTTGAGGGTTTCATCCATGCTAGCTCTTCCAAAGTCTCAGTCCCTTCCACAGCTGCTTCCACCGCTCTGGTTCAAGCTAGCCTGCCCTTCACAGTTCTATTTCCTTCCTTACATCCATACTTAGTGTTCCCTCCACCTCCTGAGTTCTCTAGGTGTAGGTTGGAGCTGCTGAGGGGTGAAGACACTGGGTGCAGTTGCACCCGCTCTGGACATATGCAGACATTGTTCTGATAATTTTTCCCCAAGTAGACAGCATGGTATTACTTCACCATGTATTATGCACACCATGTTAAGTTCAATAAATGATCTGGAGGTGGTTTATGGTGTAAAGCACTGAGAATGATGTGCACAGAATGCATGCAGACAATTTGTCATTTCCATAAAGGAAACACGGTTCACAGAAGGGTTTTGTATCAATAGGGCACCCTGGAAACAGGGAGTCCCTGGAAACTGTCTCAGTTTTACTTCCTGTTGCTATGTTAAAATAACCTGTCAAAAACAACTTGGGATTCTGGAGAGTTGGCTTAGGAGTTAAGATAGCTTACTGCTCTTGCAGGGGACCCAGTTCCCAGCACCCAAGTCAGTCAGTTATGACCACCTGGAGCTCTATTAGCTCTGGGGAATCTGATTCCAGGCACAACCTCCCAACACACATATATGTACATAAATCTTTTATGTGGGAAACAGCTAAGTGAAGGAAGGCTTTATTTTAACTCAAAATCAGGTTCCAGTTCTTCATGGGGAGGAAGTCACAGACAGGAGCCTGATACAGCCACTCACATCACATCTATACTGGAGAAACAGAGCACAGAACACATGGCTGCTTAGACACTTTCTCTGCTCTTGGTAGAGGCAACCAGCTGCAGAGCCAGGATCCCCTTACTAAGGAATGGTTCCAGTTGTAGCATACAGGTTTTCACACCTCAACTGATAGAATCATAAAAATCCACCATAGACACACCCACCAGCCAACTTGATCCAGACAATCCCTCATTGAAACTCTCCTCCCCATGTGGTTTTAGATGGTGCTGAATTGACAATTAAAACTAACTGAAAGACACCAAGAGACAACTGTATATTCAGTCTTATGGCACATGGTAATAGAATATAGTTACTGCATGTGGTAGGAGATTAACACCAAACTGTAACAAAAGGATCCTGCTATTGCCTTTTCTACTTTCTTGACATCACACCACAAAGGTCGTAAGTCACATCTTTCTTTATTTCTTTAGGTGGTCCAAAGATGGATGCCATCCACATTGGCATGTCCAGTGCCCCATTGGTGAAGCATACCAATGGGGTTGGACTCAAGGCCCACAGACCCCGAGTCATGTCGAAGAGTGGACACAGCAACGTGAGAATTGATAAGGTAGATGGAATCTATTTGCTCTACCTCCAGGACTTGTGGACAACTGTCATTGACATGAAGTGGCGATATAAGCTCACCCTATTTGCTGCTACCTTTGTGATGACCTGGTTTCTGTTTGGAGTGGTCTACTATGCCATAGCTTTTATTCACGGTGACTTAGAACTCAGGGATTCTAACTCTAACCACACACCCTGCATTATGAAAGTGGACTCTCTCACGGGAGCCTTCCTCTTTTCCTTGGAATCTCAGACAACCATTGGCTATGGGGTCCGTTCCATCACAGAGGAGTGTCCCCATGCTATCTTCCTCTTGGTTGCCCAACTGGTTATCACCACCTTGATTGAGATCTTCATTACGGGAACCTTTCTGGCCAAAATTGCAAGACCCAAAAAGCGAGCCGAGACCATTAAGTTCAGCCACTGTGCTGTCATCAGCAAGCAGAATGGAAAGCTGTGCCTGGTGATCCAGGTGGCCAACATGAGGAAGAGCCTCTTGATTCAGTGCCAGCTCTCCGGGAAACTCCTGCAAACACACATCACCAAAGAGGGAGAGCGCATTCTCCTCAACCAGGCCACTGTCAAATTCCACGTAGACTCCTCTTCCGAGAGTCCCTTCCTCATCCTGCCCATGACCTTCTACCACGTGTTAGATGAGACAAGCCCATTGAGGGACCTCACACCCCAGAACCTAAAGGAAAAGGAGTTTGAACTGGTGGTGCTTCTCAATGCCACTGTGGAATCCACCAGCGCAGTCTGCCAGAGCCGAACGTCTTACATCCCAGAGGAGATCTACTGGGGCTTTGAGTTTGTGCCTGTGGTTTCTCTCTCCAAAAATGGAAAGTACGTGGCTGATTTCAGTCAATTTGAGCAGATCCGGAAGAGCCCAGATTGTACCTTCTACTGTGCGGATTCTGAGAAACAGAAGCTTGAGGAGCAGTACAGGCAAGAGGATCAGAGGGAGCGTGAGCTGAGGAGCCTCCTGCTCCAGCAGAGCAACGTCTGACCCCGGCCGGCCTCTGGGCCCTCCTAACCAGGGCTCCTCTCAGAACAATGGCTGCCATGAACATGGAACAGGCAGCCCTGCCACCAAATAACACGCACGTTCACGGCCATCTTCCCCTTTGATCTTATGACTGAACAAGCATTTCTGGATATAAAAGGATGTCTTCAGAGTGCCTGGTCAGAGGTGAATACTCAAATTCAGATTTTTCCCCCTAAAATGGAGCTGTACATTGAAGAACTGAGTGTAGGAAGATGGAGAGGATTCCCTTTGGAGGGCAGACACAGCACTGATAGTGAATGACATGCATGTCTATTCAAGAACACCTGCTTATAATGCAAAGTATTTATTTAACCCACCTAACCAGGGCATTGGTGGCTGAGGTCTGAGGCATAATTCGCTATTTGCTCATAGCACTGCTTAAGAATGCACTCTTTCTCATGTTCAAGTACATACATTTTTACTTGCAATGGCGGTTATCTGGTGATGGCCAAAAAAAATGTTGGGAAAGCAGGGGCTTATGCCTGCTTTCCCAACAGGGGCTTGCAAAATACAGTTGATTTAATTGTACATTCTTCCATAGACTTTAATTGTGTGGAGTGAACATAATCAAATCAGGAATCAAGAGCTCAGAAAATATGTCCATTTCTTGATTCTATGGTCTCCATCTCTTCTGGGAGGAATCATGTACTACTCTCTTTTTCCTTCAAAATGTCCTTCACAGACAAGCCAAATAGTACCATTTGGGGACCTGTTGACAACACTCACAGTCAGGTTTCAGCCAGGCTTACAGAAGCATCAGTGTTAAAGGCTCTGAGTAATGTTTCCAATGCCATTTGTCTAGATCCACATGGGAAAAAAGAGCATGTGAGTCCCACGACCGTGTGTCCTCCAGGTCTGCCCTCTGTCAGTGTTGTCAGTCAACACATCCATCTCTCAGCTATTTCAGCTTGTCCCTGTAAACATCCCTTGGCCACAAAGAAATTGCACAGAGTTACTAGTATCTTAAGAATGAGACAGTTCCTGAGAGCTGTGACTGTCACAGTTGGGTTAATTCATGGACTGAAGACTACAGTCACCACAAAAGAAAACTGAAACTGTGTCACAGAGAGGAAGTCTGCATAGATGCTGCAGTTTGCATCTCATGACACAAAGCAGAGGAGCTAAGGGACAGAGGTGTCTGTGAGCAGGAGGACCCCTGTGCAAGAGCCTAGAGCAAGTGTGTAGTATAGTTCAGCGTTACAGGGGCAACATTTTGCCTCTAAAAACTATAGGAGTATAAATAACACTTGTGTTTCCTTGGGAAAGAGAGCAAGTGGGCTAGGACTGACTTAATAGATAAATGCTGCATGCTCATTTCATCAGGACAAACTAGAAATTCACTCAAGTGCCATGTGACCACGAATGTGCAGGCAACACACACACTCCCCTCATACAACATGCCAGTGTGTACTCTGACTCTGCAAACACAATACCAGGTATGTGGGGTCAGATGTAAAACTAAGAAAGTCTACCACTCATGTTTATCAGATTCTTTAAGAAAAATGAACATGTGGGCCCAGAGAAACTGGGGAGACTTTAGCTGGATATTGCTGTCAGTGTGAACTACTGCACACTCAGTCATAATCTCATGTGACCATATTTGCAAGTGTCTTTCCTTTAAACAACAACAAAATGTGGAAATAAAATCTTTGGGTTGGAACTGAGCTAATGCAGTAAGAGCCTGAAAGGTTTGCAGAACGATTTCTATTAAGGAAGATTTGGGGCTGAAGAAGTGGCTCAGTGATTAAGGGCACCAATTCAAATGTCCAACACCCTTGTAAAATGCCATGGAGGAGGTCACAAGCCTGTAAATATAGTACCATGGGGAGCTGAGACAGGGGGATCATTGGGGCTCACTGGATACCAGAGAGTTCCAGGCTCAGTAAGAGAATGTTTCAGGGGGATAATGCAGATAAAGGACAGTGACCTGTTCTGGCCTCCAGGCACATGCATGCTCTCCCCACGCCTAACACCAGTCTCTGTCTGTCTGTCTCTGTCCCTCTGTCCTTCTCTGTGTGTCTGTCTGTCTCTCTTTCACACACACACACACACACACACACACACACACACACAGAGAGAGAGAGAGAGAGAGAGAGAGAGAGAGAGAGAGAGAGAGAGAGAGAGAGGAGCATCTTTTCTGTTTCTGATTTGATGGCGGTCTGTGTTAGTGCCCCCTCTTTTTGAACTGTTAGATGTTTGTCTGTCCAGACATTAGTCCCTTCTGCTATTAATCCTGTGCATTTGTGTCACATGTTACAGTAGAATCAATAGGAAAAATCATATTGTGAGGGTGCTTGTGGTGACTTTTCTATTGTATTATGAAACTCCTCACCCCAAATCCACCTTGGTGGCCATCTGAATCTCATTAATCCCAGTAACTCAGCTTGCTTCTGATGTATACGGTACAATGATAACATATCAGTCTCAAAATCATCTTTGTATAATCGCTGGACATATTATATTCATCCAGCTTTGGAATAATAGCTGATCATTTGAAATCTTTTGTAATACACACAAATATATGCAGTGCCTTCAAAACCAATGTCTGGGCCAGGTGTGCTGGTACACACCTGTGACCCCAGCACAGGGGAGGTGGAGGTACAAGGGTCAGGAATTCAAGGCCAGCCTCCGTGACATAACACCTCCATTACAGGAGCCTCTCTAACAAAATACATAATGTTTAGGTCAATAAATCATCTTGTAACATAATATTTAGTAAGTAATTCTATAGTTGGTGGGTTTGAAACTTCACATTTTTCAGAATCCTTTAGATGTCACATATTCTCATGTTAATTTACTGGTTGAAGAGTTAAGTGATAAACTACTGGATGTTATCTAGACAGTTTTCTGACAGAAGCAGATTCAGAAGAGTCATCAAAACAATGGCGTGTTTAACCTGAAGAAAGCTTTGTGTTTCTTCAGAAACTCAATCCAATCACCTTCTCAATGACTCTGTGAAATTGTTCTTCATTTGGGAGACCACAGGGCAGCAGATCGATGTATACCACAAGCCATGTCTTCTGTCCCGCTACCTGTGACCACAGACAAAGGAGAACTGTACCTCTGACCCATACAGTGAGCTGCTTTGGGTGGAGGGTGGGAGCTAAACATTGGTTCTGTTTTCTTTTTCATGGGGGAATTAACAGTGAAGTTTTTGTATATCTAAAAATAAATGCAGAGTAATGAGAAAAATAATTTTATTAGAGTGGATCAAATATTTAGAAAAATGTAAACACCTGTTTTGTTTGATCTTTAATTGAATTAAATTTCTACTTTGAATTGGCTGTGGTTTTGACATCACTGAAGTGTAAAATTATTTTTTTAAAGGCCACTTACTCTAATGTGGAGAGACCTTTCTATTCCAATGTAATTCTCTTTCAATTAGATCCTTGTAATATGTGGAAAGAGGATATGTCAGCGTAGAAAGAAAGGAACCAGGGAGAGAAAGACGAAGGAAAGAGGAGCAAATGGGGGGAGGAGAGCGGAAGGGGAGCCAGGGCCTCTGCCAGATGCTCACCAACAGCCCCAGCGGAGGTGTTGACTCTGCTGAGTGTCTGTGGCCTGTGATGAAGGCTCCACCATACATGGTTATTTCTCTTCCTATTGCCTATACAGTGTTTGAAAGAGTTGCTTCAGACAGAGGCTGGCTCAGCCTAATTTTCTCTGATGATATTTTTAAACTTAAGCTACTCTGCCTCAAGTCTTGGTTTCCACTTCCAATGCTGCCCACTTGTATGTAAGACATACAAGTTGGTCTGGTTATGGGACCAAGGCAGGCCATGAGGTACATGACTTCCTTGTGAGGATATACAGCTTCCCATTTCTCTTCCATGCACGCTCTGCCCTGTGTGGCTGCCACGTTGACTTTAATGCATGTTACTTGTGCCCTGATCTTAAAGCTTATGGCTGGCAATGGGTGATTATCTGCCTCAGAGACATGTGAGCACCTCTGAGGTCTCCAGATCTGCAGCAAAATGACAGAAGCCTTTGGAACTTTGCTGGGATTTTAAAGGAACCAGAGACATGGCCTTTGGCATCAGAGTAAGAGTCAGGAATTTATGAGAAATATGCTGGGGTGGCTGGGGGGATGACTCAGCAAAGTGCTGCCTTTGCAGCATGAGAACCTGAGGACCCCCCCCCCCAAAACTCACTTACGAAAAGCCAGGCATGGTGGCCCAGAGTTTGTAGTCCTAGAAGTCGAGAGATGGTGATGGTCAAATCTCCAGAGCTCCCTGGCCAGCCAGCCTAGCTGACTTGTAAGTTCCAGGCCAATGAGAGATCTGCCTTAAAAAGCAAGGTGCAAGTCTGACCTCTTCTGTCTTCAGGTGCCCACCAAAATGATTGTCTGCTGTTAGGTTACAGCAAGCTGCCACCCTACCCTTCTGAATTGCAGAGATTTCCTAGAAACCCCAATGAATGCAGTTCGGGCTATTTCTTTCCAAAGCAAGAATGCCATAGAAGCAGCAGCAGAGGGGCTTCCTTGGGCAGGTGATGGGAACAGATGTAGAGACAAACAGGAGGTGGGGCTCAGGGAACCCGGAGAAGTGGGGGAGGAAGGACTGCAGAAGCCAGAGAGGTCCAGGACGCCATGAGAACACCGCCCACAGAATCAACTAAGCAGGACTCAAAGGGGCTCACAGAGGCTGAGGTGATGACAATCAGGGCTCCCTGTGGCTCTGACCTAGGTCCTCGCGTCTATTATGATTGTCTAGTTTGGTGTTCCTGTAGGACTCTTGCAGAGGGAGGTACGGATCCCCTGATTGGTTCTTGATCGTTTCAATAAAGAAGCTAAGAGCCAATTGCTGAGTGAAGGGTAAAGGTGGAATTTCCGGGTCCCAAGAGGAAGAGAAAGGACGAGGGGAAGGAGACTCGAGGCTTGTTCAACCAGGTTTTGGAACAGAAACACGAACAACCATGTAAGATCTTGGGGTAACTAGAGTCGGAGGCCTCCAACAAGGCTGGAGGCTGGCTGATAGAGATCAGCTGAATGGTCAGCTGATAAGATTAGGGAGAGAGATTTCAGTGCCCAGCAATTGTGCAATCTGGCTAGTTTTAAAATAATAAAGCTGTCTGGTGTTTTTCTCCTGTGGAGCTGAGGTGGGCAGGAGGAAGAGAGAAAATGGGGTGGTGGTTGATGGAGGCTTAACAAAGCCAGCCAGGAGGAAGAGGTAGCTGGTGGAGCAGCTCTGGGCTTTCCAGGGTTGAGGGTTGGTTGCAATCGATCTGATCCGGAGCTAAGTGGGAGCTGCAAACAATAGACTCCTAACAGTGGGAATGGGGCGTGTCTCTGACTCTTGCCTGCTCTTGGGACCCTTTCCTCCTACTGGGTTGTCTCATCCAGCCTCGATATGAGGTCTTGTGCCTAGTCTTACTGTAATTTGTAGTGCTGTTTGTTTGATAACCCTGGAATGGATGCTCCTTTCTGAAGGGAAATAGAGGAGTGGATCTGGAGGGGTCGGGTAGTGCTGGGAGATAGGAGAAACTGAGGTCAGGGTGTAATGTGTGAGAGAAGAATAAAGAAAAAGAAGCAGCAGCAGGAGGTGAAAGCTAAGCTCCAGCCCTGTTTCCTCTTCCCCATCCATGGCTCCCAACTTCGTTCTATTTCCTTGGCATCAAATAGGCAAATCATTTAGCTAATCTAAAACCTGACCATAGGAACTTTTGCTCTCCAATGTTTATGCTATAGAACTAAGGAAGGCAATTAACTGGGGAGGGGGGGGGGTCGATAGTCAGTTGCTAAGAAGATTACAGGAGTGGAAAGTCAGAGTAACAGATACTTGAATATAATAAGCCTCCGATGAGGCTGGCAGTGTGGCTCAGTGGTGTAGCGTGTGCCTGGCTAACACAAGTCCTGGGTTTGATCCCCAGCACCATAAAACAAAACTGACAAATAGCAAGAATGTTACAGGAAGGTGAATGCAGTACTATCCCAGCTCACTTAACACTATAGGGTCAGGGAGGCCATGTGGACTGGATATCTTTTCCTATGTCCTATATCTTTGGTTTTTTTGTTTTTTGCATTTTTGCTTGTCCTATATCTGGTCGTTTTTGTCCTGTGTCCTGTGAGGATGCCTTTAAAGTCCTGTGTTCAGCAGTTTTTCATTCATAACCCAACAGCCAAGTCAGTCTTAAAAAAAAAAATCTTCAAAGTTAGGGCATGGAGAGATGGCCCAGCAGTCAAGAGCACTCACTGTTCTTGCAGAGGACCTGAGTTTAGTTTCCAGCTCCCACATGGTAGCTCACAGTGACCTGTAACTCCAACTTCCTGAAGTCCAATGCTCTATTCTGGACTCAATGAAGACCGGCATTAATGTGCCCACAGCCCCTATGTCTGTACTCATGCACATAAACAAATTCTTCAGGTGTAGCTGGACATTGTTATCCAACTTTGCAAGTCCACAGAGAGCATTGCCACAGCCTGAGCTAGAGGCTCCTTTCTTTTTTTTTCTTTTTTTTTTTTTTTATTCGATGTATTCCCCTGTGCCCATGTCCTCCAGGGTCTTCCCCAGTTTCTTTTCGATTAGTTTCAGTGTGTCAGGTTTTATGTGGAGGTCCTTGATCCATTTGGAGTTGAGCTTAGTACAAGGAGATAAGAATGGATTGATTCGCATTCTTCTGCATGCTGACCTCCAATTGAACCAGCACCATTTGTTGAAAAGACTAACTTTTTTCCAGTGGATGCTTTCAACTCCTTTGTCAAAGATCAAGTGACCATAGGTGTGTGGGTTCATTTCTGCATCTTCAATCCTATTCCATTGATCTGCTTGCCTGACATTGTACCAATACCATGCAGTTTTTATCACTATTGCTCTGTAGTAAAGTTTAAAGTCTGGGATACTGAATCCCCCTGAAGTTCTTTTACTGTTGAGAATAGTTTTAGCTATCCTGGATTTTTTGTTATTCCAGATGAATTTCTAGCTCTATGAAGAACTGGGTTGGGATTTTTATGGGGATAGCATTGAATCTGTAGATTGCCTTTGGCAAGATGGCCATTTTGACTATGTTAATCCTGCCAATCCATTTCAAATGATTTCCCCTTTTCTGGGTCCCCACTCCCCGCAAGTCCCATAAGCCCTCTTCCCTCCCCCTGTTTCTCCATCTACTCCTTCCCACTTCCCTGTTCTGGTATTCCCCTATACTGCTACACTGAGTCTTTCCAGAACCAGGGGCCACTCCTCCGTTCTTTTTGGACATAATTTAATATGTGGATTATGTCTTGGATATTCCAAGTTTCTAGGTTAATATCCACTTATCAGTGAGTACATACCATGATTGATCTTTTGAGGACTGGGCTACCTCACTTAGTATGATGTTCTCCAGCTCCATCCATTTGTCTAAGAATTTTATGAATTCATTGTTTCTAATGGCTGAATAGTACTCCATTGTGTAATATACCACATTTTTTGTATCCATTCCTCCGTTGAGGGACACCTGGGTTCTTTCCAGCTTCTGGCTACTACAAATAGGGCTGCTATAAACATAGTGGAGCATGTGTCCTTATTGCATGCTGAAGAATCCTCGGGGTATATGCCCAAGAATGGTATAGTAGGGTCCTCTGGAAGTGTCATGCCCAGTTTTCTGAGGAACCTCCAGGCTGATTTCCAAAGTGGCTGCACCATCTTACAATCCCACCAGCAGTGGAGGAGTGTTCTTCTTTCTCCACATCCTCGCCAGCACCTGCTGTCTCCTGAGTTTTTGATCTTAGCCATTCTGACTGGTGTGAAGTGAAATCTCAGGGTTGTTTTGATTTGCATTTCCCTAATGATTAATGATGTTGAACATTTCTTAAGGTGTTTCTCAGCCCTCCGAAGTTCTTCATGTGAAAATTCTTTGTTTAGCTCAGTACCCCACTTTTTAATGGGATTATTTGGTTCTCTGGGTTCTACCTTCTTGAGTTCTCTGTATATATTAGATATTAGCCCTCTGTCAGATTTAGGGTTGGTGAAGATCCTTTCCCAATCTGTTGGTTGACATTTTGTCCTTTTGACATGAATGTATGCCACTTTCCTGGAAGGGAGAGCATCCACACAGCTACCACCACAGACGTGGGTAATCCAAAGACATGTTTCCCCAGCCTCTTCAGTTAGCCAGAGTACATTTCCACAGAGTGTGGAGCCATTTATGCCTCTCTTAGTCAGTGCAGGGCCAGCTTAGGCAGGAAAAGCCCTATATCAAGAATGCCAAGTCACCCTCTCTCACGTGTGAAGAAGCCAGGCTCTGTGACCCAAACATGACTGAGGCTGACATTTCTGGGCTCCCCACCATCACTGGAGATGCAGAATAAGATGTGCCAGCCTTCATCCATGCAAGTATAAAAGTGTCACAATATAACCCATTTATTTATAATCAAAAATTTCATTAAATCTTTGAAAATTGGGTTTATCTTAAAATTCTGTAACCAAATTTCCTGTTTAGCTCCTCCTCTATATGATACGGCCCTTATTTATCCCTGCATCTTTATTCTGGGTCAAATTTCATTTATTATCCTTGTTTCCCCATGCCTAGTGACATCTAATCTGGTCCCCTTCCCCAGAACATACGCATAATTAAAAGTTAGAGCACACCCAGAGTCAGTCTCTACAGGATCGACCATTGATGGCTATGCTAAAAGTCAGAAGTTGCCGCCTATGAGTATCAACTGTTAGCTTATTGATACTATGAAAAGTGGTTACACATTTATCTCATATTATGGGAAGGCACGGAGCTGCTGTGAGGGCTGCAGGGAAGGAAGCGCAGCGGCTCCCAGGCAATCCTGATCCTGTCAGTGAGTTTAACTGTTCTCTCTGCTGCTGTCACGGCTGAGGAGTGAGGATGTTGAACCAAACCGAACTGTTACAGGAAGCGTGACTAGCGGGGGCTTTTACAAAAACAAGCCTCCAGAGGACAAAAGGAAGCTGTCTTGTGTGCAGACAGAGTATTAAATAGCAGGCAGGAGAGGAAGGCAGGATGATAGCCAGCCAGATCTATTTTTGAGAGATTATTTCTGTAGGCTCTGGAGGAGCCTACAGAAGGTACAAAAAGACTCTGGTACACAGAATCAGTAATCCAAAAGGACACACTACAGGAAACAGCTTAGTAAAATTCTCAAGGAAGTAATGGGGACCCAATCCCAAAGACTACTCCGAGTTTAAGAGCCAGCAGCTCACTACTTAGGACAATAGTCTCTCAAATCATCACGACCAAGCTCCTTGTTTTCTGCAGAAAGACATATGACTCTTCACTGTTCCCTAAGATGAGTGGTCCCTTGTGTTTTATGAAAAGATAAGGAGAGAGAATATGTTTGGAGGAGGTGTAGTTAGATGTGGGGAAAGAGGGCACCTCCAAGAGTCCATGCTGAGGCATCTCTTCCCCCTGAGGTGCCATCCACAGGACGGCATAGTATAGAATAGAGTATTCAGGACATGAGGAGGGGAGTTGAGAGAAAGGGGAGAGAGAGAGAGAGAGAGAGAGAGAGAGAGAGAGAGAGAGAGAGAGAGAGAGAGAGAGAGAGAGAGAAGAGAAGAGAAGAGAAGAGAAGAGAAGAGAAGAGAAGAGAAGAGAAGAGAAGAGAAGAGAAGAGAGGAGTGGAGTCCAGCCAGGACATGAGGAGGGGAGTTGAGAGAAAGGGGAGAGAGAGAGAGAGAGAGAGAGAGAGAGAGAGAGAGAGAGAGAGAGAAAGAAGAGAAGAGAAGAGAGGAGTGGAGTCCAGCCATGAGCATATGGAGGGGGGGTGGGGAGAGAGCAGAAATGGGCAAAAGGACAGAGGGAGCCAGGTGGTGGTGGCGCAAGCCTTTATTCCCAGCATTTGGGAAGCAGAGACAGGTGGATTTCTGAGTTCGAGGCCAGCCTGGTCTACAGAGTGAGTTCTAAGACAGCCAGGGCTACACAAAGAAACCCTGTCTTGAAAAACCAAAAGAAAAAAGGAAGGAAGGAGACAGAGGGAGAACAAGAAGGCAAGAGAGAGCAGAGGACAGGCAAGCAGCCCCTTTTATAATGAGTCAGGCATACCTGGCCATTGCCAGGTAACTGGGGGGCAGAGCTTAGAAAAGATGCTAACATTGCTCTCATGGATCCTTACCTACTCTGATGGAATTCTCTGTGGCAGGATAGTGATGCTGGTTTCTCAGACTTGGACCATTGATTGGTGCATGATGGAGTGCATTGACTACCACGTGTGTGCACTTTACTCCTAAGAGCGACCACATAACAGACCAACAACTTCAACCATCTCCTCTAACACTCTATGGATCTGTTCTCTTTTACAAGACTTATCGCCACATGTATGACCACAAGCAACCTTCTTCTGTCCCCGCTACTATGTGGACCATCACAACCGATGAAAGCCAGAGGTTACAGGTGTTCTGTCTTCATTCACGGGATGTTAACAGTGGGGTGCTGATGCTGGCTGTAATGGAGAAGGTTTTATTGTGTCCTCAGAAATCTCAGGGATAAACTTACTTGGTATAACCATTCCTAGTCATAGTAGTCACAGGAATGAGTGACAAGACCAGAGACTACAACGCTGGGCTGTAGCTGGTGTTCGTGTGCACACGCACCGTGCTCAGAACCAGGGTCTTGATCATGCTAAGCTATTTCTCTGCCATTCAGCTCTATCCTTATCCCTGCCGTTTGTTTTATTTTGAGATAAGGTCTTGCTGAGTTTCCCAGAGTGTACCCAAACCTTCCTCCTGCAGAGTCTCCATAGTAATTGAGATTTTGGAGTGTCCGATCACATGTGCAAAGCACTATTTTATATCTGAGCCTAAAGGAATGTGTTTGCAGCCTTTCTAGCCCCAGGGCAGAAGATGAAATCCATGCCTTATCTCTTTCTTCTAATTCCTTTCATTTTCTTCCATGGTCAGAGATCTGCCCAGTGGGTTTGTCACACATCCTTTCCAACCCAAGTCCCTTTACTTGTATTGGTCCATGGCTTTTTGATAAGTTCAGAGACACTTCTTGACAGAAGTCTTGGAAGCTTGGATATGGGTGTGGCTGTAAATCAACACACCTATTTAAAATCCACACCGCAGAGGTATGCATCCATGAGACAGCTGCTAGCAATCTGCTGAGCAGTCTCCCGTGGAAACTATATACACATACAACAACACATCTGCCGAGTCCCTTCTGGAGGCTTCTCCACAGGAGGCTCAGCTTGTCTGATGTGACCTCTTGGTGCTGACATGGCCTTGTTCTTGGTGTGAATATTTGGCTGTTGGAAATAAGCAAGCTGTGCAGACGGTAGGTTAACTTCGAGGGCTGCATTTGGAATGAGGCGAAGCTGGTTTTGTGGAGTGTGGCAGCAGCACTTTAATTCTCACTGAATTCCTCACTCTGTTTTCTAATCTGTTATTTCACTGGGTGACATCATCTGAGAACTATCTGACCTTTCCCAAGATGCACAAAGCCTTTATCAGACCCCACCCTGGGGACAGAGGATGTGGAATTTGTGTGCAACACTGTAACTGTAGAGCACAGTCTGGAAACTTCATACTCTCTTCTCAGAGATCCCCGAGTTTGTTCATCTGCCTTCAGCATTGAAACATCTCACACAAAGGCTGGAAAGATGAGCCAGGACGAGCCACCTTGGTAACCCCAGCACCACCCCCAAACCCACATAAAGGTGCAAAGAGAGGGCCCGTGACAAAGTTGTCCTTTAGCCTCCATGAGCCCTCCATGCATGGCATGTGCATGCCTTTAACAAATATCATAGACACACACACACACACAAACACAAATGGCTGAATCACTAATTTTTTATAAGAATGTCCATTCTTTCCCAGAAATACTTGGCTCGTGAAATCTGTATTTTGACATCTGGCTGCTCCCCTGCTTGAGTTTGGCACTGTGTTATTTTTGCATGCTTCTAACCCTTGTTACCCTTGTTACATATTTTTAAATTATGAGTATGTGGTGTTTCTGTGTGATGGACGTGTGCATGTGAGTACAGGTTCCCTAGGGGAAGTGTTGGACTCCATGGAGCTGGAGTTACAGACAGTTGTGAGCCACCTGATTTGAGAACTGGATCCCTCTGCAAGAGCAACATGTGTTCTTAACCACTGTGCCATCTCCCTGGCCCCACGGAACACGGTACAAACTTCCACATGAGGTAGGCCAAAATCTGGGCAAATGTGATAGTGGAATGGATTACCCTGGGCAAATGTGACGGCAGATTGGATTGCCCTGGCATTCATGAGCCAGGGGTGGGATGGAGTCCTTAGAGGCCTTCTATGCTTCAAGAAATGTGTTATTCGGGGACTAAGGACATGAGTTAAGAATCCAGATGCCAGTAAGATTCACAACGAGCAATTTAAAAGCATGCAGGATAGACTGGGGAGACCGCTCAGTGGGTAAGTTGCTTGGCAGGAAAGCATGAAGACCTGAACTCAGAACTCTGGTGCCCACAGAAAAATATGGGTGTGGCTAGTGCTAGTCAAGAAGAAGCAGGTAGGCCTCTGGAGTGCTGGCCTGCCAGTCTAGCCAGTCATCAGTACAGGTTCAGTGAGAGAAACTGTCCTCAAAAAAGAAAGAGAGCAGCTGAGGAACATATCCAAGGTCAACCTCTAGCCCCCATAGGCGTGTGTGTGTGTGTGTGTGTGTGTGTGTGTGTGTGTGTGTGTGTGTGAGAGAGAGAGAGAGAGAAAACACAGACACACAGGCACACATATACACATACACTCACATTTACACAGGCACACATACATATACACACATATACACACACATATACACATACATACATATGTACATACACACATACATACATACATGCAGACATATACAAGGCACACATATACATACATGTACACACATATGTACACATATACACACATTTACACATGCATACACACATACATATACATATATACACAAAAGCACACACATACATACACATATACACATATACTTACACCAACACACATGCACATACATATATATAGACATTCACAACCATACATTACACAAGCAAAACAAAAAAAAAAAAAAACAGTACATGGGAGTAGGAATGCCAGTCACTGAGATCAAGAGAGACACCCAACTGGTGCCCACCTGAGGAGGGACAAATGCTTGCCCAAAGACAAGACATGGGAGGAGGGGACCAGAGTTAAAGAACACCAGAGGAAAGGTCATGGTGACCAAGAGTGTGTACTTAGCTTGGTTCCAAGATCCTTTATGATTAAATTGTACCTCATCAAAGCAGGTAAGCACCCCTAGGACTTCACTTTCCAGACGATGAGACTGCATCTCAGAGAAGATCAGCAGCATCTTGTCTCCAAGGTTACCCATCTGGTGAGCAAGACTGACCCTACAAAATCTGCTTTCTGTCATGTCCTGTGTCTTACTGCAGAGACCATGTTAGGAAGCAGGCAAGAGCCAGGAGGATGTGGTAGTGATTGCCCTTAGAGCAAGGCAGCATGTCATGGGTCACCACGTACTTCATCACACAGAGCCACGGTGGGAGTGCTGTTCCACTTCCAGCTACCCAGGCACTGCTCTTCATAAACAGCAGAGTAAATAATAAAGACTTTTACCAGAGTGCTGCCAGCTGCAGGTGGATCAGATGAACCTGGTGGTTCTGAGAGGTCTGAAAGCCAGATTTGAGAAACACTTGACAGGCATTCAGCTTAAGATCTTGGCTGATTGTGCTGCATAGTGATATGCAAACCCAGTGGAGTTAGCAGAGCTGACCGGAATCTGATAATCAGCTTCTGAAGCCAACAGGGCAGGTAAGCAGTCCCAGAACAGTGTTGCTACAATGTCTAAGTCAGAGCTGGAATGATCCAGCTCCAGACACCAAAAAGAACTAGATTTGTACCTCAGAGAGCAAGGGCACGCTCAGAAGCTGCCTGCAGAGAAGCGATCTGACCGACAGATTGTGTCATCAGGGAAGACCCACCAGGGAACAGCGATGCTTTGTGAGCTTCCCACCACTGGAACAAATGCTGAGGTAATTAACAAGGAGGAGGAGGAGAGGGAGGGAAGAGGGAGGAGGGGAAGGAGGGAAGAGGGAGGACGGGAAGGAGGGAAGAAGGAGGAGGAGGGGGAAGAAGAAGAGGAGGAGAAGGAAGAAGAGGAAGAAGAGGAGGAGGAGAAAGGAAGAGGAAGAAGAAGAAAAGAAGAAGAAAGGAGGAGGTGGTGGTGAAGGAGGAGGAGGTTGTATGGGCTCATGATTTTGGAGGTTGCAGTCCATAGATTGACCTTGTTTCCTGGAACCTGCAGTTAGGCAACAAGTCATAGCAGGAATGTGCGGCAAAACAAAACCCTTGGACAAGAAGTTGTAGAGAAAGAAAAAAGAACCAACCTTCCCTCTGTCACACTCCAAGGTACATCCTGTGACCTAAGGGCTTCCCAAGACGCCCCACCTCCTCAAGGCTTGGCAACTCCTAATAGCACTGAACAGAATAAATCCTTTAGCATGCGGGCCTTAGGGGAACATTCAGGAGTCAAACGACAGCACCAGTGAGTGCAGGGTGAGCAGGAGAGGAGCACAGGACAAGCCTGCAATGCTGCCGAAGATCAAGACCAACTGATGCTCTCACAGCGCAAGGCTCAAACACGAGGCTTCCAAGCAGGACTGTGGCTCTGGAAGGAGCTAGTGAAGAAAGGAAGCAGTCAAAACAAAACAAAAGCTGAACCTCCAACAGCAAGAAGCTGGGCCAAGACAGAAGTGGAAAGTAACCCGGAAGAGACGAAGGGGGTGAGGCTCCTGTGTGTGCTAACTGGAAAGAGGGTTTGTGGAGAGCTGGACCTGAGAAGGGTAGGCTTGGCCCATGGCGCCTTTAGATTCCTCAGTGTAATCAGAGAATGTCATAGAGATCATTTCAGGGTGAAAGTTGGGCGACAGAAGGAAGGACCACACTGTAGCCTGTCTGGTCAGTTTCAAATGTCAACTGGCCTGCCTCAAATGAGGGGCTGTGGAGTCCAGCTTGGCCTGGGGCGCAGCTGGGAGGGACTGTCTAGCGTTCGTTGATGTAGGAAGCTGGAGCCCATTGGGAGCATGGCCATTCCCTAAGTCGGGAGTCTTGAACTATGCAGGACAGGAAAAGGTTTCATAAGAAGCCAACGTAGGTAACGTGGACATGCTAACCTTCCGGTTCTTCGCTGTGAATAGGATGGAACCAGCCACTTCAAGCCCATGCCTCAGCTTCCCCTCAATAACAAACTACAACCTGGAAATAAGCCAAATAAACACCTCCTCCCTGTCCTGGGAAAGTGACAATCTCAGTTTGGTGGTTCTGTCGTCTTGTCAATCATAGATGATTCTTCAGCTCCAGCTGACCAGACACTGTGTATTTTTAATCAAAATATCACACAGCCTAAGTACAGTATTTGCTTCCCTCTGGAAATCCACAATGTGTAGCAGGAACAGCAGGGCTGCCTCTATGTAAACACTGGGGGCCATGCAGCTGCAAAAGCATCTCCTGCAGGAGGACCTAATTGAGGACTGCCTGAGAGAGCAAGGATTGCTGTGCAGACAATACCAGCCAATCAGGAACTGCTGTTTAGACGAGATCTTGGGACCAACGGGGGCACGGGTGGAGGGTATTAAAGGGGCTTGCAGCAGGGCTCAGATGAGCTGCTACAGCATTTCTCACCAGCTCCAGCACCTGTGTCATCCACTCTGAGCCAACTCAGCTGCAACCCCCAAAGGCAGGTAGGTCGGGCAGAGAGCTGTCCAGGGCACAGGCAACAACAATGGAGGCTCCCATTGTCTGCAGTGCCATCAATATTCTCATCTTTCAAGCACCCACAAAACATCCCAATGAACTCTGGTCACTCAACAACTTTTCAGGCCTAAATGCCACTATCATATTCCTTAAAATATGTGGCCAGATCCGTCTCATTAATTCCCCACCCCTGGTATCAATGTATGTCCTGGTTAGGTTTCTATTGCTATGATAAAAACTAAACCTAAAGGCAACCTGTGGGAAAGGAGAGTGTATCTCACCCTACAGCTCAAGGCAGTCCATGGTGGAGGACTTCCCTCCAAAGAGCACTACAGCTCCACAATGCAGTGCAGTTCATGGTGGAGGACTTCCCTCCAAGGAGCACTACAGCTCCACATTGTAGTCTGTAGTGGAGGACTTCCCTCCAAGGAGCACTACAGCTCCACATTGTAGTCCATGGTAGAGGACTTCCCTCCAAAGAGCACAACTACTCTGGGCTTCCGTACCCTTCAGAACACACAGAGCTTGACTTCTATCAGAGGCCTATTATTGCAGGACATTTTATCAAATTAAGCAAAACAGGGAAGTATTGCAGGATATTTGATCAGACCGTGAACCCTGAGATTGTGTTATCTCCTTAAAATACCCTGTTTCTAGTTGTAGTGTGGCTCAGCCCTTAGCACACACCTTTAATCCCTCTGGATAGAATGCAGACAGGCCCCTAGTACACCCCTTTAATACCAAACAATGAAGGAAAAGTTAGTTTGTAGAAGGAAGCACCCATGTTTGAAAGTGATGTCTCATTGAGTAGCAGACAAAGTAACGAATCAAAGATTTGACCGAATAGGATACACCCAACTGTGATGAGAAGAGAGAGGAAAGGGAAGCTACTTATGAGAGACCTGAAGAGAGAAAGCAAGAAGGCAGGTTTTACTTGGAGAGTTTTACAGAGACAGGCCACAGAGAGAGAGAACAGCTAGACACAGATGAAGACAGAACAAGGCAGGGAATGAGAAGGAGCCATATTACAACATATTGCCAGAGTTAGTTTGAGGTCAAGCAGAGCAATACAGGAGAGGCAGAGAGAAAGGGAGGAAGGCAGGGAAGGAGTGAGGGAGGGAAGGAGGGAGGGAGAGAGAGAGAGAGAGAGAGAGAGAGAGAGAGAGAGAGAGAGAGGCAGACAGAGACACAGAGAGAAAAGCCAGATTGAATCAGTCAGCTTGGAGAGGAGTTTGAGCCAGAACAGCTGAGTTGAACCAGCCAGAGTTCAAGAAGAACTAGAAAGGGTGAGCTTATTCAGCAGTAAATTGCAGATGAAAACATTCTAGGCCTAGATTATACTGTATGGAGGCTGGATTCTTCCAGGTCTATGCCCAGGCTAGCAGACAGAGGCATTTACACCAGGTGAATGAAAGTTACTTTTATAGTCTATCATGCTTCTGTGACAGCTACAGAGAAGCTATGCCATCGGACACTCTGAGACACACCTAAGACAATTTCTGGTCATCACCAGAACTGCTGCCGTTTAAGTTGTGAATGTCTATCACAGACCCACGTGTTGAGAGCTTGGTCCATAGCCTGACATTATCTGGGGGTATTGGAACACAGAAAGTGGGGCCCGGAGGAAGAAAGCCGAGGTACTGGGGGTGAACATTCGGCAGATGTTCTAGGACTTCGGCCACTTCCTGGAAGCCGATAAGCGAGCAGCTTCTTTACCCTTTGCTTCCAGCCATGATGCTCTGTGCCACGACCAGCCCAAAGCAACACAGATACTTAAGTACAGACTAAAACTTCAAAGGCCAAGAGGCAAACTCAACCTTTCTGCCTGTTACATTAATCATCTCTGATTCTTTGTCAGGGTTGGAAAGCCGCTAGCACACGCGCCCGATGGGAGCGGGTGGATGATTAGGAATGACAAGCCCTGCCTCTTGTGTCCACCAATCCACGCCAAAGATAACCTTTCAGACATGGCTTCTCCTAGTCAGACACTAGCGCGCTCTGAGAGGTAATCATATACCAAGCCTCCTCTTTGAGTCTTCACCTAAAGAATTCACTAGTTCCCTAAAAGCTTTAAGAAACGTGGAAATACTTGACATCCACAGGCATTTTGTAGTTGAGTGTCTGGCATTTGGTAAGAAGTATCTCCTGCTACAAAGGCGGAGGGATCCTCTCTTACAACCCACATCAGGCACACACTATCACAGTGGTGCCGATGCAGCGGAAGATAGCATATGACTGGAAAGTCCTCCCACCTGTGACCACAAGGCTCTGAGGACAATGTTCATATGCACTGTGGTCCCTTACAATCCCCTTCTCCGGAACTAGAAACCTACAAGCCACACTTCCTCTGCTCCCAAGCCACCTATTTCTAATGAAACACTATCATTGTCCACAATCCATGTGTACTGGCAGGTTTTGTGTGTCAACTTGACACCAGCTGGAGTTATGACAGAGAAAGGAGCCTCCTTTGAGGAAATGCCTCCATGAGACCCAGCTGTAAGGCATTTTCTCAATTAGTGATCAAGGGTGGGAGGGCCCCTTGTGAATGGTGCCATCCCTGGGCTGGTAGTCCTGGGGTCTATAAGAAAGCAAGCTGAGCAAGCTGGGGGAAGCAAGACAGTAA
Source organism: Apodemus sylvaticus (assembly GCF_947179515.1). Classification (NCBI taxonomy): domain Eukaryota; kingdom Metazoa; phylum Chordata; class Mammalia; order Rodentia; family Muridae; genus Apodemus; species Apodemus sylvaticus. Next base: position 2,828,355 of record NC_067486.1, on the reverse strand, counting down.
GTAGCATCCCTCCATGGCCTCTGCATCAGCTCCTGACTCTGTGTGAGTTCCAGTCTTGACTTCCTTTGCTAATGAACAACAATGTAGAAGCGTAAATTGAATAAATTCTTTCCTCCCCAACTTGCTTCTTGGTCAGGATGTTTTGTGCAGGAATAGAAACCCTGACTAAGACACAATGGAATGGCTTTCAGGTCCCATCTCCTCCAAACCAACCTCCATATATCCAGGCCAGAAGCTCACTTGCCCTATTCTGTTTTAGCATCTTTGGTTCACTAACAGGTACCATGTCTCCAGTCTTATCTCTCTGTTCCTTGATGCTGTGCCAGACTGCTAACTCTAAGACAGATGTTGGGTCCTATTGCTTAGTAACTGATCGTTCAGAATAAAGGTGTAGTGTGTTCTCCTGGACCAGGTCTAGATTGCTTCCCTTGTCTGCCCTTTCCTGTTCACTGTGTCTAGAGTTCTGCAACACTTGCAACCCCCTCGTATTTCCTCCCTTCTGGATTTTGCTCATCATCTCTTTGTTCAGGATGCTCCTACACAACCCTGGCCAACCCCAGCTTGGGGTGACTCTGGTCACTTGGTAGGCCTGGCTTTCTTGATAATGTCCATTTTATCCCTGTGTCAGAAGTGGCCCAAGGATGGCCTCCTCTTGATTCCCATGACCCACCTTTCACAAGCCATCTGCCATCGTGACTGGTCTCCTAGTTTGCTTCAGCTGTCAACTTGACATAGCCAAGGGTTATCTGAAGAAGTCTTAACTGGAATATTGCCTTGATCAGATTAACCTGTGGGCATGTCTTCTGTAAATTTTCCCAGATTGCAAATTGAGGTAGGAGAGCTTAGCCCATTGTGGGTGGTACCATTCCTAGGTAGAGGCCCTGGACTATATAAAAAGGTAGCTGTCTAGAACTAGAAAGCATTCCTATAAAAAAAGTACTCCTTCCTGACCTCTGCTTCAGTTCTGCCTACAGCTTCCTGCTCTGAGCCTTTCACTGATGAACCAGGACCTGGAGGGTCCTCCTTGGTCACTGCTTTTATCACAGCAGCAGAAAGCAAACTAGAACAGGACTTACTGCCCTCTGGATGATATCTAACCATCCCCAGAGGCAGCCTTTGCACAGTGGTGTGCTCACTCTGGCTCTAGACTAGTCTGCCTTAAAGCCAGGAGTGTAGAGAGTAAAAGGAGAGTCAGAATCAGGTGGAATGTTTGGGAAGGGCTAAGATCTCAGCACCCAAGATGATATCTTAATATAATAAGTTTTTATATTAAATTAAGGTAACACCCATGACAGATACAATTCTAAAATTTTAGGCAAAGATGGGGCTGGTAAGAGTTTGTGCATGTTTATTTCAGAGGGGAGGAGGGTTTAAAATTTCTTATCTAAGCTATAGCTTTAAAGAGTCAGAAAAAAGAATAAATTAAACCCAAAGCAGGATGAAGAGAATCACTGAAATAGAAGCTAACCCATCAGGAGCTTTTCTTTTGGAAACCTACACACTCAAGAAGAGAAACAGAAATATTAGGAAAGTACTCGACACCAACTCCCAGAGGGCTTAAGGGAATGAACCAAGGCCAGCAGCCTTCAGAGGGAATGAATGTTCCTGAACACAGCCAGAAAATGGAAGTCCCCATGTTCCTCTGCTCTGCACTGAGGAAAACACGGCTCGAGTGCTCTTACCTCCTGACTCTTAAAACCAGGGAGGTACCCGGGATGCTAAAGAGTGAGGGGCATCCAGGCCCATGAGTGCCTCCAAGGACACAGAGCAGTCCTCAGAACCGAGAGCATCACAGCCATGCCAACGCCACGGAGGATCTCTGCCGTTCAGCTCTCGCCAGGTTCTATCTATCGCACGGGAGCTTCACTGACCATCAACGGAGGAGTGAATGGAGAGAATGCGTGTGTGCACACATATTAAGTGAGATCACCGGCTCCAGAGGACAGGGACAGCATGGTTCCTCTCGTGTGCAGAGGGTCCATTTGTGTAATATATGCCTCAGGAGGGGAGGAATCAACTACTTACCAAGCTGACAAGAGAAGAGAAAGCTTCCGGGAAGTGTGTGGACAGGATAACTGAATGCAAAATGAGAACGCAGAACCTGGGAGACGGGGCACAGGGCACTGACAGGTGTTGTGGAGAGCCCTGGGCTTTTATTTTGATGCTAATCCCACTCCTCAGAAGGGCTGCAGATGAGGAGTTGCCTTGTGAACTCCCACTCCTCAGAGGGGCTGCAGATGAGGAGTTGCCTTGTGAACCTTCTCCCCACCTTAACTTTTTTTTAATTGAATATCTTCTTCATTTACATTGCCGATGGTAAAACCTTTCCCAATTTCCCCTTCCCAAAAGCCCCCCTCTCCAAAGATTCCCTATCCCTCCTCCCACCCCCTCCCTCCATGTATATGCCCCTCTACCCCACACACTCCCACCTCTACCCACCCCTGTCCGTTTCCCTTTGTTGGGGCCTCTATTGAGCCTTGACCTGACCAAAGACCACTCCTCCCCAAGGCATTCCTCTGCCACATTTTTGGCTGGAACCACATGTACCCCTTGTTTGATGGTTCAGTCACCTGGGAGTCTTGGGGTGTCTGGGTGTCCGAAGTCATTGTTCTTCCCATGCGGCTGTAAACCCCTTCAGCTCCTCCGGACCACCCTCCAGATCCTCTGTTGGGGACCCCAAGCCAGTCCAATAGTTGGTTACTAGTTTCTACCTCTGTATTTGTAGGATTCTGTCAGGGCCCCTCTGGAGATGGCCATGGCATGCTCCTTTTGGTACATGCTTCTTGTTGTAGTGTTAGGGTTTGGTGACTGTTTATAGGATGAATCCCCAGGTAGGGCAGTCTCTGAGTGGCCTTTACTTCAGACTCTGCTCCACACGTTGCCTCCCTTATTGCTCCTGTGAGTATTATGTTCCCTTTCTCAGAGGAACCATAGCACCCTCACTTAAGTCCTCCTTCTTGAGCTTCCTGTGCTGGGTGAACTGTAAATTGTTTATGTTGAGCTTTTGGACTAGCATGCGCTTATTAGTGAGTGCATACCACGTGCGTTCTTTTGTGACTGGGTTATCTCACTCAGGATGACACTTTCTAGTTCCATCCATTTGGCAACCAACAAATTGGGAAAAGATCTTTACTAACCTTACATCCTATAGAGGGCTAATAGTCAACATATACAAAGAACTCAAGAAGTTAGTCTCCAGAGAATCAAATAACCCTATTAAAAATGGGATTCAGAGCTAAACAGGGAATTCTCAACCGAGGAAACTCAAATGGCTCTAAAGCACCTAAAGAAATGTTCAGCATCCTTAGTTATCAGGGAAATGCAAATCAAAACAACACTGAGATTCCACCTTACACCAGTCAGAATGGCTAAGATGAAAAACTCAGGGGACAGCAGATGCTAGAGAGGATGTGGGGAAAGAGGAACACTTCTTCATTGTTGGTGGGATTGCAAGCTGGTAAAATCATTCTGGAAATCAGTTTGGCAATTCCTCAGAAAATTAGACATAGTACTACCTGTGGACCTAGATATACCAGTCCTGGGCATATGCCCAGAAGATGCTCCTACATGTAATAAGGACACACGCTCCACTGTGTTCATAGCTGCCTTATTTATAATATCCAGAAGCTGGAAAGAACCCAGATGTCCCTCAACAGAGGGATGGATACAGAAACAGTGGTATATATACACATTGAAGTACTATTCAGCTATTAAAAACCACCTTAACTTTTAAAATAAAGGCTCGAGCCAATTATTGGACAGGAGAAAGTGGGGATGAGGGTCTAGGGGAGGAGCCACGGGGGATCAATGGGAGGAGAGGAGCTACAAGAGATCAACTAAGAGACTGCAGAGAGAGAAGCTCATGGCCTGGAGAAACCGCAAATTATATAAGATAATATAGATGGGGATAGAGTAGTGTAGTGGGAGTTCTGCCCAATCTAGGCTTATAGCTTGTGTTGTTAGCTGATTGAGTTGAGATTTCTTTTACTGGGGAATTGGGTTGGAAACACAGTAGCAACAGACAGGAAAGACTATGGAAGCACATAGACAGGAGGAGGTGATTTACCAGCAGAACCAAGTATGAAAATGCATAAGGAAAGCCCACTGCTTAGTGAGATAATCCAAAAACATTAATAATAACTTTATAAGAGGAAAATAAATCAATATTAATAATGCATTCATGGGAAGAAAATAAAATATTAACAATAACTTTTATAAGAAGAAAATAAAGTAATTTTTAAAAATTATCCTTGGATTTTAGTGGTTGTTACTACCAACAAATGTCACTGACAGAGAAAAGAAAGGGCTCATGTAGCCAAGCCTGCTTATGGGAGAACAGCCCAACACTTCAAACATATGGCGGGCTGAGAGCTTCTGCATCTTTGACAACAATTGGGATCATCATGAAAGTATAACCCATTCTCAGGGGAATAACATCGACAGGCGTTCATGGTGGGATGAACAGATGCCAAGCCTATTATATACATGCAGTCTAGCAGCTCACTGAGGAGATGCTGAAGGCTGGAGATCGGCTGAGGGGCAGGGGGTTGGATTAGCATGTGCTAGACAGGAGATTCATCATGATCAAAAGAAACTGAACTGATCAAAACCCTTATGATTAAAAGTTAAAGAAACCCACAAAGCAATGACCCAAAACATAGTTCAAAACAGAGGATGGATGAAGATACACACACACACACACACATATACACACACATACACACATATATGTACACACATGTAAATAGATAGATAGATAGATGGATAGATGTATACACACACACACACACACACACACCTGTGTGTGTGTATGTATTTATCCAACATGAAATGAAATTTCAGGAAAGAATTAAAAGCCAGTGGCAAAAGAGGAATGATACTTAACTTGAATAGAAATCAATAGAATTATCCAAACTAAAGAAAGAAGAAAAAAAAGCATTTGGAAAAACTTTACCAGTCCTCTGAGATAACATCAAATGTCTAATATACAAGGAAATAGAGTTCTCAAAATGGGAAAAAATAGTGCAGAGATTTTTTGAAAAAATATTGACAGAAATCACATAGTGAAAAGCATAGAGTAACAAGCTCTAAAAGCCCAGGGGTCCCCACATAGAACACAAATGCAAGTGTGTGTAGTATGTATAGTGTGTGTGTATGTGTGTAGTGTGTGTGTGTGTGGTGTGTATATGTGCATCTGTAGTATGTACATGTCCATGTGTGTCCATGTGGATGTGTACATACATGTATGTGCCTGTGTTATGTATGTGGATGTGTGTGCAGTGTGTATAGTGTGTGTTTGTGTGTTATATGTGTGTAGTATGTGTGTGCATGTGTGTAGTGTGTATATGTGTGTCCATGTGGATGTATGCACACATGTGTGTGCCTATGTCTGTGTGTGTGGTATGTGCATATGTGTGTGTGCGTGTTTGTGTGTGTGTGTGTGTTAAAGGGATACCTTTAGGCTCATAGGAAGTAACACCAGATGGAAACACCAATCCTCAGGAAGAAAATGACTACCAGGAGAAACATAAACTACATGGAAGCAATGGCTTGTGCCCAACTTTCTCAGAACATAACATAAAGTCCCTTATGGAATGAATAAGAGTTTGCTACACACGGAAACACATAAATAGCTGCATAAAAGATGAGGGGTAGCCAGCATATCTAACAACCTCAAGACTTCTACACTTAATCTCGGTATAATAATTATTCTAAGAAGTTAGAAAAGTTAAATTATTAGTGCTAAATCCTTAGGGAAAATTATTTGAACTGCAACTCAATTTTATAAGGACATGATCGCCTATACAGCAAAACTTCAATTAGATTGTTACAAAATTCAACTATATTTTTAAGGATCTGGAAAATAGAATCTGAAAATTATATGATAGCCTGTGATTCCATCTCTTGCATATTTGACACCCTCTTCTGGCCCCCAAGGACACCTACACTAATGTCAGTGAGTCTTAGAGAAAAAGAAACCCACATATCCTCGATGCTTATATGAGGCAGAATAGCCGCTCAGTTCTCTTTTAAAATATCAAACAACCGATCTTCCATCTACCAGGAAATCCAGCTTGGCCATCCTTTGCACATTGTGCAGTGGATGGAAACTGCTGTCTCTTGAAATACCTGCATCACTGTCCACAGGACCACAGGAGCTGTACCCAAAAGCATTCCTGAATCTGTAACCAGCCAGAATGTCTATCAGTAGACGCAAAGATAAGCCAAATGGGTCCACCCAGAGAGATACTATAAAAACACAAGATTTCTACTGACAATAGCACTATAGATGAATTCCAGAGTGCTCAGAGACAGACACAAATTCTGTAAGACCTCACATAACAAAACCTAAACCATTCAAGCCCATCCCCATAGGAGTAGAGTTTCTGGGTTGGGGTGAGGCAGGAAATACAGTGGGGTATGGTTACAGGTTCTCCAGGTGAAGGAAAGTGTATTTTTTCACTGAAGCTGAAGGCGGGGCAGGGGACCTTGGATCAATCTGGGAAACAGAGACGGGGCCCTTTAAGAGGGTTCTGGGGAGTCCTTCCTCACGCTTTCAGAGAAGATTGCAACCATTTATTAACCATCACAGATTGTTAGGGCCCCTAAGTGGGACCACTCAGGGAGAAGCAGCAGCTTGAAGGGAGGGGCTTAGAGCTCATGAAACATCTAACCCAGAACACTCCCAACCCCTGGTCTAACCCAGAGCACTCCCAACCCATGGTCTAACCCAGAGCACTCCCAACCCCTGGTCTAACCCAGAGCACTCCATCCATGGTCTAACCCAGAGCACTCCCAACCCCTGGTCTAACCCAGAGCACTCCATCCATGGTCTAACCCAGAGCACTCCCAACCCATGGTCTAACCCAGAGCACTCCCAACCCATGGTCTAACCCAGAGCACTCCCAACCCATGGTCTAACCCAGAGCACTCCCAACCCATGGTCTAACCCAGAGCACTCCCAACCCATGGTCTAACCCAGAGCACTCCCAACCCATGGTCTAGCCCAGAACACTCCCAACCCATGGGTCGTCTTTCCGGAATGTTCAAACTCAGTGGTACCCTAAGTGACCCCTCCCAGAAACCTCAGAACAAAATGGTGGTTCATAATCCTCTACTTCCCTCAGAACATCAACCTGGACAATTAAACAGATTCGTGTACATTGTCTGCTTTATCACTGTACATGGGACTTAGCACCATGGAATCAGTACCATGCGGGTAACTGACGATTCAACTGGGGACCCTAGCCTGGGCCAGTCTTGAGGCTCCACATTTGCAATGCTCTTGCAAGCAGCATCTCACCTGCCGGACTGAGTTGTGTACATCCAGACCCTGACCCTTAGAGTCTTCCATTGCTGGGTGGTGCACACCTGTATCTCGAGAGGTAAAGGTGGGCCACCTCCATGAGAACCCAGCCTGACACTCACAGTGAGACTGTCTCACAACAAAAGATTACTCACTCCACATAAGGTCCGGCTGGAGAGGATTTTAAGAATCTTCTTCTTGTGTGTTATCAACATATGTCTCTCAACAACACAAAGCTGTATCATGTGTCTAAATTCCTATACTTAATACTAAAGATCTGTGAGTTTGCTGATCAAAGCAACGCAGGCTGTTCTGACTCCCACACTCACTGTACAGCAGCAGAGAGGGCGTACAGAAACTCAGCTAACTCTCCATTCAAATGTGGAGATTCCATGGTAACACGCAGCAAAGCTAATCTTGGAAAGCCAGAAGGACTTTCCCAACACCACAGTGCTGTGACTGGGACAGACTATCTGAGGAATCAACAGAGGAAATACCTGTCTGGGGCCACAGGTCCAGGAGTTTCCAGCTCCACCAGCTCTGGGGTATAAGCCTGTGGTACGGAAGAACACCATGGCATGGCGGTAAGAAAGTGGTGGAGCAATGTCTCTCAAGTCTTACAGGAAGGAAGCAGAGAGAAGAGGAAGAGCTAGGGAAACATCCTTCAGAGACACCTGAATAGACCTCCCTCCTCCGCCTGGGCCCCACCCCCTAAGCCCACTGTCTTAGTCAGAGTCTCTATTCCTGCACAAACATCATGACCAGGAAACAAGTTGAGGAGGAAAGGGTTTATTCAGCTTACACTTCCACATTGCTGTTCATCACCAAAGGAAGTCAGGACTGTAACTCAAACAGGTCAGGAAGCAGAGGCCATGGAGAGATGTTTCTAACTGGCTTGCTTCTCCTGGCTTGCTCAGCTTGCTTTCTTATAGAACCCAAGACTACCAGGCCAGGGATGACACCACCCACAATGGGCAAACCCCTTCAGCTCCTTCAGTTGTTAATTGTGATAAATCTCCAACCACAATAAGCCCATTTATAAACTGCACACCTATATTCGGCAGATGTGCCTCTACACCACGTTCTTCCCCAGCTGTGAAATCCCTGCTACTTGCAATGTCTCCAGGCCATGCGCCTCTGCTCCATTTTCCTTCCAACAGCTTTCCCTCTAGCCTCCATTTGCCATCTCCTGCAACTCCTCCTCCCCTCCTCTTCCAGTCTTGCCTAGAAAACCTGCCTCCTCGTTTTTGCTCATTGATTAGCTATTTGTCACCTTTATTAGCCAATCAGATAATTAAGGGAAATTCTTCTATAGCTAATCATAAGAGAAAGATTCAAGTGTAAGCATCCCTCCCTGACACCCTCTGCTGTGCTCTCCCTGCCCGGTGTGTGCTAACCCCAGGTGTAGGACTGCTGGAACCCATACCCACGCACCCTCCCTGACCCCCCCACCCCTGATGTGCTCACCCTGCCCAGTGAGCACTATCCCCATGTGGCAGACTGTTGGAACCCACACCCACGCACCCTCAGTCCTCATTGCCATTTCTTTTTCCTGTGGCTTTGATAAAATACTCTTTTTTTCTTTTTTTATTATTATTATAATTTTATTTTCTATATTCTATGTTTACATTCCAAATGATTTTCCCTTTCCTGGTTCCCCCCTCCCCATAAGTTACCTAAGCCCTCTTCCCTCCGCCCATTCTCCTATCAACCCCCTCCTACTTCTCTGTCCTGGTACTCCCCAACAATGCTGAAACAAGCCTTTTCAGGATCCAGGACCTCTCCTTCCTTCTTCTTGGGAGTCATTTGATATGTGAATTGTGTCTTGGGTATTCAGAGTTTCTGAGCTAATATTCACTTATCAGTGGCTGTATTCCATGTGTGTTCTTTTGTGATTGGGTTACCTCACTTAAGATGATATTTTCCAGATCCAACCATTTGCCTAAGAATTTCATGAATTCATTGTTTTTAATTGCTGAGTAGTATTCCATTGTGTAAATATACCACATTTTCTGTATCCATTCCTCCATGAGGGATATCTGGGTTCTTTCCAGCTTCTGGCTATTATAAATAGGGCTGCTATGAACATACTGGAGCATGTGTCCTTATTGCATGCCGGGGAATCCTCTGGGTATATGCCCAGGAATGGTATTGCAAGATCCTCCGGAAGTGTTATGCCCAGTTTTCTGAGGAACATCCAGAAAGATTTCCAGAGTGGTTGTACCACTTGCATTCCCACCAGCAGTGGAAGAGTGTTCCTCTTTCTCCACATCCTCGCCAACACCTACTGTCTCCTGAGTTTGTAATCTTAGCCATTCTAACTGGTATAAGGTGAAATCTCAGGGTTGTTTTAATTTGCATTTCCCCAATGACTAGTGATGCTGAACATTTTTTAAGGTGCTTCTCAGACATTCAAAATTCTTCATGTGAAAATTCTTTGTTTAGCTCTGTACCCCATTTTTAATAGGGTTATTTGGCTCTCTGGCGGCTAACTTCTTGAGTTCTTTGTATATATTGGATATTAGCCCTCTGTCGGATGTAGGGTTGGTGAAGATCCTTTTCCAATTTATTGATTGCCGTTTTGTCCACTTGACAGTGTCCTTTGCCTTACAGAAACTTTGTAATTTTATGAAGTCCCATTTGTCAATTCTTGATCTTAGAGCATAAGCTATTGGTATTCTATTCAGGAACATTTCCCCTGTGCCCATGTCCTCAAGGGTCTTCCCCAGTTTCTTTTCTATTAGTTTCAGTGTGGTTTTATGTGAAGGTCATTGATCCACTTGGAGTTGAGCTTAGTACAAGGAGACAAGAATGGATCCATTTGCATTCTTCTGCAAGCTGACCTCTAGTTGAGCCAGCACCATTTGTTGAAAAGGCTATCTTTTTTCCACTGGATGGTTTCAGCTCCTTTGTCAAAGATCAAGTGACCAGAGGAGTGTGGGTTCATTTCTGGGTCTTCAATCCTATTCCATTGACCTACCTGCCTGTCACTGTACCAATGCCATGCACTTTAAAACACTATTGCGCTGTAGTACTGCTTGAGGTCCAGGATACTGATTCCCCTGGAAGTTCTTTTATTTTTGAGAATAGTTTTAGCTATCCTGGGTTTTTTGTTATTCCAGATGAATTTGAGATTGCTCTTTCTAACTCTATAAAGAACTGAGTTGGGATTTTGATGGGGATTGCACTGAATCTGTAGATTGCTTTTGGCAAGATGGCCATTTTTACTATATTAATCCTGTCAATCCATGAGCATGGAAGATTTTTCCATTTTCTGAGGTCTTCTTCGATTTCCTTCTTCAGAGACCTGAAGTTCTTCTCATACAGATCTTTCACTTGTTTGGTTAGAGTCACCCCAAGATACTTTATATTGTTTGTGGCTATTGTGAAGGGTGTCATTTCCCTAATTTCTTTCTCAGCCTGCTTATCCTTTGCGTATAGGAAGACCACTGATTTGCTTGAGTTGATTTTATAACCAGCCACTTTGCTGAAGTTGTTTATCAGCTGTAGGAGTTCTCTGGTGGAGTTTTTTGGGTCACTTAAGTATACTATCATATCATCTGTGACCATATAATTGGTCACCAAATATAAGAAGATCAAAATAATCCCATGCCTCCTATCAGATCACTATGGAATAAGAGTGGTCTTCAATAGCAACAAAAACATCAGAAAGCCCACATACACATGGAGGCTGAACAACACTCTACTCAATGACACCTTGGCCAAAGAAGAAATAAATAAATAAATCAAAGACTTTTTTGAAGTTAATGAAAATGAAGGCACAACATAACCCAATTTATGGGACACAGTGAAAACAGTGCTAAGAGGAAAACTCATACATAGCCTTGAGTGCCTCCAAAAAGAAACTGGAGAGAGCATACACTAGCAGCTTAATGGCACACCTAAAAGCCCTGGAACAAAAAGAAGCTAACACACCCAGGAGGAGTAGAAGACAGGAAATAATCAAACTCAGGGCTGAAATCAATCAAGTAGAAACAAAGAGAACCATACAAAGAATCAACAAAACCAGGAGCTGGTTCTTTGAGAAAATCAAAAAGATAGATAAACCCTTAGCCAGACTAACCAAAGGGCACAGAGATAGTATCCAAATTAACAAAATTAGAAACAAAAAGGGAGATATAACAACAGAAATGGAGGAAATTCAAAAAATCATCAGAACCTACTACAAAAGTCTATACTCAACACAACTGGTAAATCTGGAGGAAATGGACAATTTCTTAGACAGATACCAAATACCAAAATTATATCAGGATCAAATAGATAGACTAAATAGTCCCATAACCCCTAAAGAAATAGAAGGGGTCATAGAAAGTCTTCCAACCAAAAAAAGCACAGGACCAGATGGTTTTAGTGCAAAATTCTATCAGATCTTCAAAGAAGACCTAACACCAATATTCTTAAATTTTTTCTGCAAAATAGAAACAGAAGGAACACTACCCAACTCATTCTATGAAGCCACAATTATGCTGATCCCAAAACCACACAAAGATCCAACAAAGAAGGAGAACTACAGGCCAATATCCCTTATGAAAATGATGCAAAAATACTCAATAAAATTCTTGCCAATCAAATCCAAGAGCACATCAAAATGATTATTCATCATGATAAGTAAGCTTTATCTCAGGGATGCAGGGATGATTCAATATATGGATATCCATCAATTCGATCCACTACATAAACAAACTCAAAGAAAGAAACCACACGGTCATTTCATTAGATGCTGAAAAAGCTTTTGACAAAATTCAGCATCTTTGATGCTAAAAGTCTTGGAAAGAACAGGAATTCAAGGTCCATACTTAAACATAGTAAAAGTAATATATAGAAAACTGGTAGCCGGGCGGCGGTAGCAGTGGCTGCTCCAGCTGAAGGGCCATCAGCGGTGGAACCAAGGCAACACAGGGCCCAGTTAGGCCCTGCGCCCACGACCACTGACCTTCGCTGACCAGCCGGGCGGCAAGCAACTGCGGTTCTGCGGAGCCTTTCGCTGCACGGAAGCCACTTCAGAACTCGGCTTCCCGCCAGTCAGGAGAGACTCACCTCCATCTTGATCCCGGGCTCCAGAGATCGGTCAGACTGAGGTACACAAACATAATCCTAGGCCCAACACCGCAGGGGTCTGAGCCAGACGGGCGTTGGCCTGCACCCAGGCCCTGGTCTGTTCGAGTGGCCATCGGGGCGCCAACCCAGCCAGGAGTTTTTTTTTTTTTTTTTTTTTTTTTTTTGCCCCGGCAGGCGCACGCGCCGCCATTTTGCCTACAGGAGCCAGAGTGCTCGGGAGGGCAGAGACGGCTAACAAGCGTAGCCTGAGGCTAACAAAACGGGGGTCTAGGCCCCAAAAGGCACAGGACTGACCCCAAGAACTGGGCGGCTTGGTGGGCCATCTGTGTGTCAACCCGCCCAGGAGGTTATTAGCACAACAGACTCTCCCGGTGCTTTCAGGGAGCGCGGACGCGCACGCCTGCCATCCGGGTCACCTGGCGGACCCAAATAACAGACATAGCCCTAGAGGAACTTTGCTCGGACCTTGGCCTCCCAGGCGTTTGCCTGGACTCAGGGCCCGGGCGACAAGGCTAACCTAGTGTGCGCCAGCCCGGTTGGGGAAATCGGCCGCCCAGCGGAGTGAGCGGAGCACAGGGGAGGTCACAGCAACATTCACCTTCGGAGCTCCCTGGGGGTGCACACAGGTTCCACCTGGTCCACAGACACAAACTGGGGCAAGGCCTCAGGCAGAAGCCCCCAGCTCAACTCTCTCCGCTTCAGATCAGCCTGGGTGGCCGCCACATCTCCAGGTCCCTCAAGAGGCTAGTGGGGGCTTCCGGGCGGCCAGCTGGGAGAAGTCGGTGTGCTCCAATAAATCCTGCAGGCCCCAGCGGGAGCCTTCAGGTGCCTGCTTCGGGATCTGAACAGCCTGGACAACAACACCCTGTCTACAGGCAGTGCAGAGTGTAAGCTGTGCACCAGAGGCCAACGGGGAAGGGGCAGCTTGCACTGGTGAGTCCAGCACTGACAAGACCAAGTAACACCAGTGAGAGCTAGATGGCAAAAGGCAAACGCAGGAACGTCACTAACAGAAATCAAGGCAATATGGCAACATCTGAACCAAATTCTCCTCTACCAGCAAGTCCTGGATACCCCATCACACCAGTAAAACAAGATTTGGATTTAAAATCACTGGTCATGATGCTGGTACAGGAACACATGAAGGACATTCAGGAGAAAATGGATCAAAAGTTAGAAGCCCTTGCAAGGGAAACACAAAAATCATTGAAAGAAATCCAGGAGAATACAAAAGCCAACAAGGAGGAAATGCAAAAAACACTTAAAGAAATACAGGAGAACTTTGGTCAACAGGCTGAGGTCATGAAAGACGAAACACAAAAATCTCTTAAAGAAATACAGGAGAACTTTGGTCAACAGGCTGAGGTCATGAAAGAAAAAACACAAAAATCTCTTAAAGAATTACAGGAAAACACAAACAAGCAAGTGAAGGAGCTAAGCAAAACCATCCAGGATCTAAAAACAGAAGTAGAAACAACTAAGAAAACTCAAAAGGAGACAACTTTGGAGATAGAAAGCCTTGGGAAGAAATCAGGGGACAGAGATGCAAATATCAACAACAGAATACAAGAAATAGAAGAAAGAATCTCAGATGCTGAAGATTCCATAGAAACCATGGACTCAACAGTTAAAGAAAATGCAAAATGCAAAAAGCTTGTAACCCAAAATATCCAGGAAATCCAGGACACAATGAGAAGACCAAACCTAAGGATTATAGGCATAAATGAGAGTGAAGATTTACAACTTAAAGGGCCAGCAAATATCTTCAATAAAATTATGGAAGAAAACTTCCCTAGCCTAAAGAGAGAGATGCCCATGAATATACAAGAAGCCTACAGAACTCCAAACAGACTGGACCAGAACAGAAATACTTCCCGTCACATAATAATCAAAACACCAAATGTTCTAAACAAAGAAAGAATATTAAAGGCAGTAAGAGAAAAAGGCCAAGTAACATATAAAGGAAGACCTATCAGAATCACAGCAGACTTTTCACCTGAGACTATGAAGGCTAGAAGGTCCTGGGCAGATCTCATGCAGACTCTAAGAGAACACAAATGCCAACCAAAACTACTATATCCAGCAAAACTCTCAATCACCATAGATGGAGAAACTAAGATATTTCACGACAAAACCAAGTTCACCCAATATCTATCCACAAACCCAGCCCTAAAAAGGATAATAGGAGGACAACACCAATACAAGGAGGGAAACTTCACCCTGAAAAAAGCAAGATAGTAACCTTTCATCAAACCCAAAAGAAGTTAAGCAATCAAATTTAAAAAATAACGTCAAAAATGATAGGAAGTAACAATCACTATTCCTTAATATCTCTTAACATCAATGGACTCAATGCCCCAATAAAAAGACACAGACTAACTGACTGGATACGTAAACAGGACCCTACATTTTGCTGCTTACAGGAAACACACCTCAGGGTCAAAGACAAACACTACCTTAGAGTAAAAGGCTGGAAGACAATTTTACAAGCAAATGGTCTCAGGAAACAAGCTGGAGTAGCCATTTTAATATCAGATAAAATTGACTTTCAACCCAAAGTCATCAAAAGAGACTCTGAGGGACACTTCTTGCTGGTCAAAGGAAAAATACAACAAGAAGAACTCTCAATCCTGAACATCTATGCTCCAAATGCAAGGGCACCCTCTTTCATAAAAGAAACTTTATTAAAACTCAAAGCACACATTGCACCTAACACAATAATTGTGGGTGACTTCAACACTGCACTTTCCTCAATGGACCGATCAGGAAAACAGAAACTAAACAAGGACACAATGAAACTAATTGAAGCTTTGGACCAATTAGATTTAACTGATATATATAGAACATTCTATCCTAAAACAAAAGAATATACCTTTTTTTCAGCACCTCATGGTACCTTCTCCAAAATCGACCATATAATTGGTCACAAGACAGACCTCAACAAGTATAAGAAGATAGAACTAATCCCATGCCTCCTATCTGATCACTATGGAATAAAAGTGGTCTTCAATAGCAACAGAAACAACAGAAAACCCACATACACGTGGAAATTGAACAATACTCTACTCAATGACACCTTGGTCAAGGAAGAAATAAAGAAAGAAATTAAAGACTTTTTAGAACACAATGAAAATGAAAACACAACATACCCAAATCTATGGGACACAATGAAAGCAGTGCTAAGAGGAAAACTCATAGCCCTGAGTGCCTCCAAAAAGAAAATGGAGAGAGCATACATTACCAACTTAATGACACACCTGAAAGCCCTAGAACAAAAAGAAGCTATTTCACCCAGGAGGAGTAGAAGGCAGGAAATCATCAAACTCAGGGCCGAAATCAATCAAGTAGAAACAAAGAGAACCATACAAAAAATCAACAAAACCAGGAGCTGGTTCTTTGAGAAAATCAACAAGATAGATAAACCCTTAGCCAGACTGACCAAAGGGCACAGAGAAAGTATCCAAATTAACAAACTTAGAAATGAAAAGGGAGACATAACAACGGAAACTGAGGAAATCCAAAAAATCATCAGATCCTACTACAAGAGCCTGTACTCAACACAACTGGAGAATCTGGAGGAAATGGACAATTTCCTTGACAGATACCAAATACCAAAATTAAATCAGGACCAACTAGACCATCTAAACAGTCCCATAAAGCCTAAAGAAATAGAAGGAGTCATAGAAAGTCTTCCAACCAAAAAAAGCACAAGACCAGATGGTTTCAGTGCAGAATTCTACCAGACCTTCAAAGAAGAGTTAACACCAATACTCTTCAAACTATTCCACAAAATAGAAACAGAAGGAACACTACCCAATTCCTTCTACGAAGCCACAATTACGCTGATACCAAAGCCACACAAAGATCCAACAAAGAAAGAGAACTTCAGACCAATTTCCCTTATGAACATCGATGCAAAAATACTCAATAAAATTCTTGCCAACCGAATCCAAGAACACATCAAAACGATCATCCACCATGATCAAGTAGGCTTTATCCCGGGAATGCAGGGTTGGTTCAATATACGGAAATCCATCAATACAATCCACTACATAAACAAACTCAAAGAACAAAACCACATGGTCATTTCATTGGATGCTGAAAAAGCATTTGACAAAATTCAGCATCCTTTCATGCTTAAAGTCTTGGAGAGAACAGGAATTCAAGGGCCATACCTAAACATAGTAAAAGCAATATACAGCAAACCGGTAGCCAGCATCAAACTAAACGGAGAGAAACTTGAAGCAATCCCACTGAAATCAGGGACCAGACAAGGCTGCCCCCTTTCTCCTTATCTTTTCAATATTGTACTTGAGGTACTAGCTCGGGCAATTCGACAACATAAAGAGGTCAAAGGGATACAAATTGGAAAGGAGGAAGTCAAACTATCATTATTTGCAGACGACATGATCGTCTACCTAAGTGACCCAAAGAACTCCACTAGAGAGCTCCTACAGCTGATAAACAACTTCAGCAAAGTGGCAGGTTACAAAATCAACTCAAGCAAATCAGTGGCCTTCCTATACTCAAAGGATAAGCAGGCTGAGAAAGAAATTAGGGAAATGACCCCCTTCACAATAGCCACAAACAGTATAAAGTATCTTGGGGTGACTCTTACCAAACATGCGAAAGATCTGTATGACAAGAACTTCAAGACTCTGAAGAAGGAAATGGAAGAAGACCTCAAAAAATGGGAAAACCTCCCATGCTCATGGATCGGTAGAATCAATATAGTTAAAATGGCCATTTTGCCTAAAGCACTATACAGATTCAATGCAATACCCATCAAAATCCCAACTCAATTCTTCACAGAGTTAGAAAGAGCAATTATCAAATTCATCTGGAACAACAAAAAACCCAGGATAGCTAAAACTATTCTCAGCAACAAAAGAAAATCTGGGGGAATCAGTATCCCTGACCTCAAGCAATACTACAGAGCAATAGTGTTAAAAACTGCATGGTATTGGTACAGTGACAGGCAGGAGGATCAATGGAACAGGATTGAAGATCCAGAAATGAACCCACACACCTATGGCCACTTGATCCTCGACAAAGAGGCTGAAAACATCCAATGGAAAAAAGATAGCCTTTTCAACAAATGGTGCTGGTTCAACTGGAGGTCAGCATGCAGAAGAATGCGAATTGATCCATCCTTGTCTCCTTGTACTAAGCTCAAATCCAAATGGATCAAGGACCTCCACATAAAGCCAGACACTCTGAAGCTAATAGAAAAGAAACTGGGGAAGACCCTTGAGGACATCGGTACAGGGAGAAAGTTTCTGAACAGAACACCAATAGCCTATGCTCTAAGAGCAAGAATTGACAAATGGGACCTCATAAGGTTACAGAGTTTCTGTAAGGCAAAGGACACTATCAAGAGGACAGATCGGCAACCAACAAATTGGGAAAAGATCTTCACCAATCCTACATCAGATAGAGGGCTAATATCCAATATATATAAAGAACTCAAGAAGTTAGACTCCAGAAAACTGAACAACCCTATTAAAAAATGGGGTACAGAGTTAAACAAAGAATTCTCACCTGAAGAACTTCGGATGGCGGAGAAGCATCTTAAAAAATGCTCAACTTCATTAGTCATTAGGGAAATGCAAATCAAAACAACCCTAAGATTTCATCTTACACCAGTCAGAATGGCTAAGATTAAAAATTCAGGAGACAGCAGGTGTTGGAGAGGGTGTGGAGAAAGAGGAACACTCCTCCACTGCTGGTGGGGTTGCAAATTGGTACAACCACTCTGGAAATCAGTCTGGCGGTTCCTCCGAAAACTGGGCACCTCACTTCCAGAAGATCCTGCTATACCACTCCTGGGCATATACCCAGAGGATTCCCCACCATGTAATAAGGATACATGCTCTACTATGTTCATAGCAGCCCTATTTATAATTGCCAGATGCTGGAAAGAACCCAGGTATCCCTCAACAGAAGAGTGGATACAAAAAATGTGGTATATCTACACAATGGAGTACTATTCAGCCATTAGAAACAATGAATTCATGAAATTCTTAGGCAAATGGATGGAGCTAGAGAATATCATACTAAGTGAGGTAACCCAGACTCAAAAGGTGAATCATGGTATGCACTCACTAATAAGTGGTTATTAACCTAGAAAACTGGAATACCCAAAACATAATCCACACATCAAATGAGATACAAGAAGAAAGCAGGAGTGGTCCCTGGTTCTGGAAAGACTCAGTGAAACAGTATTTGGCAAAACCAGAACGGGGAACTGGGAAGGGGTGGGAGGGAGGACAGGGGAAGAGAAGGGGGCTTACAGGACTTTCGGGGAGGGGGGGGCTAGAAAAGGGGAAATCATTTGAAATGTAAATAAATTATATCGAATAAAAAAAAAAAAAAAGAAAACTGGTAGCCAACATCAAACTAAATGGAGAGAAACTTGATAAAATACTCTTGACAAAAGTGACGTAAGGGAGAAAGGGTTCCCACTTCCTGGGTTCGATCCACCGCGGCAGAGCAGTCAAAGCAGCAGGGGCTTCAAGCATCAGTCACATGGTACTCACAACCAGAAGCAGAGAGCAATGGATGCCTGTATTAGCTCACTGTCTCCTTTTTAAGCTGAGGGACTTTATGTTATGTTCTGAGAAAGTTGGGCACAAGCCATTGCTTCTATGTAGTACTTGTTTCTCCTGGTAGTCATTTTCTTCCTGAGGATTGGTGTTTCCATCTGGTGTTACTTCCTATAAGCCTAAAGGTATCCCTTTAACACACATGCATGCACACACACACATGCACACATATACACACACCACACGCACATGGATGCACATGCACACACATGCAACATGCAAGGGCACACACACTATACACATGCATAGGCCAACTTGAGGCTGCATCAACATAATCCCTCACAGGCCTGCACAGAGCAGCTGTGCCTTCAGGGTTGTCCTAGGTGATGGCAGATCCTGTCCAGTTAGTGAGCAGCACTAATCATCACCCTCATCCAGCAATATTCTGCCACACTTTGTTGAGGGCTCTAGCTGTCCACTACCAAGCACTGACAGAGTATCTCCATGTGCCAGGGTGACCCAAGCAGTCAGTTCTTGGTTTGTTCAGCTGAGACTACATCATCCTTTACCAGGGCATCAGCAGGATCGAGGTCTACTGTGTCAGTGTTCAGCAAGAATACTGACTCTCCTATCCTTACCATCACAATCCCTTCTCTACCGGGGTCAGTGTGTGCTTATCCTTATGGTTTCATTTGAGAACGTTCACCTGGTGAGAAAAGTACACTCTGGCCATCTGTGGATTCAAGGAGCCCTTACAACCTTTATCAGGGAAGTGGGAGGCAAGTGGATATCCCTGGGATTAAAGGAGTTCATTCAGACTAAACTGTGGTAACTGCAGATGAGATTTAAGGCTGTCTTACAACTTGCCGCTGGCAAGCTAGCCAAGCGTTTCCATCCACTTAAGAGAGAAAGCAGACCATTACCCTTTGTGAGTCCTCCTGATTCCAAATGATAAGGAATTGGGGGATGGGAACAAACAGCTGGGAAAACGGTCTCAGGAGAGCCAAGTGACGCATTAACCACATCCCACTACAGTAGGCTAGTGCCGCACACGCGGGGGCGACTTCCTGAGAGGAAGAACTCTGATGATGGAAGCAGATTAACAGTAAGGCTGAGACACACTGGAAGGACTGTAAGGGTGAACCTTAGAATCTGTGCCGAAGCAGGAGACTGGACAGATTAACCCGTCAGAGGCCTCGCATAGCTACGGGACTGCCTCTGCCAGTTTTTAATTCTTTAGGACTTTGTGGGTTCCGTGTGGAAGACAGAGAGACTGGTCCAAGACAGGCACTGGCCCAAGCCCACTTCCCAGCTGAGAACAGTGTGACTTAAAACAGGCCTCAGCAGCTTCCTGGATGTCCCATTAACCCTGACCAAACAGCATGTGGTGAGCCGAATGGCCGAGAATGAGAAACAGCTGGATTTAATTTCCCTTGAAATTAAAGATGGGTGAACCCTGCCACAGTTTGGAATTGCTGAATGTCTCAAACTCTTTTTTTTTTTCCAAGTGCTTTTGGTTCAGAAAAACCAAAACCAAACTTTTTTTTTTTTTTTTTTTTTTAACAAAGCATGCTACCCTTGTTTGGAAGAAATTCGTGTATTTTAAAGGGAATTTGATCTACATTGTTCAATTTCTTTACACTTCATTTATCAAAATACATAATGAAATTTCCAAGAAATCTTAGAAATGTTTTATCTTTTAAAAAAATACAAACAAAAACGGGTTTTATTTAGGAAAGGCACGAGTGGAGAATTTTGGAAAATCATTATCCTGGAAAAGGAGAGTTCCGGTGGAAAGGAAGGTCATGCTTTCAGAGCATTCTGTGTCCTAGAATTGCACACATATCTGTGTGAATATACTCAGTCTCTTGGAGGGCTAGGGGTGAGCTCAGCTGGTGGACTGCTTGCCTCTCTACAATGCTCCAGGCCCTGGTTTTGATCCCTGGTACTTCACAAACGGGGCTCGGTGGTGCACACCTATGATCTCATCAGTCAGGAGGCAGGGGCTGGAAAATCAGAAGTTCAAGGTTATCCTTCTCTATATAGAAAGCTCAAGGTCAGCCTGGGCTTATTCGGGACACAGTCTCAATGTCTTGGGAAAGAGGGGAAGATGAGCGAGTTCATTACAGACAGGTTCAGGCAGAGGTGGGAAGCTGGGCTACTTACCACTGTGCTTTCTCATCTCTGGTTACCAGACAATGTGTCCCTGGTGTTGACTGACGAGAGTGGAGGGAGCTGCAGCCCCTCCCATCTATCACCAGCCTACATAATAAAGGTGGCATGGTCCGTCAACCCTCATCTCTCTACAACAGAGTGAAGGAGTTGTCCACAGGAGGTTAGGATGAGTCAAAGGGAAGAAAGACGGCCTCGGAAATTTACATCAGGAGGTTGGGGGGGAAGAGGGTGATGTTTCAGAGAATGGCCTGAGCCTTGTGTCTTCCTTGTCTTGGGTCTCTCTTGTTGTGATGAACACCAAGATCAAAGGCAGGAAAGAGTTCATTAGGATTACCCTTCCACGTCAGTCTATCATGAAGGGAAATCAGGGTAGGAACCTGGAGCAGGTCCTGATGCAGAGGCCGTGGAGGGATGCTGCTCATTGGCTTGTTCAATTTAATTTCTTATACATCCCAAGCCTACCTGCTTACGGGCGTCATCACCCACAGTGAGCTGGGCCTCCCTGCATCAATCAATAATGTACCCCATAGACTTGTTAGAGGAGGCATTTTCTCAGTTGAGGCTCCTCTTCCCAGATAACTCCAGCGTGTTTCACGTTGACAGAAAACTACCCAGGATTGTCCTGAAGAGCTGTTCTTACATAAAGCTGTGGGTGAGGCTTCCAGACCAAGATGGAAGGAGAGAGAACCAATCATATACCATTTGGAATGCAACCTCCCTGTACAGTTAGAAGCACAATGATTGTTGAGCAATTCACACTCTTCTATGCACCTCAGCCTTGGCTGATAATAGAGTGGTGAATACTGTCCAGCAGGAATGAAGACAGACATGTCACCTGTCTGTGGTATCAGTTCAAGTTTGCCTCAGGTTCCCAGGAGACATCCTGTGGGAAATGTGGAATGGTGAGTGTCTACAGGGAACAACAATTGCAGATAAAACCCAGAGATTGAGATTTGTAAGTATTGATATACCTTCTGTACTGGCTGGTTTTGTGTGCCAACTTGACACAAGCTGGAGTTATCACAGAGAAAGCTTCAGTTGAGGAAATGCCTCCATGAGATCCAGCTGTAAGGCATTTTCTCAGTTAGTGATCAAGAGGGGAGGGCCCCTTGTGGGTGGTGCATCCCTGGGCTGGTAGTCTTGGGTTCTATAAGGAAGCAAGCTGAGCAAGCCAGAGGAAGCAAGCTAGTAAGTAGCATCCCTCCATGGCCTCTGCATCAGCTCCTGCTTCCTGACCTGCTTGAGTTCCAGTCCTGACTTCCTTTGGTGACAAAGAGCAGTGTGGAAGTGTAAGCTGAATAAACCCTTTCTTCCTCAACTTGTTTCCTGGTCATGATGTTTGTACAGGAATAGAAACCCTGACCAAGACACCTTCTATTTGTACCAAAAGGTTGATGTGGGAAGAACAAACTCTGACTACACATCTCTTTGGCTGCATATGTATTCTAGATTTGAAATAAAAAGCAAAGCCTATCTTCAGGATAGACAGGTGTAATAGTGACACAAATGTTATGGGAACAGCCAAGCATCTTCTGTTTGGACTTAAGGCTCATTCAGTGGAACACATAGCTGACACAGATGGAACCCATACGTGACACAGCTAAAGTGGGTAAGAGCCAAAGATCAGATAGAGCATGGGCCTAGTGTGAAACCTAATACTATCACTCTGCTGAGGGAATAGAGTAATAAAATAATTTCCAATGACATTCTACTATACTCAGACCAGCGCCTCCCTTGGCCCTCATCAGAGAAACTCCTCCTTGCAGGAAACAAAGAAAACTAAGGAAACTAAGACAGAGACCCACAGCTGGATAATGTGTAGAGGGTGAGAGACTTTGGAGCACCCAACCCTAAATGAGATGTCTTCATCAAAGCACTCCCCTCAAGGCTCAGGGATCTATGCCTCAGGTGAGGGAGGACTCTGAGGAAACAGTGTCTTCCAGACACAACAGGGCTGATGCACATATGAGCTCACAGAGACCACGATGGCACACACACACATCTGAGTGTGTTCAAGCCAGATGGGACCCCAGCACTGATTGTGGAGGTGAGCATGGACCCCAGCCCTAACCAAGAAGCTATCTGCAAGTGTTGCCCAGCGGCAAAGGGAAGGTCAGCTTCTCTAATGGAGTCTCACTGTGTGTAGGAGCCACACTTCAAGGCAGGCCAGAACTCTATGGTATGTTTGTAACTTTTGTCTTTATTTACTTTGTCTGGTCAATTTTTTTCTTCTTGGCTTTACATTTGTTTGTTTTGATTTCCATTTTTGTGTATTGGAGGGGGCGATTCTTGGTCTTTGGATTTTTGTTTTTAAAGAGAAAGAGAAATTTAGGTGAGAGGAACTGAAGGAGGAGAGAACACCATCAAATGCATTGTCTAAAAAATGCTTTCAATAAAAGATACTAAAATGGGACCATGTCACACTAACCAAGTGTAACACTAGGATTATCAACTCTGCAGTTTCCCAACATTCCTTGGACTCCCCTCCATTTCCCAGCAGCTTCTTTTATAGCTATGAGCAGCCATACATAGTTTTATAATTAAAACATACATACATGTATACATACATGCACACATATACATGTACACACATACACAGACACAGACACATACATATGCAGACATACACACACACACACACACCACTAACGGCAATATCTACAACTGGCCATTTCTAGCCATGCATATCCATAGTAACAAGAGGCCATGTAGACCTTGGTTTTCACAATAGGCTGTGATTAGCTTCTAAGTGGCTGAATCCCACTACTCAGAAATTAGCATGACCAGCATCTGTTCCATTTGTTAAAGAGGGTTTTGCTTGGCAGGGGACCCGATCATTGGCTGCACAGTAGGGACACTGTCTTGTGGACAAAACATTAGAGGCCCACCCCACCTTCATCGGACAGAAAGGCCACCAAGCCTTGATGGCAAGCTCTATGCCACATGCAGGGGCTGTCCCACCATTACCACAGCCTTAACAGAGTCCCCATGACAGACTCACCTCCATGAAGTTCCACGTCTTCACACTGTTGTTCATGGTTCCCAGTACCTACATGGTGTCTCACTACCATCTGTAAATCAAGGTCCAGGGGATCCAATACCCTCTCCTGGTCTCTATGAGTATTGCACACAGACAGACAGACGGACAGATATAGATATAAGGCAGGCAAACACTGATACAAGCCACATGAATTTTGCAGGAGGCCAGGATGGAAGCTAAAGCAGGTCTTCCTCTGCCTGCTCCCTCCACTCCTCCCTCCACTCCTCCCTCCACTCCTCCTTCCACTCCTCCCTCCACTCCTCCTTCCACTCCTCCCTCCACTCCTCCCTCCACTCCTCCTTCCACTCCTTCCCCCACTCCTCCTTCCACTCCTCCTTCCACTCCTCCCTCCACTCCTCCCTCCACTCCTCTCTCCACTCCTCCCTCCACTCCTCCTTCCACTCCTCCCTCCACTCCTCCTTCCACTCCTCCTTCCACTCCTCCCTCCACTCCTCCCTCCACTCCTCTCTCCACTCCTCCCTCCACTCCTCCTGATTCCAATGCACACCCCACTCAGTGGAGGTGTAACAAAAGAATGCTCCAATCTCCCTGGCCTTGGTAATTAGTGATCTTCTGACACACTCTAGACTGTGACAGGTGGAACTCTCTGCCCAAGGGAGACTTGAAGAAACTGCCTCTCAAGGACAGAAGGGCAGGGAAAATGCCAGATGCCACCCTGACTCCTTGGAAGTGTTTCTTTTCCTCACCACTGTGCCCCTTGAGCTCCTATCCTGAAACTTCCCTCTTCGAGGCAAGGTCTACATGTGGACCCTTGCATCTCTGGGACAACCAGGTCCTGGGAGCCTGCACTTAGCTTTACACCAGAAAACAGAGACAAGCCCTCAATGCTGGCCACCCTAAGGAGAGACACATTAAAGGAACTCTGTTCACCTGTATTCTTTTAATTAATGTTCATGACTTCTATCACTGTTGATGAAGGGTGAGCTCTACATTATAGTCAGGCATGGAGACTTGGTATGGGTAGTGGGGATGTGACCCAAGACTCCACAGCTGGGAGGGAGGGGGGCCAGACACCAGCCTCTTCTTACTCCCTTTTACATGTCAGCCAAATCCCGAGCCTTGGGCAAGTTCTCCATTTACTGCCAAAGAAGCCTAGGTAATGGTGGGTCTGGTTAAAATAGACCAGGCCACTGAGTCTCATGGTCTAGCTCCCCCTGGCAGATATCAGCCTGCTTGAGTCACCCCATTTCCACAGTCCTGGGGTCTAAACTGCACTTGGTGAGCAACCCATCTAGAGAGCCTTTGGTATTCAGAGATATCTACTTATGCAAATGTTACACTGTTCCTTCTATAGCTGTCTTTCTGCTTGTAAAGGAAAGAGGATTGTATTTGGTGTTAAGCTTAGCACAGGACCTGAGGACTCCATTAGACACAGGGACACTGGCAACCACGCTGAGGGTCCAACTCATGTTCCCACCCTTGCAGGCATGCTGGAAGATGCCAGAGACAGAGCAGCAGGTCCGGGTGAGCCTGTGACCTAATCTGCAGTGTATAGTTGGCCCAGACTGCCCCCTAGCAGAAACTGCTAGAGACCCTCAAGAGGCCCAGTGAGCCACAGGGTCTGTGAACTTCTGTGCTCCATTTGAGGGTGAAGTTTGCACTCAGCCTGTCTATTTGAAACCCAGCCACTTTGGCAAAAAGGCTCAGTGAGCTCTGGACTGTTGAGAGCAGGCCACAGATCTCAAAGTCCATTATGCTCTGCAAGGCAAAGCTTCTTAGAATGTTCTACTGAGTTGCCTCTGCAGAGGAAGTCAGAAGGCCAAGGTCAGGAACAATAGCCCAAGGCAACCCTGTAACTACTGTAGGGTGTCTTTGAAGTTTCATACTGATCTGAATAATTCATGAAAGTCTTACATCCCACTCTTTAGTTTGTTTGTTTTATATTAAATGTAAAATTAATGATTGCCCAAATCCTCAGAAACTATTGATGCCCCAGGAAGGTGTGTCCACATCCCTCCTGTGGCTGGGTGCCCTTGGGTGGGAACTGAGTATCCAGTGAGTCAAAATGATCTGTGAGAGGGACAGATTAATATCCTGACTTCACAGACAAGCTCTAGCTCACAGTTGGGAAGACTGCATGCCTGAGCTCGGGTAACAAGGGCTCAGGTAATAAGGGAAAACCTGCACAGAGGGCTGAGTTTCTAGGGGCCACTTACACAGAAGCCTAAGAAGAGTTCTTCAGAAAAGGAGGAAAGGGGGAGCAGGAGAGAAGAAAGGGCGGAGTGTGTGAGACCTGGCATCCGGAGACCGTCCACAGGTCTGTCTTAGGGAGATCATCCTCATTGAAGGAGCACCCGGAAGTTTCTCAAAGTCGCAGTGTCCACTGGGGGGGGGGGGTCACAGAAGCCTGAAACCCACCACAGTCGCTAAGAACACAGATGTTCTCACTGATACACTTTGCCCTAAGGACCACCGGGGCAGCATGTGTTGCTTAAATAAAAATATTTTTGGTCAACATTTAAAAATTGAGGGAGTCTCTATCAGTGTCACTTCAGAAAGCCCTGGCAGCTCTGGCTGAAGTCTCTGTGGATCCAGTGCGATCAGCTCAGGAGTGGCAGCCTCCCACCCTCTCCCTTCGTACCTGGCCTTCCTCCTTTTAGAACATACACTGTGCCCTAGATAGCACAGAAGAGACAAGGGGGTCTAGAACTGAGGAGCACCTCCTGAGTGCTCTAGGAACCAATTCTTGGGCTAGAACAAAAAGGCATTGCTGTGGACTTGAGAGTGAGTCCTGCTCCCTCCATGGGTAGTTCTGCACCCCAGATGAGACCGTGAAACACAGATCCAAGAGATGGTGAGGGCATTCATACAGCCGCCACCACCAGTGCCAGAGGCTGGGCCTCAGCAACAGGCCTGTGTCTCCTACCAGCATGGAAAGCAGAAGGCTGAGGTCAAGAGGTTTCAGGTTGCGTTCTCCCAGGACCTCCAGCCCTGGTGTGCAGACGACATCTTCCCCAACATCTCCATATCGCCCCCCTCCCCACCCCCGTCTCTCTGTCTCTGTCTTCCTAATCTTTTTTTCTCACAAGTACACAAGTCATATGGGACTAGAGTTCATCCTAAAAGTTTCATGTCAGAATTACCCTGTCTGCCTCCAAACATCATTAGAAGGTGGAGTTCTGGTTGAGAGGTAGATCTTTAACACAGGAATCCTGAGAGAGAAGAGGACATGCTCTGGCCCATAACAGAGAGGAACTTTCAGGAAAAAAGCAGTGGTCGAACAGGACGTTGAACTAAATTTAAGTGAAGAAAAAACACCTTTCTCTTTAATCCACACCTCAGCACTGCTTACATCCTGCAGCCCCTGCAAACACTATTTCCTCAAACAGGGATCTTGGATCCTGGCAGAGGCACAGAGATTTTGGTTCTTGTTTTTGTTTGTTTTTGCGCACTAGTGTGGATAGTATGCATTTATGTATGTACTTGTGTTCTCAAATGCATTGACTTGCATGTACAGGGTGTGAGCATCCATTTGTGTTCATGTTCATATGGAAACTCAAGGTTAGGTCCTTCCCTGTGGCTCTCCACTTGTTTGTCAACAGAGGGTCAATCACTTGAGTTTGGAGCTCACTAATTCCAGCTATCCTACCTAGCCAGTTTGCCCCAAGATCTCCTGCCTGACTCCTGAGTGCTGGGACTGCAGGTGGCCTCCATAAATGTCTGGCTTCTAGGTAGATTCTAGGAATCAAATTTCCATCTTCATGTTTATGTGGCGATCACTTTATCTGCCGAGCCAACTCCCCAGCTGGCAGCGGCTGGCTTTGAACGTGGTCAGTCCCTCCCACAGTGGCCTCAGCTTTCCTATGTTGATGTAGAACATGGCTCAGGCTGCTCACTCTTCATACAAGTCAGGACTAGGTTCCACATCCATTGAAAGTATATTGGGAGACACTCCTGGAGGAAGGTGAAGAGGCCTGCCCTGCCCTGCCCTGAGAAGATGGCAGGATGCCTGCTCCAAGCCCAAGTGCATCTCTAGCGCCAGGCTTCTGACACCTCTGCCCACTCGCCATTCCTACCCAAGCTGTTCTCCACATTCTCCACATTCTCTAGCTTCAAAGAACAGGTGCTATGGACGGATCTGTTTGTTTTTCTAGAACTTTGTCGTGTTTCAGTCAGAGTTCCCCAAACACAACAAATGCCATATGTACCAAGGACCACTGAGTGTAGGCCAAGAGGTCTTACCAGCTAATGTTTCTATCCTGACTCTCAGAGCAGTCAGAGATCCTCAGTCTGTTCTCTCAGGTTTCAGCTTACTAGGTGAGTCTTATGGTTGAAATATGAAATACACCATACCAGTTTAGATCTCAGTTTCCAGCTATTGGCTCTGCTTGGGTTGGCTTTACCTCTAAGAAAAATACCGTATGTGCCATCAAAACTCATCCAGAGACATGTGGGTGGGGCCTAGGCCAAGGCCAAAGGCAGAAAGCCCCGGCACAGATGTGAAGCTATCACCAGTCATGGTCGGACCTGGCCTACCTCAGACGAACCTGAGGTGACTAAGGAGTGACCAACAGATCCCAAGTCCCTGGAACAGCTGAGTGAACAGTCTGTCCTAGGGCTGTCAGAAGGTTTAAAAAGGCATTTCCAAAGTTGGGGTCTCTGTGCTCTGTTTCTTAACCCTTACAGATGAAAGACCCCATTCTAAGCACCGTCAAGTACTCCAGGGGAATATGAAAATGCCACATGCTGACAGGCATGCTACGCTTATTTCTACTGGCTTACCCAAGGATGGAAGTTTCCTGCATTGCTTTCCCTGACTGGATCTCTACTTTCTGGTGGACCTCCAGATACTAAGTTCTAAGTTTTTAGTTCAGAGCTTGTTTAATGATCAGACATGCATGGACAAGCTCAACCCAGGAGGTCATAGCATCACAAGGAGGATTCGTTCTCTCTGCAATCACCTCTATCTTTTACATCTTTCCCTCTCATTAGAGACTAATGTGGGGCTGCCTATTGTAGACTTTTCTGGATCTAGTGTCACCGAGACCTTTGGAAGCAGTTAAGGCTTTCTGACCATGCAAACTTCCTGGTTCAGGAGTAGTTCCAAAAGGATCATTGTAAACAAGAATGTGGTCCTTCCAGAAAAAGGCAAGAGTGTGAGAAGATTCCAGTTGGATGGTCTCAGTTACTTGGGCTATAAAATAGTGTATCTGTTTATTCTTCCCTGCCTCATAACAACCACATGATTCCTTCACCCTCGTGTGACAAATGCCCTTCCATTCAATGAAACACCCTAGTGGAGTGTCAGCCTTGGGGACCGTGAACCCCACCAACGCTAAGATATAAACAGCGATTTCTCTGCAGAACACTTCTGTTATCAAGTAATGTGAAGTGGGAACAAGTAAGCGACCAAGTGTTTGCTAGGTTGTTGAGTGTTGATAAAATGTTGGCCATTAGGGAGTTCTGAACATGGACATCATGCCACAACCCGGCCAGCCCCAAGCACCATGGAGAGCCGGGAGCAGGTGATAGCACTCAGTAATGTCCCAGGCTTTCTGTCCAGTGTTTGTTCAGTTAACACAGATGCTTGGCTCTTGAGGGGCATTCGTGCTGAGCCCGTCCCAGGGTTACTTTGGTTGAGTGGTATCCACTGGTGCAGGTCAGAAAGAGACTGAATGCCAAGAGAGAAGGGGAGCCTGGCAAGAGGAAGGACAAGGGGCAAAGAAAGAGCAACCTCAAGTCAATGAAGCAGCCAGGGGGCCTCTCCGATGGGAGTCTGTTTTTTGCTCATGGAAATCGAACCAGTCTCTGGATCAGTTGAAAGGATCTTCAGACTGTCTGAAAACTGAAGTCTGTGGCATTAATTTATAGACAGATTTGTAGACAGGAGTGCCAGAGAGCAGAGGGTGGTTAAAATAGGAGCCAACCTCCCACTCCCTCTGTTGAAACTGGAGCCTATTTTTCCAGAGATGCAATAAAGTAAACAGTAACAACCTTAATTATGTTGGTGATGGTGGTAACACCGCCATGAACTCCAGCAAGTTCTGGCTCCGTTCTGCTGGTGCCTGGGCTCTCTGCTTCCCTTGAGGTTTGCTGGAGCACTGTGGAAAAACTGGACTCTAGCCCCCTGCCCCCGGGCTCCAAGAGGAAACTATATGATCTTGACAGCATGAATAATCCAGCCAGACAATAAAAGAACTTCAGATATCTGTTCTATCAAACCACCACACAGAAGGGCGCTCTCTCTAATGGCCTCCCAGAACAAGAGCAGACTCGAGAGTCAGAGCTCAGTGTTTTTCTCTTGCTTTACCGTGAATTAGTGCCATAGCCTCCCGTGTGGCGCCAACCCTTCTGCCCTCACAGGCTCAGGAGCAAGCTCCTGTCTGCTGCGTCTGCAGCCACACAGAGACGCCACAAAGCACAACACAGTGCCGAAGAGAAGCACAACCTGCAGCAGAGTATGGGTCCATACTGTGGGGAGGGTCAGCGGTTGCAGGATTGGCCCATCGCTTTGGAGTGAAGACATGGCTACGGATTAAGTCTGTCGCTGTAGAGTGCTGTGAGGTTGGTCCATTTCTGAGGGCCTCAAGCCCATTACTGTGGGTCACGGAGTGTTGTGGTGTGTGCTCAATGTTGTGGAGTGAATTCATTACTGGGAGACAATGTTGTGGAGTGTGTGTCCATGCTGTGTCTGGGTCCATGCTGTGGGGTATAGGTCAATGCTATGGGGTACAGGCCTGTGATATGGGGATACAGGTCTATGCTGTGTGTGTGTGGGGGGGGTGTCCATGCTGTGTGTGTGTCCATGCTGTGGGTGTGTGTCCATGCTGTGTCTGGGTCCATGCTGTGGGGTATAGATCAATGCTATGGGGTACAGGCCCGTGATATGGGGATACAGGTCTATGCTGTGTGTGTGGGGGGGGTGTCCATGCTGTGTGTGTGTCCATGCTGTGGGATGTGTGTCCATGCTGTGTGTGGGGGTGTTCATGCTGTGAGGGGGTATCCATGCTGTGGGGTGTGTGTCCATGCTGTGTGTGGGGGTATATCCATGCTGTGGGGTGTGTGTCCATGCTGTGTGTGGGGGTGTCCATGCTGTGGGTGTGTGTCCATGCTGTGGGGTGTGTGTCCATGCTGTGTGTGGGAGTATATCCATGCTGTGGGGTGTGTGTCCATGCTGTGTGTGGAGGGGTGTCCATGCTGTAGGTCTGTGTGTCCATGCTGTGTGGGGGGTGTCCATGCTGTGGGGTGTGTGTCCATGCTGTGGGTGTGTGTCCATGCTGTGAGTGTGTGTCCATGCTGTGGGGTGTGGATCTATTTCTGTGTATGTTTTGCAAATGCACATGCCATGTATTCTATTGTATAAAAAATTTTACGATGTTAGCTAGGGAGTTAGAAAATAAAAACTCTAATAGAAAATGTAGCATTTCTTTTGATCCTCATTCTTATTTTTACTACTTTAGGTTCCACAATTACCAGAAAATCTGGCATGTCAGATCAGAAGAGGAAGAAAAAGAGGAGGGAGGGAGGGAGAGGAGGAGTGAAGAAAAGAGGGAGGGAGGAAGGGAGACAGGGAGGGAGGGGGAGAAAAGAGGGAGGGAGGAAGGGAGAGAGGGAGGGAGGGGCAGAAAAGAGGCTGAGAGGGAGAGAGGGAGGGAGATGAATCCCATCTGATTAAGCTACAGGCCCTGAGACGCTCTGCTGAGGGACTGACTGGTGAGCACAGAGCTGGAACTTGAGGGAGAAGCCAGAGAACCTAGGCAGGAGGTGTGGCCCTGGCTCAGGAGGCCGCTGCCTGCATCCTACATGAAAGTAACATGTCTTCATATTGTTCTTATGTGTTGAGAAGCTGTGGAAAGAAGTGCTTAAGAAAAGATTCTGGATGATGAATCTGGCTGCACAGCAGTGGAAGAAAGGCCAGGAGAGGGAGCACAGATTGGCAGCAGTGAGCCTGGCACAGTTCAGGGTCGAAACAAAGCACAGTCACTCAATTAAAAAGGTAACAAGGCAATCCCTGGCTTTAAGATGAAGAAACCCAAACACAGAAGAAAAAAATCCACACACCTTACAACCATGCAATGCTATGGTCTAGGTACACCAGATGGATCAAAAGTGGGTAGAAGCAATAGAACTGGAGGAGAAAGACAAGGGTGTATTTTGAAGCTTGTAGGAGGCTAAAAGAAAACACAGATTTTTAGACACAGATTGGTCACTGGGATGGGCAGAGATAGTGTCATAGACAGGGTGGGGCAGGAATCAAAAGGGTGAACACTTACCAAAATGCATACAATGTGGGACATTAAGATGCTAGGGTTCACACAGGAATCTACATAGATCTGCAGGGTAGTAAGGTGCTGTTCTGACATATTTTAACAGAGTTGAGTTCTTGTAATAAGGCATGGTTTCATATTATTTCAAGATTCTGACTCCTTGTTCAATCATGGCTCATTTGACTTACTTATCTTTTTAATTTATGTATTTAAGAAGATAGTGTGTGGGGCTAGAAGGATGCTCAAAGGTTAGGAGCACTGACTGTTCTTTCAGAGGTCTTGAGTTCAATTCCCAGTAACCACATGCTGGCTCACAACCATCTGTAAATGGATCCAATGCCCTCTTCTGGTGTGGCTGAAGACAGTGACAGTGTACTCATATATCTAAAATAAATGAATAATTCTTTAAAAAAAATAAAAGAAGATAGTGTGCACACAGGGAAAGGAGCCTCTGTCTTCCCTGAAGACTCTCCACAAGAGAGAAACCACTCCTGCGTGAGTCCGGGGCATTGGCTCCAGATCATCACATATCTCTGCTGCAGTGAGAGGGTGGCAAAGAGAAGACTTCAGACTCAAACTCCAAGTCCTACCAGTCATAAATTGTGAGGTTCTTGTTTTGTACAACTCAGTAATCATTCACAGTTTTGGGTTTCTATCTAAGAAGGGGCATCACACATTCAAGAGCTAGCCTGATGCTCAATCATCGGGCAAAGTCCCAGCTATTACTCTAGGGACAGCCTTTGTAAGTACTTATCCTGGTAGCTGCTCTCATCCTTACTTTGATTCCTGGCACTGTAAGAATCATGTCAGCCCCACCTGCCATTTGTCCCTGACACTGGGGCTTCTCCTGCAAGGCTGGTGGTCCTGAGTCACGAAGAGAGTTGTGATGTATCCTCTTCAGCCACAGCAGTAACCACCAAGCGCTTCCTTTCTGGTTAATAAAGGTTCACCTATGCAGTGTGCTAAGAGAGGACAGCATTTCACAGGATGGAGAAGGAAATGCACCTGAAGAGAGTTGGCAAAATAGAAAGGCAGTAACAAAGGGAGCACTCTCCCTGCATAGGGTCAGCCTTTCTCATTGCTGGTTTCCCAGGAAAATGGTGGGACCTGATATCATGCCTAAGGAATGAATCTCTCTCTAGAAAAGGGTTGAAGGCATCTTTTTAAAACCTTTCTTGGCTGAGGATTTCTGAAATCCAACTTGTCTCTAAACATATGGGGCCATGTGCTGTGGATCCTGGGAGACATTTACAAACCAGGAGACCCAAGATACGATTACCCAGGATGCAAGTCTTCTCACTTGAGGGTAGGGAAGGGAGATTCCCATATATACCCAGCCTGCTTTATGAGATCTTACCAAGCACATTCATTCCTGATCAAGAAGCAAGACTTCCTTAGGAAGGGTTCTCCACAGGCTGATCTCACTTCTCTGCCACCTCAGGAATGAGCACAGCGTGTCTACAAAGATGTCTATCACTACAGAGAAGCAAATAAGTATATTTTCTGGACACTGTTACTCTCCGTGCCTAGAAGGAAGGAAAACCCAAACTCAAGGGTGACAATGTATAAAGAATCAAAGAACAGGCCGAGGGAGATGTCGCAGTCACAAAAGCATGGGGATTAAATCTGGTCCCCAGAACTCATGTAAAATGTCACACCTTGTCATGGGCTTTAATCCCAGCACTGGCAAGGTGGAGATGGGAGGACCCCAGGGGTTCACTGGCCTGTCAGCTTCACTGAGTCAGAGAGCATCTGGTAAAGCAGAGACTGTCACAAAACAAGGTGGAGATGGCACTTGAACATTGGTGGTTAGCCTCTGGCCTCCACACACAAATACAGCTCTGTGCTGCTCACCTGCACACATACATGAACACGCACATACACATGTATTCACACACATACACAAGTACACACACACATGAGAGAGAAGCAAAAACAACAATAGTGTTGACAGTTAACAGAAGCAAAGCTAAGCTGACCTCACGAGCCAAGAGGAGAAAGACGGAACCAAGCCGTGCACCTGACCCCTGGATACCTTTTGTCAGAGTGGGAGGGTCATGTCTGGAAACCCACACTTGGGGCCTCCAAAGGCACCCTGTTTCCTGGAATCTGCTAAAAGAAAATGACAAACCAGCCAAGATATTCAGCTGAGGTTTCTTTAAGAAAACACACTCTCCATTTGGGTTGTTTTTGAGGGATTGTTGGAGAGATGTGGTTTAAGGAGGAAAATTGTTCTCGGACGGCTATGGAAATAATGACTCTCCTCTGTTCCATGTGCTGCTGGCTATGGTCACAGGAAGCAGGGTGGAACAGGGTTTGCAAATCACCTGAGGACATGGGCAGGGGCATCTCAGAGGGTGGTGACAAAGAACTGTTGTCCAGTAACCCCCCAGCCAGAGCACACATTTTGTCACTTGTGTGGAAGGTGGGAAGATCTGAGCTCTGGAGCCTGGCTAGACTTAAAACCAAATAGGAGAGGCTCTTCATCCGACCTGGTGTCCCTGTTCCCTGGAGAAAGGCACATCTCAGGTGTCCGGCCTCCAGCCTGTGGGCTTCAGCACACTGGTCAGCAAGATCTCCACAAGGTCAGTCTCATACATGCCAAACAACAACTAAGTGTTGGTCTTGACCTCAACAATGGTTTTAGAGTTACAGTTCATTATCAAGGTAGATTGGCTAATGCAAGAGTCCTAATCGTCTCAGTTGATTGACCCTGGAACCTATTTGTCTCTCTGGGTTCACCCTCTATCTGTTTGGGAAAAAATAAATCGAGGAAATAGTACATATTTTGTATTTGGTTAAATAGTAAAAATATCCGCATTATCATCTTTGCCCGTCAGAAGAAGGGTGACAATTTGCAGAGCCCAGATGCAGCCAAGGTCAGTGGCCTGTTCCCACTCGGTCACTCTTCCTCTCAGCTAGTCAGCCATGTGCCTGCACAGCACTGGGCACTGGGATGGACTCTGGGGGTTCTGAAATGAGTGGACCCTGCCTTGCCTGAGGGATGCTCATGGCCTTCATCACTGTGAAGAGATACGCATGACATCGTGGGAAGTCAGAGGGATGCTCACGGCCTTCATCACTGTGAAGGGATACGCATGACATCGTGGGAAGTCAGAGGGATGCTCACGGCCTTCATCACTGTGAAGAGATACGCATGACATCGTGGGAAGTCAGAGGGATGCTCACGGCCTTCATCACTGTGAAGGGATACGCATGACATCGTGGGGAGTCAGAGGGATGCTCACGGCCTTCATCACTGTGAAGGGATACTCATGACATCGTGGGGAGTCAGAGGGATGCTCACGGCCTTCATCACTGTGAAGGGATACTCATGACATCGTGGGAAGTCAGAGGGATGCTCACGGCCGTCATCACTGTGAAGGGATACTCATGACATCGAGGGAAGTCAGAGGGATGCTCACGGCCTTCATCACTGTGAAGGGATACTCATGACATCGTGGGGAGTCAGAGGGATGCTCACGGCCTTCATCACTGTGAAGGGATACGCATGACATCGTGGGAAGTCAGAGGGAGACTTTTTCTGTCTCATGCCAGAGAGGGCTGATGTTGGTCCTGGATGAAGGGATAAAGTCTAGAAAGAAGAAATAGAAGGTGAAGGAGCTCTAGATGGGTGATTCCCCAGGATGGGGGGGGGGGGCTGGAGTGAGGAGCAGCCACAGGACCTCTTCCTGGGAGACGCAGGTGACTTGGCATCCAAATAGCACAGGCCACACAAGCTCTTCAGATGATAGGTGTTTGGGTTTTCTTGGTAAATTTTTCTGAGCGCCAAAGAAAGGGTGAGAAGAAGCAGGGGGTCTGCCCCGATATCTTAATCTGCTACGCATCAAAAAGATGACTGACAGATGGAACAAGAGACATTTGAGCCAAAGTCCAGGACAAATTAAGGAGTTCTCCACAGTACAATAGCTGAGCTCTGGAACCAGCCTAGGTGTCCATCAGCCGAGGGCTGGGTAAGGGAAACGTGACTCACACACTGAAGGATCAAGTCACGCTATTTACAGGAAAAGTGGATGAAACCTGAGATCATTACATTAAGTGAATTAGACCATTCTCAGGAAGACGAATTTATTTTATCTCATTAGTGGTCCTTAGAACTTAGAAAACCATACAAAACCTTGTGTGTGTGTGTGTGTGTGTGTGTGTGTGTGTATTTAATATATATGTGTGGTGTGTGTATAGTGTTAGTTTTATATATCTATATGTGTGTATAATATATATGTGTGTGCATATGTGTGTATAATATGTGTAAGATATATATGTGTGTGTTTTATATATATGTGTGATATATATATACATATGTGATATATATCTGTGTGTGTATGTGTTTTATATATGTGTGTATGTAAGTGTGGGGAACATGGATTAAACTAACCAGAGAAGGAACTGGAAATAAAAGGGGGTGTTGTGTTTTGTGGAGTCAGGTGGTTCAAGAGCACATGAGACTTTGGAATAAAAAAGTTACTTGAAGAGTTAAGATCATGGACAGACAGACAGGGATAAGAACAAGAGCAGACAGAGTGATAAGAGCATGATGGCGGTTCTGAGGAAAGTTCAGGCCTCGGCACCAGAGATGGCATGATGGTCTGAGAGACTCGAAGCACACATGGGTCATGAGAGCGCTTCCTACGCCTTGTGAGGGTAGCAGAGGCTCCTAGGAAGAGCCAAGAGCCCACCCCAGGTTCTCTGATCCCTGGGGGGTGACAAGGGTGTGGGAGCAACATGCAGCATCTCTCTCATGCAGACTCTGTTCTCAAGTGAGGTCCTGGCACCAGGAAGCACGATGTCCCTGTAGGGTGACTGCCAACATCTGTGAGAGGAGGCTGAGCGGGGGCTGAGCAGAGACCATTCCTGATGCTAAGTTCTCTCAGGAAAGACATGGAAAAAGTGTGTGGGGTGGGGTACTGGGACGTGCTCAAGCTGTAAGATATATTTGCAAATAATAAACAGATGAATAAATAAATAAATGATCTAAAAGAAGGCGCTGCCTGAGTAGCACTGCACTGTCACTGGGAGATGGAGATGGCCACCAGGAGGACCCAGATCCCCTATCAGCAATCCGTGCTGACCCAAGCCTGGAGCTGTGGGTCAGCCATTCTAATAGGAGGGGAGCAGGGTCGACTCAGGGCTCTGTCCAGCAGCACCCAGGTCATGTGAGACAGACTGATGGAGAAGCCTCAAGCCTGACCTTAGAGGGTGTGACTCACGCAGGCAGGTGGGGAGTCATACAACCCTAGGTTACATGTGCAGTGCCAACCGGTTCTTGGCTGAGGGGACCTGGAGGCTGGGTGGTATCCACTCTGAGGTGGCACAGGCCACTCACCTCCCTTCCCCCACTGCTTGGGTTTAGTGCATCCTCTCAGGGACCAGTGTCAGGATCCTCAGTAAGCAGTGCTGGTAGGGAGATGGTGGCACCTGTCAAAGGTGGGGTCTACTGGGATGTGATTTCATCCCTGACGATTCTGCTCTTGAGAGGGATTGGTGTGGTTTTCCTGTCAGGAGTGGGGTGTTTTAGAAAACCAAGCCTTGGTGTGTTCCTGGCTTCCTCACCTCACCATGGTCTCTTACAGTTGCCTCTGTGCAGAACATGTCCACCATGTCAGAATACAGCCAAGAGAATACTCATCTGAGTTGAGACCAGGCTATTTCGACTTGGAACTTCCCAGTGAACTTCTTTTCTTTATAAAGCTATCAGCACAAGGTATTTTATTACAGTAATTGGAAGTTAGCTGACACACCCAATATCCAGTGAGGGGGCTCCTAAGACAGCGCCAGCTGTTCGCCCTGTCCTCCTACCATCCGCCCCCTACCCCCATCCTCCCTCTGACTTGATGGGAGCCTGTTGATCTCAAAGGGTTCCCAAGAGCCGAGCTCAAGGCTGCTGGATTCAGAGATGTTGGCCTAAAGTAACCTGGGGTCTAGCCTTGGGTCCAGTTATCATGGAGTCTCTGGCTACCCTCTAGAGCCAGGCTTCACTAACAGCAGTCAGAAGCCCCTGAGCCCCTCAGACAAGGCAGGATCCACACTACTCTTCACCCTCTTCTAGCACCACATGCCCTGCTGCCTAGACTGCTGGTTTACCAGCATCTGGGGGCTTGTCAGATAAGAAGGATCCTGGGCTCACTCTGGGCCCACACCCCAGTCTGTCTTTTATTTATTTATCTATCTTCAGACACTCCAGTAGAGGGCATCAGATCTCATTATGGATGGTTGTGAGCCACCATGTGGTTTCTGGGATTTGAACTCAGGACCTTCAGAAGAACAGTCAGTGCTCTTATCCGCTGAGCCATCTCTCCAGCCCCCAATCTGTCTTTTAATAAGGTTGCAAAGCGACTTCCTTCAGGGCACATTAAAATCTAAGAATCTTTGGTCTCCTCAGTGTCAGCTTGTGGTAACTGTATCTTCCGGGCCGGTACCTGGGGGGAAAAGAAGACAGACAGACAAGAGGAAGAAACAAAGGAAGGAGGGAGGGAGGAGAGAAGATGGAAGGAGATAAATAGGAGAAAGAGGAGAAAGAAGAACACAGTTTAGGAAGAAGGGGAAGAAAAAAATAAAAGGATGCAGAGAAGAGAGATGGGAGACAGTGAGGGAAAGAGATTAAGATGGAGAAATGGACAAAAAGATGGAGAGAAAAGACGGGAGGCTGGGGGAGTGGATGTAAGAGGGAAAGAGAAAAGAGGGGAGAGAGAGACAGAAAGACAGAGCCAGCTAGACACACAGATGAGAGAGATGCAGAGACAGAGACAGAGAGATGCAGAGACAGAGAAAGAGAGAGGAGAGAGACGAGAGGAGAGATACAGACATAGAGAGACAGATGCACACAGAAAAAGAGACAGGAGAGAGAAGAGAGGAGAGATACAGAGAGAAACAGAGAGGAGAGAGAAGCGAGAGACACAGAGACAGAGACACAGACAGAGGAGAGAGAAGAGATGAAAGAGAGACACAGAGACAGAGAGAGAGATCATGTTCAGCTTGTGAGCCTGGTCTTTGACATCTAAAGCTTTAGCCAAGGACCTAGGAGTGAGAGACCTCCCTCCTCTTCCTCTGCCTTCCTCTTCCTAAAACTCAAGCGTATTCACGGTTCCTGTAAAGGATATTAAGCCTCGGAGATTACAGGCGCTTCGTCACTGGGGATCGGGAAGGGGAGGAGATCGCACGAAACCTAGAGTTAGCCTGAGTGCAACTAATTGAAACCCTCAATTAATAGGATCAGCTTCCGCCTTCAGGACAAAAGCAAACACTAAGAAGACAAATTAGCACTGGGGATTTTCCGTCATCCCCCTCTGGTGACATTCCGGACGCACTGACTACTGGGTACACAAGGAGCTTTGCACCATCTGAGGAAAGCGGGCTGTTGCCAGCGGGCTGGGAACACCAGGCTTGCCGGCCTAGCTCTGGATGGGCCTGCCACCTTAGCAGGCTGCGTCCTGACTGAGTTTCATTTCTGACCTGTGCAGTAGGGACTAAAATAACAACCGTCTATTCAGAGAGCCTTGGCTGAGAGAAGTTGGGCTGGCTCCCAGGTCTGGGTTCCTTGCAACCTCCCTGCCTCCAGATCCTCCTGTCAAAGCACAGCTTGGATGCTCCATGTGTGCATGGTCTGAGTCCGCCAGCAGAGGGCGTGTTTCCCCCACAACCTGGGGTTGAGGTGAAGGGTTTCTCTGTTTAAAACCAAATGATAGGCTAGGGCAAAAGGAGAGCACCATGGGAGGTGCTGAGCCCGTTTAGGAAACATTGGCGCCACCTTCTGGAACACAGAGGTATTGACATCCCGTGGAAGTAACCTGGTTTCCAGCAGGCCCAGTGTGTCTTGTGCCCATCTTGGAACCTACCTCAAGGCTCCAACAGTTTCCTTTCCTTTCCCTTCGTTTTCTTTTCCTCTCCCATTTTCCAATATCCTCTCACTCGCGTAGTGTTTTTCAGGCAGGTTGATCTGCAATTCGCTATGTAGCAAAGGGTGACCTTGAACTCCTGATACCTCTGCTTCTACTGCCCAAAATGCTGGCATCACAGACAGGAGCCACCACATCTGCACTTTTTCCTCTTATATTCCTGTACCTCCTGGGATGCAGCCAGAGCCTCATGCACACTGGGCTAGTGCTGTAATTCTGTGTGTACGTTAGCCCGGCCCCTGGTAACCATTCCTTACCAAGGTTTCCGACTCTTCTTCTGTTTCCTATGCAAGCCTTT
Source organism: Apodemus sylvaticus (assembly GCF_947179515.1). NCBI lineage: Eukaryota > Metazoa > Chordata > Mammalia > Rodentia > Muridae > Apodemus > Apodemus sylvaticus. Next base: position 2,787,771 of record NC_067486.1, on the reverse strand, counting down.
CCCCTCCTCTGGCTTCTTAGGCCAGCACCCTCAGGTTTCAGTTCGGCATGTCTGACTAAACACAGCCTGTACAGTGAGGACTCTGTGAGTGCCCTGTGCTCCCGCTTCCAGCAGGGGGCCCCCTTCCTACTCACACCCCATCCAGGCTCTGTGGCAAGGCAGTCAGGCTGCCCCCTGAACTAGGACTACACCTCCAGTCAGTCTTCTGTTTTGACATGACGACCTTAGGCAGGTGAGAGTCCCCGTCTCCTGCTTCCTTGCCCATAACAAGGCTGACTGCAGAAGCCACCCGGAATAGTCAGATACTCAGAAACCAGGGCCCTGTTTTCAGACCATTAGACTCCGCTGGGGGCACTTGGGAGCAAGGGTGGAGCCCACAGCGGACTAGAGATAGGACCAGCCTGTTCTCTGCCTGGCCAGACTCAGTTTCCTTGGCCATCTTGTTTAATAATTAGCTACTAAGTGAGCAGAGGCCATCTATGTACTGTGTTAAAATAAGACCGTTTCGGGGCACTCTGACTAAATCATTTCCCATGCCTGTTTACTGTTAGATCTCATGCATACATTCCCCCAGTTAAATTAAGTGGAATGACGAACTCTATCTTTAAAGGAGATGGAATAATAAATTGTCGTTATACAAACAGGGAAATAGGCTCTGAGGGAGAGTGGCACGCCTCAGCTTCACCAGATAGACGTCTCCTTTCCACCTGCACACTCAAACACACAGGGACTCCGCCCTCTAATATTCCAGGCATCTGATGGAGCAACAGAGAGAAGGACCTTCACGGACTGAAGGATGCTGGGAGTCCAGAGGCCCCCCCCCCTCAATGAAGGCCCACACACGTGTGACCACAGAGATATCTTGCCTGCATGCTCCTCCTGAGGACATCAGAGGAGGTCTCTGCTGTTACTGCCAAGCCTGAGGGCAGCACCCACCCAGTCACCTGGGCTGGCTCTCCTTCCCTCAGACATCGACCCTCTGCCTTGTTATTCAGTGAAGTAGCAAGTCCCATAGGGAAAACCTAGTGATACTGTGGAGACGTGGATCTGAGTTTTGCCTCTCTGCTGGTGTGTGTGAATGCCACTCAGGAAGACAAAATGCAGGGACGCTAGGTTCCATCTTCATCACCACCCGGTGCCTGGCTCAGGAACACTGACACCCACTTAGGGAAGGTGGAAGGCAGCCTAAGATGGCGGTCAGTCCCAGACCGGGTGAGATACCACACAAGCTGGAGCCAAGGCTGTGGTTCCCACCCCCCCCCCAGGGCACCCACACGTCGCTGAGACCCATGAGCTGGCAATGGCCCCCTAGGGCTGATATTGAACCTGGGTTTGGGGAGTGGGGGGAATCTAGCTTAACTCAGGGTGAGTGTTTAGGGTACAGAGGGACCTTCTGGGGAAGACTTAGGCCTTGTGGGTCGGTAATGAAGGCTTCCTCCACATCAGTTCTTGATGAGAGAGACAGTCCTTGTTTGTCTAAACTGTTTACTCATGATGGAAAAAATGAAGCATATGAGGCTGGCAAGATGGCTCAGTGGTTAAGAGCACTGACTGCTCTGCCAAAGATCCCGAGTTCAAATCCCAGCAATCACATGATGGCTCACAACTATCCCTAACAAGATCTGACTCCCTCTTCTGGGGTGTCTGAAGACAGCTTCAGTGTACTTACACATAATAAATAAATAAATAAATCTTTTTTAAAAAACGATTCATACAACTTACTCAGGGTGGACCAGAGGTTCACCTTTTGTAGGAGGGAATGTCTGGGAAGGGGAACCTTACTGGCTAAACCCTCCGCAGACCCATCTAGATACCTCATTAGCATGGAGGACTCTGGGCTCTAGGCTGCATGACCAGTTGCCATGGTCTTAGTGGGGTGTCATAGTCACGTGCTCCAGCACAGGAACAGCTTGGGAGCAGATTCAAACGCCTTCGGTCCCCGAGTGTGAGACTCTGAGAACTGCTGGGGCTCCTTAATCTGCTCAGCCTTCCTAGGTTTTCTGTCGAGTGATCCGGTTCTGCTGGCCTCACATGGGGACAGAGTCTGGGTCTTGGGAGGTGAGGCTGGGCGGGCAATCTGCAAGAGGCACAGTTCCAATGACTGCAGCGTCCCCTGCACAGCCTCATGACCAGAAGGGACTCTGCCCAGCCAGATTCTCCTCGCGTCTTCTTCTTCAGGGTCATTTTCTTTTTTTTTTTATTCAATATATTTTTTATTTACATTTCAAAATGGTTTCCCCTTTTCTGGCCCCCCTACTCCCCGAAAGTCACATAAGCCCCCTTCCCTCCCGCTGTTCTCCCATCCACCCCTTCCCACTTCCCTGTTCTGGCTTTGCCCTATACTGCTACACTGAGTCTTTCCAGAACCAGGGGCCTCTCCTCCGTTCTTCTTGTACCTCATTTGATGTATGGATTATGTTTTTGGCATTCCAGTTTTCTAGGTTAATATCCACTTATTAGTGAGTGCATACTATGATTGATCTTTTGAGACTGGGTTACCACACTTAGTATGATGTTCTCCAGCTCCATCCATTTGCCTAAGAATTTCGATAATTCATTGTTTCTAATGGCTGAATAGTACTCCACTGTGTATATATACCACATTTTTTGCATCCACTCTTCTGTTGAGGGATACCTGGGTTCTTTCCAGCTTCTGGCTATTATAAATAGGTCTGCTATGAACATAGTGGAGCACATATCCTTATTACATGCTGGGGAATCCTCTGGGTATATGCCCAGGAGTGGTATAGCCGGATCTTCTGGAAGTGACATACCCAGTTTTCTGAGGAACTGCCAGACTGATTTCCAGAGTGGTTGTACCTACCAATTTGCAACCTCACCAACAGTGGAGGAGTGTTCCTCTTTCTCCACATCCTTGCCAACACCTGCTGTCTCCTAAATTTTTAATCTTAGCCATTCTGAGTGGTGTAAGGTGAAATCTCAGGGTTGTTTTGATTTGCATTTTCCTAATGATTAATGAAGTTGAGCATTTTTTAAGATGCTTCTCAGCCATTTTAAGTTCTTCCAGTGAAAATTCTTTGTTTAGCTCTGTATCCCATTTTTTTTAATAGGGTTATTTGGTTTTCTGGGGTCTAACATCTTTAGTTTTTTGTATATATTGGATATTATCCCTCTATCTGATGTAGGGTTGGTGAAGATCTTTTCCCAATTTGTTGGTTGCCGATTTGTCCTTTTGATGGTGTCCTTTGCCTTACAGAAACTTTGTAATTTTATGAGGTCCCATTTGTCAATTCTTGATCTTAGAGCATACGCTATTGGTGTTCTGTTCAGGAACTTCCCTGTACCGATGTCCTCCAGGGTCTTCCCCAATTTCTTTTCTATTAGCTTCAGAGTGTCTGGCTTTTTGTGGAGGTCCTTGATCCATTTGGAGTTGAGCTTAGTACAAGAAGACAAGGATGGATCAGTTCTCATTCTTCTGCATGCTGACCTCCAGTTGAACCAGCAGCATTTGTTGAAAAGGCTATCTTTTTTCCGTTGGATGTTTTCAGCCCCTTTGTCGAGGATCAAGTGGCCATAGGTGTGTGGGTTCATTTCTGGATCTTCAATCCTGTTTCATTGTTCCGCCTGCCTGTCACTGTACCAATACCATGCAGTTTTTAACACTATTGCTCTGTAGTATTGCTTGAGGTCAGGGATACTGATTCCCCCAGAATTTCTTTTTTTGTTGAGAATAGTTTTAGCTATCCTGGGTTTTTGTTATTTCAGATGAATTTGAGAATTGCTCTTTCTAACTCTATGAAGAATTGAGTTGGGATTTTCATGGGGATTGCGTTGAATCTGGATTGCGTTGAATCTGTATATTGCTTTTGGCAAAATGGCCATTTTAACTATATTAATCCTGCCGATCCATGAGTATGGGAGATTTTTCCATTTTTTGAGATCTTCTTCCATTTCCTTCTTCAGAGTCTTGAAGTTTTTGTCATACAGATCTTTCACAAGTTTGGTAAGAGTTACCCCCAAGGTACTTTATACTGTTTGTGGCTATTGTGAAGGGTACCATTTCCCTAATTTCTTTCTCAGCCTGCTTATCCTTTGGGTATAGGAAGGCTACTGATTGCTTGAGTTGATTTTATAACCTGCCACTTTGCTGAAGTTGTTTATCAGCTGTAGGAGCTCTCTAGTGGAGTTTTTTGGATCACTTAGGTATAGACTATCATATCATCTGCAAATAATGATAGTTTGACTTCTTCCTTTCTAATTTGTATCCCTTTGACCTCCTTGTGTTGTCGAATTGCCCGAGCTAGTACCTCAAGTACAATATTGAAAAGATAAGGAGATAGGGGGCAGCCCTGTCTAGTCCCTGATTTTAGTGGAATTGCTTCAAGTTTCTCTCCATTTAGTTTGATGCTGGCTACCGGTTTGCTGTATATTGCTTTTACTATGTTTAGGTATGGGCCTTGAATTCCTGTTCTTTCCAAGACTTTAAGCATGAAAGGATGCTGAATTTTGCCAAATGCTTTTTCCGCATCCAATGAAATGACCATGTGGTTTTTTTTTTCTTTGAGTTTGTTTATGTAGTGGATTGCATTGATGGATTTCCGTATATTGAACCAATCCTGCATCGCTGGGGTAAAGCCTACTTGATCATGGTGGATGATCGTTTTTATGTGCTCTTGGATTCGGTTGGCAAGAATTTTATTGAGTATTTTTGCATCGATGTTCATAAGGGAAATTGGTCTGAAGTTCTCTTTCTTTGTTGGATCTTTGTGTGGTTTTGGTATTAGCGTAATTGTGCTTCATAGAAGGAATTGGGTAGTACTCCTTCTGCTGTTTCTATTTTGTGGAATAGTTTGAAGAGTATTGGTGTTAGGTCTTCTTTGAAGGTCTGATAGAATTCTGCACTGAAACCATCTGATCCTGTGCTTTTTTTGGTTGGAAGACTTTCTATGACCCCTTCTATTTCTTTAGGCTTTATGGGACTGTTCAGATGGTCTAGTTGGTCCTGATTTAATTTTGGTATTTGGTATCTGTCAAGGAAATTGTCCATTTCCTCCAGATTCTCCAGTTGTGTTGAGTATAGGCTTTTGTAGTAGGATCTGATGATTTTTGAATTTCCTCAGTTTCTGTTGTAATATCTCCCTTTTCATTTCTAATTTTGTTAATTTGGATACTTTCTCTGTGCCCTTTGGTCAGTCTGGCTAAGGGTCTATCTATCTTGTTGATTTTCTCAAAGAACCAGCTCCTGGATTCGTTGATTCTTTGTATGGTTCTCTTTGTTTCCACTTGATTGATTTCAGCCCTGAGTTTGATGATTTCCTGCCTTCTACTCCTCCTGGGTGAATTGGCTTCTTTTTGTTCCATTTTCTAATCAAACATAAACTATATCCACACTCTTCCTCACAGAGTGTGAGTTAGTATGAAACAGACTCGCACAGGCAGGGACTCAAAGACAGAATCCTCTACCTTTCAATGCTCATGGAGCACAATGTGGAGGAGATGCATTAAAACTGGCAGTCAAGGTGACAAAATGTGAAAGAAGAGGGGTTGGAGGGAGGGAAATGGGAGGGGAGAGAAGAGGGGATGGAGGGAGGGGAGGGGAGGGGAGAGAAGAGGGAATGGAGGGAGGGGAGGGGAGACAAGAGGTGATGGAGGGAGGGGAGAGGAGGGGAGACAAGAGGGGATGGAGGGAGGGGAGGGGAGAGAAGAGGGGGTGGAGAGAGGGGAGGGGAGGGGAAAGAAGAGGGGGTAGAGGGAGGGGAGGGGAGAGAAGAGGGGGTGGAGGGAGGGGAGGGGAGGGGAGGGGAAAGAAGAGGGGGTAGAGGGAGGGGAGGGGAGAGAAGAGGGGATGGAGGGAGGGGAGGGGAGGGGAGGGGAAAGAAGAGGGGGGTAGAGGGAGGGGAGGGGAGAGAAGAGGGGATGGAGGGAGGGGAGGGGAGAGAAGAGGGAATGGAGGGAGGGGAGGGGAGGGGAGACAAGAGGGGATGGAGGGAGGGGAGAGGAGGGGAGACAAGAGGGGATGGAGGGACGGGAGGGGAGAGAAGAGGGGGTGGAGGGAGGGGAGGGGAGGGGAAAGAAGAGGGGGTAGAGGGAGGGGAGGGGAGAGAAGAGGGGGTGGAGGGAGGGGAGGGGAGAGAAGAGGGGATGGAGGGAGGGGAGGGGAGGGGAAAGAAGAGGGGGTAGAGGGAGGGGAGGAGAGAGAAGAGGGGATGGAGGGAGGGGAGGGGAGGGGAAAGAAGAGGGGGTGGAGGGAGGGGAGGGGAGGGGAAAGGAGAGGGGGTGGAGGGAAGGAGAGGTTATACAGATATACAATGTGCACAGATTAATATGCAATATCTGTTTCATCCTTAGTGTTGTGATTTTGTTTGTTTGCTGGTTTGTGTTGATGTTTGTGCTGCAAGACAGGGTCTCCTATAGCCCAGGCTGCCCTTCCAGCTTTCTACATAGCTAAAGATGATCTTAGCTTCTGATCTCCTGAGTGCTAGAGTTATAGTTGTGCTCCATCATGCCAGGTGTGTACAGCTAAGGGGAAAGATGCTGTCTTCAAACATGATGGGTAAACAAACACTCTATCACTCCCAGCCTCTTTTTTTTAGAGCAAGGAAGCTTGGGAGTAGTAGTAGTAGTAGTAGTAGTAGTAACAACAACAACAACAATAATAATAATGGAAGACCACAAGGACGCCATCAGCCTCTTTTCAGGATCACTTAAGTAGGAAGTTTTCTTGGGTACATGCGGGTGCTTCTCAGGTACTCCACAAACCAAGAACACAAGGTGGAGGGAGGAGAGAGAGAGAGAGAGAGAGAGAGAGAGAGAGAGCTGGGCTCTGAGGAGACTGGACATGGCCTAGGAAGGTCTCCGTGAGCCACGTGGTCCTTGAGCTAGGCTCAGGAGTGGGGCCTTCGGTTGGCTGTGACAGGAGGGGACTAGGAAGTCTTCATCAGCAATTGACAGCATCTTGCCTGCACTGACCTAAGAGGCCCCAAATCAGGATGCGTCTTTGTCCCGAGGACTGTGGGCACAGGTTGGAACCACTGGGAATTCACCCAGTGCTGGGGCAGGGGTCACAAAGCAGACAGGACAGGTCGTGGGAACCCTGGGGTGTGCTTGGCCAGGGAGAAAGGAGCGTCCCTGGAGCAGACATCTGTAGCTGTGGATTCTAAAGTCCTGGACTGATGGGCCTGGTATCTTAGTAAGCAGCAGGTGGCCCTGAGACCACCCCCTCCCCCGTTGCTCCTGTGCTCAGATGCTTAGGGGGTGTCTGGAAGCACACAGTTCTTAAACCCCAGGGCCAGCTGCACCCTGCTGTCACGTATGGAGAGCCTGTCACCCAGGATTTTCCCATCTTCCGTGATACTGTGCCCATCTTATGGAGATGATATTATAAAGTGATTTTAAGAAAGTCATATTTTTTAAGGTTGTAATGATTCCATCTTGAGCCAATGAGCTATGCCCCACTGACCTGTAGCGGGGCACCTTTGTAAACACCCACACAACACCTCTGTGAACCTTAGGGTGTTCCATGAGATGCTATTACAAGTAGCCTCCAAACTGCTCTACAAAGACAAGACAAGATAATATAAAATTTTTTGGAAGAAACTCAGATACAATGATAGGCATACGAATGCATGTAGAATATAATTGAAAAAGGAAGTGGCGACATTTTTAGATAATACTAAAGATTTACATCTAACTTGTGTGTGATAAAATTGTGGATTATATAGGACAGTTCATAATATTGAAGATTTTTTGGAAAAAATTCAGATAAAATAATAGGCATATAAATACATTTACAATATAATTGATAAATGAAGTAGAAACATTTTCTGATAAAACTGAAGATTTTTGTATAACTTATGTATCATAAAATTGAAGATTACGTAGGATTATTGATAATATATAAATTATTTGAAAAAGCACTCAGATACAATGCTAGGCATACAAATGCATTAAGAATATAAATGAAAATGGAAGTGGAGACATTTTATGAAAAAACTGAAGATTTTCATAAAACATGTATGATAAAATTGAGGATTATACAGGATAACATAATATTGAAGTTTTTTGGAAAAAATTCAGATAATATAATAGGCATATAATTACATTTAGGATATAATTGAAAAATGAAGTGGAAACAATTTCTGATAAAACTGAGGATTTTCTTTTTTTTAAATTTATTGATATATTTATTTACATTTCAAATGATTTCTCCTTTTCTGGACCCCCACTCCCCAAAAGTCCCATCAGTCCCCTTCCCTCCCCGTTTTCCCACCCAACCCTTCCCACTTCCCTGTTCTGATTTTGCTCTATACTGCTTCACTGAGTCTTTCCAGAACAAGGGGCCACTCCTCCGTTCTTCTTGTACCTCATTTGATTATGTTTTGGGTATTCCAGTTTTCTAGGTTAATATCCACTTATTAATGAGTGCATACCATGATTCACCTTTTGAGTCTGGGTTACCTTACTTAGTATGATGTTCTCTAGCTCCATCCATTTGCTTAAGTATTTCATGAATTCATTGTTTCTAATGGCTGAATAGTACTCCATTGTGTAGATATACCACATTTTTTGCATCCACTCTTCTGTTGAGGGATACCTGGGTTCTTTCCAGCATCTGGCAATTATAAATAGGGCTGCTATGAACATAGTAGAGCATGTATCCTTATTATATGGTGGGGAATCCTCTGGGTATATGCCCAGGAGTGGTATAGCAGGATCTTCTGGAAGTGAGGTGCCCAGTTTTCGGAGGAACCGCCAGACTGCTTTCCAGAGTGGTTGTACCAATTTGCAACCCCACCAGCAGTGGAGGAGTGTTCCTCTTTCTCCACAGAGGATTTTCTTTTTTGCTTTTTTTTCCTCCTCAGGAAGAGATGCCTTTCCTTTTTTTTAAATATATATTTTTATTTTCTATATTCTTTGTTTACAATCCAAAAGCTTTCTTCTTTCCCAGTTCCCCCCCTCCCCATATGTCCCATAAGTCCTCTTCTCTCCATCCGTTCTCCTATCTTTCCCCCTCCCTTTTCTCTGTCCTGGTACTCCCCTACAATGCTGGATCAAGCCTTTCCAGGATTAGGGCCCTCTTCTTCCTTCTTCATGGGAATCATTTGATATGCTAATTTTATCTTCAGTATTCAGAGCTTCAGGGCTAATTAATATTCACTTATCAATGATTGCATTCCATGTGTATTCTTTTGTGATTGTGTTACCTCGCTTAGGATGATATTTTCCAGTTCCATCCATTTGCCTAAAAAATTTATGAATTCATTGTTTTTAATTGCTGAATAGTACTCCATTGTGTATATATACCACATTTTCTGTATCTATTCCTCCATTGAGGGATATCTGCGTTCTTTCCAGCTTCTGGCTATTATAAACAAGGCTGCTATGAACATAATGGAGCATGTGTCCTTATTGCATGCTGGGGAATCCTTTGGGTATATGCCCAGGAGAGGTATAGCAGGGTCCTCCGGAAGTGTCATGTCCAGTTTTTTTAGGAACGGCCAGTCTGATTTCCAGAGTGGTTGTACCATCTCACAGCCCCACCAGCAGTGAAGGAGTGTTCCTCTTTCTCCATGTCCTCGCCAACACCTGCTGTCTCCTGAGTTTTTAATCTTAGCCATTCTGACTGGTGTGAGGTGAAATCTCAGGGTTGTTTTGATTTGCATTTCCCTAATGGCTAATGATGTTGAGCACTTCTTAAGGTGCCTCTCTGCCATACGAATTTCTTCAGGTGAAAATTCTTTGTTTAGCTCTGTACCCCGTTTTTAATAGGGTTATTTGGTTCCCTGGGGTCTAACTTCTTGAGTTCTTTGTATATCTTGGATATTAGCCTTCTATCTATTATCTTATGTAATCATCAATTTTACAAAACATGTTATATGAAAACCTTCAGTTTTATCAGAAAATGTTTCCACTTCATTTTTAATTATCTCCTAAATGTATTTATATGCCTATTATTTTATCTGAGTTTTTTTCCAAAAAATCTTCAATATTATCAATTATCCTCTGTAGTCTTCAATTTTTTCACACTCAGGTTAGATGAAAATCTTCCGTATTATCATAAAATGTCTATGCTTACTTTTTCAATTATATTATAAATGCATTTCTATGCCTAGCATTGTATCTGAGTGTTTTTCCAAAAAATATTTATATTATCACTTATCCTATGTAATCCTCAATTTTATGATACATTTGTCATATAAAAATCTTCAGTTTTATCAGAAAATGTTACCACTTCGTTTTTCAATTATATCCTAAAAGGATTTGTATGCCTATTATTTTATCTGAGTTTCTTTTCCAAAAAACTTCAATATTATCAATTATTCTATTTAATCCTCAATTTTCACAAACAGATGAAAAGCTTCATTATATTAAAAAAAAATCTACACTTCTTTTTCAATTTTATTCTAAATGCATTTGTATGCCTAGAATTGTATCTGAGTGTTTCTCTGAATAAATCTTCAATTTTATTTTTAAAAAACAAAAAAACAAAAAACAAACAAACAAAAACAAAAAACAAAAACAAAAAAAAAGACAAGCCAAACCTTAAAGCTACCAACTGCAAGCTAAGGTTAGTGGCTCCGCGGTAGTGGCAGGTACATGAAGCTCTACTGCCACCTAGTGGTCACACAGGATTCACCCTCTCCCTCCAGGATTTCTCACGTGCAGAGAGCAGGGTCTCCCCTCCTTAGGCTGGATTCCTCTAGGTCACACATACACAAAGGCCATCTTTACAAACCTTGGCAATATGTCACAGAGGGTATGCCAGTAAAATGTGCTTAGCAGCAGAGCCGACCGTTAATGTCTTTTATACTTTCATTTCATTTTCAAAAGGAAAGAAAGGGAACCACACCAATACTGGTTCTTCTGTAGCGGGAGTAAAGCAAGATAACCGTAAGGAAGGTGTTGGACTGTGAAGGGTGGTCTGTGTTCTGGTTGAACTAGGTTTAAACTCCAGAGACCCAGTAGAGATTCATCTACGGGGGACTGGAGATCTGTTTGCCCATGCTCCCAGACACTAGGCTCCTGACACCACAAGGCCCTGATTCCATAATCCTGAGGCCATCAGTCACGCAGGGCCACACCTAGTATTCTAGCTGGACTCCACCCCCACAGTTACCTGACAATAGCCAGGTAGCCCAGCCCACTCTAAGGGGGCCGTTTGCCCCTCCCCTCCCTCTTACTCTCTTGTTCTCTTGTTCTGTCTCTTGTCTGCCTGCCTCCCCTCTCTTCCCATTCCTTTCCCTCTCTCTCCATGGCTTCTACTTCCCCACCTTCTCCCTCTCGCTCTACTTTTCTACAATAAAGCTTTAAAACCATAGATTGACACATTCTCAACTCTTCCGTGGTCTCCAGAGACCCTGCAATGCCTGAGAGCTAAAGCCTGCTGTCTCTGGCCTCCATGAGGCATAGGAGCCCCGAGCCTGTGCTTTCCTCGGCCCCCAGTGGGTCCAGAGACCTCTCACAGCCCAGATGCCCGTCCCACAGCAGCCTGTGGCTTCCCAGGACAGTGTCCCATGTGTGCCCTGCCAGAGCTGGCAAGTTCTGGCGGGATGCGTTTTTTTTCCCCACTCCCCTCCCACCCCACCCCCACCCCCACCACACCCCATGTACAGTGGGCTCTACAGAAGGAATTAGTGTGAACTCCAATCCCCTCCCCAAGGCAGCAAGTGAAGTCAGGTTTCAAATAAATTGAAGGATTTACTGCTCACACACACACACACACACACACACACACCATATACACAGATACATACAGACATACAGATCATATACGGACACACATCACACACAGACACACATCACATACATACACAGACACACAGACACAGAGACACACACCACACACAGACACACATACACCCCACATACACACACACACACACACACACACACAGATACACACATACCACATATAGGCACAGACACATAGATACACATAGCAGACATACACACACACACACACATACACACCACTCAACAGGGATATCCATCTAGGGAAATGTATGTCTGCAGGTTCTAATCCAGCCCTTGAGGGCCAGCCCTCCTGGGTGCTCCAGCCCTCCTTAGGTGCTCCAGCCCTCCTCAGGTGCTCCAGCCCTCCTCAGGTGCTCCAGTCCTCCTTGGTGCTCACTTCTCTGCACCTTGCACTTTGCTGACTTAGAGCATCTCACACCATCCTTTTGGCTAAAGCTGTCTTTTCAAGGCCCTCTCCTCAGAGCCCCAGGAAGACTGCACTGGCCCCAGATCCCAGAGGAAACAATGGACCGGGCTTCTTCCGCTGCAGCTGCAGGGAGGTTTACATTCCAGCCCTTGCTGCCTGGCCTTATCAGGGTGGAAGGAAGGCCCTGGCCTGCCTGTCACACACCCAGAAGCTCTCCTGTGGGACCAGGACTGATGACCTTACTGGCAGGGACAATGTGAAGCCAAGATGACAGCTTAGACTCAGCTCACTGCCCCTCCACAGGGAGGGAGAAGCCCTGTCTACTGTGTCCCCCTAGGATTCCATGGAGACCAGTTCACCCTAGGGAGGCGGGAATTCATCCCCAGAGCTGGAGGGGGAAGGACTCAAAAACATGGAAAGAGAAAAGGAGCATCAAATATTAAGCAGCAGCAGGTGTAGGTGCCCTGACTGTGGTGACTTTCTGAGAGGAACTCAGACCCCATGGCAGAGCTGAGTGTCTGTCAGTCACACCTTAGAGCTGAGGAGCTTGGGTAAGCCACTGAGCCTCTCTAAACCCGAGGCTTCACCCACACCCGCACAGTGAAGACAGCTCACTCAGGTGCCAGAGTTTCACATTGTCGGTTCTATGTCAGCCTTGGGGAAGTGTGAGCTTGCACTAATCGTTCTTTCAAGACAGCAAGGACAACTGTCCACAGCCTACAGTTAAAGGAGGGGGGGAGAGGAAGAAGAAGAGGAGGAGACAGAGAGATAGACAGAGAGAGAGACAGAGAGACAGAAACTGAGACAGAAACAGAGGCAGAGGCAGAGAGACAGAGAGACAGAGAGACAGACAGAGGCAGAGAGACAGAGGCCCTTTGTCCACACATCTTGCTAAAGCCCCTCACCTTGGCTCTCTCCACTCCTGCAAAACTTCTTCAGGCCATGGTTTTCATTTCACAAGTTCTCTCTGCACGTCCACACACTCCTAGCTAAGACCTTGGCATCTGTTAAGGGCATGGGAAAAGCTTTACAAGCACACTCTCGTACTTTGCCTTGGGCAAGTGACAGGGCATGGGCTGGGGGAAATTCCAGGTGACTTTCCAACACCATACATAAAATCTGCTGTTCCAGATTTTTTTTTTAATGATTCCTTTGGGATATAAATGTACCAGCCATTTCTGTCTTCTACGAATTCTCCTTCCACTGACCATGGCTACATATCCCTGTATCATCTGTATGATCAGAAGACTGGACCTGGCCAAACATAGTTATCAGCGCAGAGGTGAATCATGTAAATAGATAAACATTCTCACACTGCAACATGATACAGCTCTAAGAAGGATCTAGAACTTTCTATACGTGGATAACATATCAAGGATGGGAAGAAACCATCAGATTCCCTGGGCAGAGAAAGTTCTAGATTTCTAGAGTCTTCTAGAATTCCCCTTGAGCCACGAGACACCGTGATATTACCCAGTGATTGCTAAGCATGGGTCTTTTTTTTTCCCTCTATCTGGGAATGTCTGCAGACATGTTTGGTTGACATTGGGGAGTCCCCGCTGGCAGGGGGTTAGGATGCAGCTGCACCTCCTAGAGATGGGGAGAACAGGCCCCCCCCACCTCCTAGCGATGGGAGAACAGGCCTTCCCCACCCAGTGAAAGACTGATTTTCAGTTCAGTGTGTTAATCAAGCGAGGTTGAGAAAACCCACTTAAACTGAGAGTTTGGGTAACAATCTTGACATTACAAAATAAGCCTGCCCAAGATGGAAGTTCACAGAGAGGAAGTGGAGCTGAGGGATGAGGAAAGACTGAAGACAGACATTGAGAGCAGGAAGCATCCATGCCCGCCATCCAGCCCTGGATTTCCAAGGCCTGCACAAGGAACGGTGTCAGGATTCCGTGGATGTTCACTGCGTGCCAGGAGTGTCTTGCTCAATTAAGTCACGATAACCGTAGGAGAGTGAATGAATACAAACTCAAGCAGTGAAGGAAACGGGTCTGGCCGGGTGCAACCGTCCACCTCACGAGGTTAATGAGGTGAGGGCAGGGAGGCCTTCAGGTTGTTCACAGCTGCTCTGCCCTGCAGGAAGAGTGCCCAGGCGGCTGGGTAAAGACCCTGAGGCCCGCAGACCTTGGGTGTGAGGAGTAGAAGAAAGGAGTGGGGTGAGGAGGACTGTGGAGCCCCAGGGCTACATCCTGCAGAGCCTTTGCAGCTGAGTGAGTTTATTCTTGGTGTGAGAGGAAGTTTCCGGAATCAAAAGTCCCTGGCAGCTCCCTGGTGGAAAGGGACAGCAGAACAGCATCCACGTGAACCTGTGACAGTCCCATGTATGAAAACAGCACAGGCCTGGGATTGGGCTCTGGACAGGGTCTGAATGCCACCACAGTCATGGAGTCCATGTGACATGGCCACCAAGTCCCCAGTTCAGATCCCCCACCCACTCCTAGGGTGACTCTCCAGGTGCCAGAGCGAGAGAGCGTTTTTTTTTTTTTTTTTTTTTTTTTGTTTGTTTGTTTGTTTATCTCCAAAGACACAGCACACAGGAGTACATTCTCAAGTGGCACTTTTTCTCCAAGCACAGGGCTCCCACCTGTTACTAAGGATTCCCCCACTTATTCAAATGTTTGCTTCTGAAACGTCCGTGGAGTTGCGGCTCTGCTTACCAGAGCCCCTGATCTTGGGAAGAGAATGAGTGCTTTGTGCAGAGTGAGCCATGGATGGAGACACACGGCCGGGTACAAGGAGTGTGCACCGTGCCAGGACTGCGTGAGCAGCCGACAGGCCCGGCCGTACGCCTTTCTAACGAAGAGCTCTCAGCCTCAAATGTCTGCCACAGAGGTTGGGAAATGCCGCGTAGGTTTAGTTTCAGCAACGATTCTGCTGTTACATCAAATGAGCCCACGGCTGACGCCCACAGGGAGGAAACGGGAGGCGAGGGTGAGGAAAGAGCGTGAAGACATCCGTGGAGGCCCCGGTGTCCGTCTGCAGTCCAGCCCTGGGCGTCCTGGGGGCGCAGAGGGACCCAGGATCCCTGCAGCAAGCGTGCAACTGCTGCAGAGCTGGGTTCTCCTGCTCTCTTTATCATTACCAAACGAAACACAAGGTTTTTAGGCTCCGTTTTCATACCCGAGTGTCCCTGTATGTTGCTCACCCGAGTGTCCCTGTATGTTGCTCACGTGACACTGCACTTGCTCACATGTGTGTCATGTATTTCACTCACATGTGTGACACTGTACCTTGCTCATTCATGCCTGTCACTGCACTTCGCTTACATGTGTGTCACTGCACTTGGCTCACAAACGTGACCCTATACTTTGCACACATGTGTCCTTACACGTTGCTCACACCCATCCGTACACTTCTCCCTCCTGTTCCTTCCTTCTCAGTGGTTCCCTCCTCCCTCCAAACACTCTGTCTCCTGCTTTCTTACCAGGCTCGTTTAATACCGTTTTAAATGTAGGTTCTGCAAATGAGAGAAAGCAGCACTGCGTCGTTTCCTCCTCCCCTGCCCTCTCGCGCCCTCTCCAGACCCTAAAGTCCCATCTCTCTTTTTTTTCTTAATTTTATTCGATATATTTTTTATTTACATTTCAAATGATTTCCCCTTTTCTGGTTCCCCACTCCCCGAAAGTCACATAAGCCCCCTTCCCTCCCTCTGTTCTCCCACCCAACCCTTCCCACTTCCCTGTTCTGGTTTTGTCTTATACTGCTACACTGGATCTTTCCAGAACCAGGGGCCACTCCTCCGTTCTTCTTGTACCTCATTTGATGTGTGGATTATGTTTTGCATATTCCAGTTTTCCAAGCTAATATTCACTTATTAGTGAGTGCATACCGTGATTAATCTTTTGAGACTGGGTTACCTCACTTAGTATGATGTTCTCCAGCTCCATCCATTTGCCTAAGAATTTCATGAATTCATTGTTTCTAATGGCTGAATAGTACTCCATTGTGTAGATATACCATCTCTTAAAGTTAAAAAAAAATCACAGGGACTCACAGGTGAAAAGCCAAATTCTTAGCCCCTTACCAGCCATGACCAGCCATGACCAGCCATGACCAGCCATGACCAGCAGAGGGCATTGGCAGAGGAAGCAAAACCCCTTAGGAACAGAGAAACCCATGGCTGAGAGTGAGCTGGAGGCCTGTTCCTAAGAGCACATGCAGCCTCGCATGCAGAAGTCCACCAGAGCGCTGTGCCTCCCACTGTGCCATTGACCAATGCTCCTCGGGGCTTGCTTCTCTGCAGAGATGTTCGCCAATCCGTTTTGCATAGCACATTAAAACATAGGAAGAAATCTCATGTAAACCCTACACAGGGAAGCAGATTATATCTCCGCTGCTTTCTGATCTTCCTTCCGCTCCCTTCCCTCCTTCCCCTCCCTCCCCTCTTTCTTTACCCTCTTGCTCTTCCTCCTGCTCTTCCTCCTGTAAGACTTTTTCCCCTGTTAAAGATCAAACACAGGACAGATTTAGTACACAGGGCTAGAAAAGTCAAAGGCTGGAAACAGAACCTAACTAGCTGTTCCAGTAGGAGCTTGGGAAACAGGGAGGCTGACCGTGCGTGTGAGGGACCGACAAGATCAGACTGGACCGTAGGCATAGCTGTGGAGGCCTCTTAAGTTAACTGATGTAGGAATAACCAGTCCACTATGGGGGGGGGGGCACCATTCCCTAGATCTGAGTTCTGAATTTTGTGCTGGGATCACGAGACTTCAGAGGAGACAAAGAATACAGATCTTGACTTTATCATGAGCTGGGTTGGGGGCCACTGATGTGACATTTTGGCTAAGAATCTGGCTGCATTCTGCCAGTGTCCTGAGAGCTTCTGTGGGATTAAGTTTGAGAGTGATGGATTATCTTGTGTGAGGAAATTTCAGAATGTGAGGACATTCAGGCTGAGAGGACAGCTGTGCTTCCTTTAAAGACACCAGCGCTCTGAAGTGAAAACTCCAGTAGAGTCCCAAGACAATGGGAAGGCTCTCCTGGGGATAAGACCCCACTCATCAGAAACTCCATCTTGTGAATATTTGAATTCATTTTTAAAAAGATATTATTATATATAAGTATGCAGCTGTCTTCAGATGCACCAGAAAAGGGTGTCAGATCTCATTATGGATGATTGTGTGCCACTATGTAGTTACTGGGATTTGAACTCATGACCTTTGGAAGAGCAGTCAGTGCCAGAGCCATCTTGAATTCATTTAAGGAAAGCCTAAACTGAAGGGGTTCCCTGCTCCTCAAAAACAACTGCCCAGGAAAGTGCTTCCTTGGGGTCAGCACATAGAAGTTGTGGTCCAAGGGGGGGGTCAGCAGAACCTGGCAGAACTGCACAGTATTGATTCTGAAGGCAAAGATACAAGACTGAGAGCCATGGAGAACAGCTGAGGCTGGGCACTGTGGCAGGGTTGGAGTCCCTGTGCCCTGAGAAGCCGCTGTATGAAGTCTCCTTGCAGTGGATCCTGGAGATATCAAGACCTAGGAATACGCACCAAAGCCCAAGAGAGGGTGGTATATGTCACATGGCATGGCTTCAGGGGTGGGACAGTCCAAGACCTTAGCCTGGAGGTACATCGCAAACTCCAGGTGCTGGGCATTCAGCTGCAGTGTTTGGGATCTGCACTGCTGAGTTCTGGTTTCGTTTTAGCCTCACTGTTCATAAGCTACAGTTCTTCCCTTTTGGAATAATAATGTTCTCTCATTACCATTGCAGGTTATGACTGTACACCTTTGTTTTGATGTTTAGAGGAGTTCACAGTCAAGAGACTTTGGACTTCAAAGTATTGGGACTTGTAAAGGCCAGAGGACCCTTCAAAGTTGGACTGTATTTTACATTATGAGATAACAGACCTTGGGAACATAAAGGAAGGTTTTTCTTTAAAGTAGTGTGTTTGTGAGTCAAGTTGACAGGGGATGGAATTGTGGTGGTCAGTTTTAATTGTCACAATCTAAAATCAAAAATCACCTAGGAGGAGAAGGCCACTAGATCAGATTGGCCAGTAAGCATATCTGAATAGGACTGTCTTAATGTGGGAAGAACCAGGCCACCATTGGCGGAGCCATTCCCTAGATCTCAGTCCTGACTTTTGATAAGAGTACAGAAAGGCAGCTGAGATCAGGGGTGTGTGCATCGGTCCATTTCTCTCTGCTCTGTGGATAGGATGTGGTTAGCTACTTTAAGTTCCTTCCTCAGTTTCCCTGCCATGATGCTGCCTAAGCTGGAAGTGTGACTGTGTTGTGCTGTTTCCCCTCTCAGAGGCTTCCCTCTGAGTATTTACTCACTGATGGAGATGAAGCTTAGACGTATTGCAGGATTTTCCCTGTCCAATCAGAGTTACAGAGACAGGGAGCACCTCAGGGTAGGAGGAGGAACAAAAATGGATGCCTACGTGGACCTGTGTGGCATTTTCCAGCCACAAATAGCCATGGCTTCACAAGGTTAGAAACATTGGGATCAAACTTTTATCATTATCTATTGGCTCTGCAATTATTGTATTGGCATCTTGTAATTTGTGATTTTATTGATATATAAATCTAATTGGTTAATAAACTTTAAGAGTCTTGGTTCTACAGGGTTACTGGGTATTGTAATATAGAACCGTGAGGTTGGCGGCTCCATTTAGTTACTAGGATGTGGGATCGCCGACGACACAGGTTTATGGCTGAGGAAGAACTAGCAACCCCAGGGACAAGCTAATGAGAGCTGAGGACACAGTAATGGGACACAGCGGGAGCTAGCCGGGGTGAGTAGCACCGGCAAGAACACACGGGCTCCGGGTACCACAGAGAGTTGGTGAGCATGTTTTTAATATTTACCGCAACATAGATACCCAGGGACTTGCTATCTAGCTGAGGATAAACTTGAATCCTGATCCTCCTACCTCCTGCCTCTCAATTGCTGGGATCACAGAAGCCCACCTTCATGCTCTATCTTACCCTCTCTTTTTAAGTGCCTTGTGACAGGGCATCAAAGGTACTGAGGCAGACCGTGGTGAGAGCAAGAACTGCTAAGTCGGCCAGCCCGAGACAAGTTCTTTGTCATTTTGTTTCCAAAGAGTAGAGAGGGTTCTTGAGGCACTCAGGCTGGCTCTCTCCCACATGAGGAAGCGAGACCTACTCTGAAATACCTATTCTGGTCTCTGTCTAGGAATCTGCTTTCTGCCCTGTGTCTGACTAAACGTATCAGTGAGGGCTACGATGCTATCATCCTACTGCTACATGTGAACAGTGTTCTACTGCAGCAATATTTGTCCGTTTGTCTGTCTGACTCCAGGGTTGATAGTGAATACAGACAGGAATGGGGGAGCTTGACCTTCCCAGTGTGAGCTGGTCTCCACCTCTGACAGCAAAGAGCAGATCGGTGAAGACACCAAGTGAGCAGCCCAGGTGTCGGGAGTCTCTTCACTGATGTGGGGCACAGGCTGCTAGTGCTGTTGGAACCCGTGCTTTGGCCGAGTGTGCTCTGTGCTCTGTGTCGGACCTGCCCACCACTGTCCTGAGCTGAGACTGGAGGATGGGATAGGGAAATGGGAGGGCTGTGTCTCATTTCCTGTTGATAACTACCACCAGGCAGGCTTCTGACCAGAATCCCAAGACATGGGAGGGCACTTAGCCTCACAGCCTGGGAAGACTTTCCAATCAGTAGCTTAGGGAGGCTGTCAGAATTCTGAACCCTAGAAGGTGCTCGTGTGAGGTAGACTGATTTTCTAACAATGTCTCAAGAGCTTCAAGTTCACACATAAAAGATAAGAAATGAGAATATCTCATAGTGTTGTTTGCAAGTTAAAAGACTCATGTATATATGTCCTACCCATTTCTGTTACTAACATAAAAAAAATAGCAAAAAAAAAAGTTCAGAGGAGGGAAATGATATTCATCAAGAAGGGTCTTTTTGGACCTGGAATCTTCACTCATGTCTTCCTTAGCCTGGTGGTCTGACATTCTCATGGTGTTTTGATGTAGTAGCTTCAAATCCCTGACCTGATACTAGGGACTGAGAACCCATGGCCTGGAGTTGTGTGGTCTAAGAGCCATGGCCTGGAATCATAGCTTGCAACTGTGTCCTAGAACTATAGCCTAGAACCACAGCCTAACCAACCACCAGAGCCCAGAACCACAGGAAAGTTGCAGACACCTCACTTTCTCTCTCCCCTTTATCCTTAACAGGAAAACGCTTATAAGTTACCACCCACTCACTTCTAACCTTTCCAGCTATACCCTGCCAAGAAAGAAAAACATTAGTTACTTAAAATTTGTTTTTATCAGGGCCGGAGACATGACTCAATGGCTAAAATGTCTTCTATGCAGGCATAAGACCTAAGTTCATTTTCCCAGTAGCCATAAAGAAACGCCAGGCATGGAGGGTAATATCCGAAATTCAGGATAAGGGAAGCAGATGCTGGGGTGGAGGCCTGAGGCATTCTGGGGAAGCAGAGGCGGGGCAATCCCGGGGCATTCTGGGGAAGCAGAGGCGGGGCAATCCTGGGGCATGCTGGGGAAGCAGAGGCGGGGCAATCCTGGGGCATGCTGGGGAAGCAGAGACGGGGCAATCCCGGGGCATTCTGGGGAAGCAGAGGCGGGGCAATCCTGAGGCATGCTGAGGAAGCAGAGGCGGGTCAATCCTGGGGCAAGCTGGAGAAACAGAGAGAGGGGAATCCTGGGGCATGCTGGCTAGCTAGTCTAGCCAAGAAAGGGTTAGTGAATATGCTGTCTCAAAGCTAAGGTGAGAGAAGATTGAGATTTTTTGACATTAACATCTGGCCTCCACACGCACCTGACCACCCAAGTGTACACTTGCGCGCGCACACACACACATACAGTCATGAGCGCACGCATGTGCGTATGCACACATGCACACCTCATACAACAAACACAAAGTTGTCAACCTCTCACAGCTTTTTAGTCAACCAGACACAACCTCTGACCTGCACTCTACCTCCTGAGCTCACACAGGAAGGCTGCCCTGGCTCTCAGCCTCCTCTGCCAACTAGGAGGTGGAAATGTTAGTCTGCAGAAGGGCTGGGAGCCCCCGGGCAGGGGACACTCTAATGCAGAGCAGTCTGTGACCGACAATCCCTTCTCCCGTGCCCTCACCTCATGGCTGAGGTTAGGCATGGGTGTCATAGGAGGCAGGCTTTCAGCTATGAGGGGAAGCCTCCGTGGTCCTATAAAATGGCTGTTTCTGTCCTTTACCTGGGCTTTGCACCTCTGAACAGGTAGAGGCATTCTTCACATCAGTCGGCAGACCGAGTTTAGGTCAGTTTGCACAAAAGAACCACAGGAGCACATATCTGGGGACATCCGGGAGCCTCTAACATCTAAGCCTTCTGGCTCAGCCACGCACACAGTTACTACCGTGCCAGCCCGGAGGGTGGTTGACACCTGTGATCTCACTCCAAAGGTGACCTTCGCACTGGCTTTTAGGACAGTCCGAAGCTGCTCAGTGTGGAAGCTGGATGGCAACATACTGTTGGTTTCTGTGCTCGCTCGAAAGTCCTGGCTGCTCTCACTCGTGTGCGCCTGCCGACGCTGTGGAACCGTGAGCCGCAATGAGACACGCTAGGCCAGATAGTTCCACGTGGGACTTTATCTAAGATAGGGAAGGGGTAGCAGGCAGGAAGGAAGGGGAGAAGAGAAAAGAGAGAGAGGGGAAAGAGCACTGCCCGGTTATATACCGGTGGTGACATAATTACGGGTAAAGGTGGGCTATGGAATTCTGGGTAAACGGCAGCTGTTGCCTTGGCAACAGACCTATACATTGCTTGTATGGCGTCACAAGCTTTGCAGGCCTTGGGTACCTACACATACAATAGCTGGTCTCAGGCATCGGGAGATCCAGGTCGAAGGCTTAACCTGTAAAGCGGTTTTAGATAGTGCCCCATGGAAGGCCACCCATAGAAATCTAGAACTAGTCAAAATGCAGAGGGAAAACTGATCGTGGTCCCCCACCCCACCCCCACTTGATTATGTCTGTAATGCAACCCACTCGCCCACGGCTCAGGGACTGTGGAGGAAGAGGGAGCAGACAGACTGTGAAAAACGGGACCAGAGTGTCTGCTGTGAGCTAGTGTCTTCTAAATATGGCAGGGATGCTGCACCCATGAAGTCTCAACAATATGGCTGCCGAACAAGACCCAAACAGTGACCATAGCAGCGGACATCCAAAATGGATGCGGCGAACCTTACAAGAGCCCACCCCTAGATGAACAGCTACAGGAAGTTAGTGGCTGCTGAGAGAGGGGGAGACAAGCTCCAGTCAGCCTTATACACGTGTGCATATGAACAAAACTAATTGGACTCCCCAGTGTGCATGTGTGTTTTTCTATGTGTGTGTGTTTCTGTGTGTCTGTATGTGTCTATGTATGTGTGTCTGTGTATGTGTTTGTATGTGTGTCTTGTGTGTGTTTGTGTGTCTGTGCGTGTGTCTGTGTGTATGTCTCTGTGTGTCTCTGTGTGTGTGTGTGTATGAGGGTGTCTCTATGTGTGTATGTGGGTGTCTGTGTATGTGGGTGTGCCTGTGTGTGTATGTGTGAGTGTGTGTGTGTGTGTGTGTGTGTGTGTATGTCTGTGTGTGTAAGGGGAGCTGGGACAGAGGAAAGAGTGGAAATTGAGCAAATACACTACATATACAATTCTAAAAAAAGAGTAAATACCATAAGAGTAAAAATAAGTTTCATAGGAACAGCTGGAAGGCGTAATTAGATGGCACGTGTGTTTAGCATCCCTTCTGTTGCTCTGGAAAAATGCTCTCACCAAGTGCAGCTTGTGGAGGAAAGGCCCTACCTGACGTACACTTCCAAAGCCGTCATCATCATCCAGGAAAGTCAGACCGGAAGTCAAGGCTGGAACCAGAAGTTGGGGCCGCGCCTTACTCAGTGTATCATTAGCTTCAACCAGGGAGCCCACGCATAGCCGCCACGCTCAGCAGAGCCCGTGGAAGAGGCTGCCTGCTGCCTGCTTGTATGTGCATGCTTCCTTACACGGGCAGAACCACCTGACCAGGAATGGTGGCACCCGCAGTGGTCCAAGCCCTCCCACATCAACAACCAAGCAGCCTCTCACAGACACACCCACAGGCAAATTTGATATGGGCAGGCCTTTAATGTAGACTCTCAGGTGAGGCTAGTCAGTGCCACGGTGACAGTTAAAGCTAACTAGGAGAGGAGGTGGAGAGACGGCTTAGGATGTGAGCACTTGCTGCTCTTGCAGAGGGCCGGGTCTTAGCTCCTTCTCTCAGTCTCTAACAACCGTCTCCAGATCCAGGGGATTGAAAGCCCTCTTCCAGTCTCCACAGGAGCTGCACAGGTGACGCGCACACACACAGACACACACACACAGACACACACATATGCAGGCAAACCTCCAGATACATAAAATACAAATAAATACCTAAAAATCTAACTGGGAGGCATGGTTGTGCCTGGTCTGTATGCGGGTCCCTCCCTGCTGGCTGGAGTATTCTCCAGCATCTCTGCTTTCAGGATCTCTCTCTCCACATCCTGCTTTCCGGTCTCATGTCTAGGTATTGTGTATGTGTGTATATGTGTGTATGTGTGGGGGGGATCCCAGCACAAGTCTGACCTACCTGTGAGCCTTGTGCAGAACCTAGAGCCTGTGCATGCTAGGCCTGTGTTCTAGCACCAAGCTACACCTCCACTTGACAGAATCAGCTTAAGGGAAGAGGGATTGGGTTTTGTGGCTTCAGTCTATCATGGGGGGGGGGGGGGCGGGAGTAGTCAGGAATATGGCTCCATCACAGTGACATGGCAGGCCAAGGGAGTGACTGTATCCCTCAACCCGGTGACCAGCCTCTGCCAGCCAGCCACACTTAACAGCCTACAGTATTTCTCTAACCTGGTCTTTACAGAACTTACCTCGCTCGCACAGCTGCAGGATTAGCTTGGCCTCAGCTCTGCTGCACCTCGCTGGTTTCCGTTTCCTCCCCAGCTTGAAGAACTCCACCATGCCCACAGCACTACCTGGGTCCAAGCTGTTTGGGATCTGGTTTCCAAGGGCAGATGGGTCAATGGCAGTCATTCCAAGCAGTACCCAGAGGGACATAGAACCCAAAGCATGTCATCTGGAACCTTTCAATATGCAACAGTGGGGTGGAGTGAGGGTTAAATCTTGACTGAGACTGGGGATTGCATTCAGTAAAGTTCCTAAGATCCTTGATGACAGATCTTGCGAGCAGGTGTCGTTCACGCAAGGGACACAAGGAGAGACAATGAGGGGAGGTGGGGCACACCAAAGTCCCTTAGAAGGCCTTAGAGACCAACTAGCACAGATCCAGACCTTAACCTTGACCATTAGTTCAGGTTGGTTGAAGACTCACCTATCCCAGAGAACCAGTTACTACTGCGACATCTCAAAACCACACAGTTGTCAGGCTGCTCCTGGGGCTTGCTAATAGCCCAAGTGTGCAGGGGACAGAGAGGAGGGCTGTGAGGGACCTAACTGAGAACATGTGTTAGGAATGAAGCTAAGGGCCCAAGTGTGCAGGGGACAGAGAGGAGGGCTGTGAGGGACCTGACTGAGGACATCTGTTAGGAATGAAGCTAAGGGCTGTGGTTTGCTTCTGTTATTTCACTTACAGTGGGGTCTCCAAGGGGGTAATTGAGTGATTACCCAAATAAATGATTAAACAAAGAGTAGGTGTGCCGGTTCTGCATTGCAAAACTAAAGCTCTCAACTCCCTGTCCCAGGACCAAGTGGCTCTCCCTCCCCAGGGCCAGGTGGCTCCCCCCTCCCAGAACTACATGGCTCCCCCAGGATCACGTGGTTCCCCAGGCCCACGTGGCTCCTCCATCCCTGCCTGCCCTAGTAGCCAGCACTGGTATTCTGCTCTCTTTTCTCCTAAGGAGATACAGGCGGTCTACAGCCTTTCCCCAGCTGCTGTAGAATGACTGACATCTGGACTCCTCTCCATCTGGCAATGAGGGTGTCTGAAACTTTGGTAATCACACCCTACTGAGTTCACAGAGTATTGCCAAAATGCACAGCATGGAGGGTGGGTGGGGGGTGTTGGCGAGTGCACTGAGTCATAGCAAAGAGATTACAAAGTGCAAACTGAGTCCTGAAACTACTATGACATGAAACAGCCCATTTAAAAGCTGACTCGGGCTTAGACAGGGCCTCGGCCTGCTGCTTAAGCCCGGTAGATGACTTAGGACACACACACTGCCACAGCACCTTGGCCTAGGTAGGAGGCCTCTGTGGCATGAAGAAGGCAAGAGCTGTCTGGAGAGATTGATGTGAGATCACCAATGTGTGGAGAGCTGGGAAGGCCACCCCAGGGCTGAGGACTCCAGGGTGGAAGACCAGAGCATGAGTGTAGCTGGGGGAGAGCTCAGATGAGGAGCCAGGCAGTAATCTGGAAGCTGTGCCTCAGGGCTGTGTGTGTGTGTGTGTGTGTGTAGGGGATGCACACGTATGCACACATGTATGTGTGTATTTCTGTATATGAGTGCATGCATGCTTATGTATGTACGCACATAGGGTTCAGAGTTTAAATAACTTTGGGTGTCAGTCTCCAAGTACCTTCCACAGCTTTTTGAGACAGGATCTCCCATTGGCTGGAACCTCACAGAGCAGGTTAGGCTGGTAGGCCAGTGAGTTCCAGGGATCCACATTATCTGCCATCTTGACTTAGATGGGGTTACAAGGGTGGGCTACCACCCCTGGCTTTTACAAAGTGTCTAGGATCAGTCTCAGGTCTTCATGCGTGCAATCAGTAGTCACTGAGCCACCTCCTGGGCCCTCCCCTTGATGCTTTGAAACAGGAAACTACAGCTCTCCAGTACTGATGACAAAATTAGTTTAACAATGGCTTGTTCATCACTCAACAAGAATCTCATGATCATGACAATGAGCCTGGTGACCAGCGGCCAGTGCAGAATGGAATTCCTCGGTGACAGCCTTAGCTGTGGAGGCCTCTTCATCTGCTCCGAGCAATCATGGAGGCCCTTAGGTGAAACCTGTGTTCTTTCTATATTGGGTGAAAACGAGAGAGAGAGCTTGTGGGAGTCAGGCGAGCTTGCCTAACGCCCCACCTGTTCACATTGTTGGACAAACCAAGACCGTAACACAAACCCCTAAGAGCCAGCAAAGTTTCTGAGAGGCAGCTGCCCATCAGCAAAGAAGTACAAATGGAGACCACCGCCATTCTGGTTCGCCATGAGAGGCCAAGCTCATTTTATTAACATACATTCTGCATTCTAAGAACTAGTAACTTCATATTGTAAACATTAAGCATTACAGAGCTAAAATTCAAGGCCACATCTTATGTTTGATTGTCTCTTTTCTGTGTGTGTGTGTGTGTTTGTGTGTGTGTGTGTGGTGTGTCTTTGGCTGGCCGAGGTCAACTCGTAGTGTATAAATGCATAAGTTATATAATTATTATATAAAAAGAATAAGAACCATTGACTTGTAGACTTCGTTCTGACGAACGCACAGCGTTCGCGACTCATTAAGGAAAACTGGAGCCCACCTTCCCACAATGCCTGTGTGGTCTCTGATCATGGTCGCTACCAAGGTCACCTCTCATCTGCCCCCATGAAGGACAAAGCCGCCACCGAATGCTGAGGTTCGGATATTCTTTTTAAATATCAGACAGTTCCAGTTATGATTTCCTTTTCACAGAGACGTTTTTGGTTCTGAATACTATTGCTCCCCGTCCTCCACAAATCTGTGTTCTATTAACACTGACAGCATCAAGCATCTCTCTCCACACTCTTTGGTCCCAAGATGTTCTAAATTCAGCTATGGTGGCTTGAGCAGCTGCCTTCTATTCCTTTCCTCGTCCTCCTCCTCTACTTCCTCTTCCTTTCTCCTCTACTTCCTCCTACTCCTCTTCCTCTTCTCTTCCTCCTTTTCCTCCTCTCCCTCCTCCTCTCCCTCCCCTTCCTCCTCCCCCTCCTCCTCCTCTACTCCCCCCCAACCCCTCCTCCTCTACCTCTTCCTCCACTTCAGTCTCTCTTCTATAATCACATACTCACAACAACCTGCACATCCCCCACCCACCACATGGCTCACATTTCCTATAATACTGAAAAGGAGATGAGACCCTGGGTCATCTTCACAGTTTGACAGAGCTGGCAGCTCTCTATCAAATGGAACGAATCTGATTTCAATGAAAACAGCAAATGCCAGCCAAGAAAGTCCACAGCCAATATGGTCTGTGGAGGGGCCGCCATCTTTTTTTTTTTTTGTCTTCTTTGGTTTTGATATGTTTTCTATTTTTTAAACACAGGTAGTTTCCCTTCAAATGACATCATACATGGTGTGTTAGGCCAACACTGTTACTGTTCTATTGTTTTCACTGAATCTTGGTAGGTACAAGCAAGGTCCCACACTCTACAGTTTGTATACTACTTAAGGCCACTTCCTTGGGCAGTTGTTCTTACTGGTCATGCTTTTCTACATACAACATCTTTGACAAGGGTGGACCACAGGTTATATGTCCATGTACAGTATATTTTGAGCATCTTCTATTTCTGTAGTAATACTTGGGTGGCGCCCACCCTCCCCTTGGAGTCTTTGGTTTCTTTGCTGGATTCCTTCCCCAGCTCTGGCCAACCGCTTCCATTCCTCACGAGGCACTTTTGATTTGTGTTCTCTGAGTTTGTGGCGACTGCTAGGCGATTGAACGCTGTTGGGAAAGGCCTCCATCTGGTCCCTAGTAGTAGGTACCCAGGTGAGAGGGCATATGGCTGGCTGGGAGCCTAGTGTTCGGGTAGATGCCCCCAGTGGGTGAATTCCAGTATGGGTTTGGGGTAGCAAAGAAGCTGGAAGATGTGACTGGGAGGGCTGGAGGGTGAGGAGCCACAAAGTTCATCTTCTGGGGGTGGGCGTGGTAGGAGCCCATGTATGGCAGGTCAGAGGGATACTTGTACAGGGACGACTCGGGAGGGTGGGGCTGCAAGGCCTGGGCGATCCCATGGAAGTCAAACTTGTAGGCATAGCGCTTCCCGTGCACCTTGGTCATGATATTTTTGTCGTAGTAGTAGCGCAGGGCGCGGCTGAGTTTATCGTAGTTCATGTTGGGCTTGCTCTTCCTCTCTCCCCAGCGCCGAGCCACCTCGTCAGGGTCTGTCATCTTGAACTCGCCATTGGTGCCCTCCCAGGTGATGCAGTTGGAGTTGGAGCTGTCAGACAGGAGTTCTAGCAGGAACTGCCACAGCTGGATCTGGCCACTACCTAAAGATCAGGAGGGACACAAAGCCAGTGAGAACCGAGGTCAGGAGGGTCACTCCTCAATGGCAGACCTCCTGACCAGGTCTGGTCCCCAACCCCAGGCCGGTATCTCTGCTTCTGAGCTATTGCTGCTTTTGACTCTTGGCTCCTCGTTTATCTAAAGAGCAAACCTTGGCTGGCCAGGAAATGCTCCACACCCAGATATTCCAGGCCACACTGATGAAGGAGACTACAGGACACACTGATTCTGAATGCTGCTTGTGCCCCATAGATGCTCAGGAACCACACTGGCACATAATGGCTTCAAGATGGCTGGGAGGTGGCTCAGCATCCCTTCTACCCAATGCTGCTTCCTCCTGAGACTAGACCTTAAGGAGCCATCACGTGGGTGTCATCTCTGCCTCCACTTCTAGGACACTTGGCTTTGTTTGGCAGTCCCTGATGGCTCTCACACTGGCCTCACAGCCCCAAGTTCTCCATGCGCGCATGCCTGGTCGCCCCGTTTTCAGAGGAATGAATGAGCTACTTTTTCCCATTTTGTGAGGCAGAAAGCGCCATTCTGTGGATGGCAATAATGGCCTGCCACCATTTATATTGGCTGGGTAAAGTGAAATAACAAAAGTCAGATTTAGGAAACGAACACCTACGAGTTCATGGAAAAGCAAATACAGAGTGGAAGTAAACACTGTTATTTCTAACATAAGATCTGGCGGGTGCTCAGACGGCAATTCTGTTAAAACTTTTCCTAGGACACAATTAACCCACTCCAAATGAGGAAGTTTGGAAAAAAGAACTGGCTCTGTTTCAAACTAAGATCACCCATTCCCAGTCCTGGGCCCAATGTACCATGACAGAAACCCAAGTGTCACGGTGCTTCTAAAAGACAACAGGCTACGGGTGGAACTCTCTGGAATCAGAGACCCTGGCTCAGTCAGAATGATCTGTGTGTGTGTGTGTGTGTGTGTGTGTGTGTATGCATGTTTGTGTCTGTGTACATGTGTGTTCTTATTCATGTGTGTAGATGTCTGTGGGTATGAATATATGTGCTTGTGCATGTGTATACATGTTCTTGTATGAGTGTATGTGTGTGTGTATGCATGTAAAGGTAAGAAAGACATTTAGTTATGATGCCCTACCTTGTTTTTGAAGACAGGCTCTCTTGATTGTTTGGGGTTTACCGTTAGCCTAGGCTGCCTGACCACTGAGCACTGAGACCCACCTGCCTGCATAGCCACACCGCTGGGGCTGACACCGTTCACAAACACACTAACGTTGTTGTATTTGTTCTTTTGTTTGTTTTCTTCTCTTTGACACAGGTTTTGGAGATCGAACTCAGTTCCTAGTGTCTGCAACACAAGCACCTGACTGACTGAACCATGTCTCTGATCCTCACGTCTTCTCAGTCAGAGAGGAGTCTAAGCACTAAGTCGTTCTAGCCACCATGCTACACAGCTCTGAGGGATCTTGGGTTTGTATGGGGAAGAGGCAGGCTCTGCACCAGGCCTCTCCTGCGCTGCTCTGCTTTGTCCCCTGGATTCCCACTTCTCCAGAGAGCAAACCCTGGGTGGACAAGCTCATATCCACACCCAGATACTACAGGCCAGATGGGCAGAGGGAACTATAGGACACTCCAGTTCTGTCTGTTTGTGCCCTGAGGGATAGTTATGTTGGGTACTATGAGAAACAAAGTTATACGACATGTATTTTAGTTTTAAAGTAAGTGGGAGGCAGATCTCTCTTCCAAGACTCCAGGGAAGCACACTGCCTTGGGCTCATTACCAGAAAGATTATCTTTTATGTTATGATAAGTACTATGATACATATGATCAATGATCAGATTAACTTTGACTGTCACTTATTCAGGGAATTGACGGAATGTAAAACTCAGTTATGAATTCATTTTCTCTGAATCCTCCCTTCCCACCAGGCCCCCCTCTGTACACTGCCCAGTCCTTGTTTCTATGGGGTCTACATGGAAATGTATGTCTGTGGATCCGCCCATGTAACAGGACCGTGAGAAAGGTCAGCCTCTTTGATGAAGTTATGGAAAGGGTTGTTTTCAGTCAAGCGACACATTTGTGATGTATTAACAGCTTGTAGCTTGCTGGAATGGCAGCCTGCGCTGTTGCACAGCTACGCATACAAACCACTCTCAATTGAGGGCTGTTGCCTCCAACGTCTCATTAATATGCATTGGGAAATATAAAGGACGGAACGAGAGAGCCATATGGTTTTGGTATATATATTGTAACCAAAGGATTAAAACTTGAGAAAAGGATTCCACAGATGACCTGGGAATAGGAGAAGCTGTGAGTTTTGGATGTAACAGTCTTAACATATGCCTCACTCCAAACATGGACAGTTGCTGGAAAATAAATATTTAGTGTCAACTTCCTCCCACAGCGAGAGAGCCACCCTACAGGTTTCGTACAAATACGCAGAACAAATAGCACTTGGTATCAGTTCAAACATTGGCATCGGCCTTGGGAATCTGTCCTACAGCCACTTCCCTTATGAGCGTGTGGAGGAGGGGAAGAGAGTCTCCTGTCTCCCTTGCTTCTGAAGAGCCAGAAAACACACAATCCCTGCGTGCATGGCCGGGAGCTCAACGCTTGGAGGAGAGATGAGCTCACTCACGCTGCCCCAGGCTGTTTGACTTTACTTATTAGCTCGGAAGACACAGGGCCCAGAGCTGAGCACAAGCCTGCCAAGCCTCCCCAGAAGACCTCTAGAAGCAAAATCCACTGGCCTCCAAACACGAAAATGAAAGAAGCTGTGAAACATTGAAGCTAGCTGTAAAACCCAACAAATGCTTAGGTAAACACTATAAACAGCAGCAGCCGGCCAATCTCTAAATCGTTCAGGGCACACATGTCCTCCCTGAGCATGAGTTCTCAAGGGGAGTGAGGGTAGGGGTACTGAGGAATCATCACCAGGCAAGTTAAATGAGCTACTGTTTGCTAGCAATTCAAAGGCAGTCTGTTAAATTGCCACGGCCGCCTGGACTGTAACATTCGCAGTGTGATGGAGTGCACTGGGAATACAGAGTAGAATCCTGACACAAAGTAGACTGAAGGTTTCGGGGGGCTGAGGGGGGGGGGTCACTCGCCAGCCAAACCAGTAAGAAAAGACAAGACTGTGGCTGGGAGACAGCTCAGGGCTTTACGCTCTTGCCATGCAAGTGTGAGGCCTGGAGATCAGATGTGCAGAAGCCCAAGGCCCAGGGGCTTGTCTGTGATTCTTCTCTCACTGACAGGCAGGACGTAGCCAAAACCAGTTGACTATCCAGGACCATCACACTGGCCAGGTAGACGCTTGGCTTGGGCTTGTTCTTGGGGCCCAGACATTCATCCAGAAGGAGATAAGCCTCACTGGGGCTAGGCACTACTGTGAATACTCACATGTGACTGTGTGTTTAATCCCCGCAAAATCATGTTTAACTCACTGGAGTGCTTAAGACACAGGAGTGCAGGATCAGATGGACCTTTATAAAGCCAAGGTCCACAGAGGTCAAACTTCAGGCTGGTACTCTTTTGTCTGACAGAGCAGTACTCAAGCCACGTGCCTGCACATGCCTCTGCAGCCTGCTGGTCCTCCCTAGGCTGTCCTCTCTTGGGCTTACAAATTGTTGGGCATTTGCCTGAATATAACAGGTTTTCATGTCCTGACAACTGGCAAATCTCTGAAATGGCTCTATCCCTTCGTAAGGAGCTGGATGCATCTTACAGATTGCCTGGCCACCGGATGAACTCAAGAAAAGCTGTTCCACGGGAAGGAACCTGGAGTCCATCCCAGGAGCTCAGCGATCAGCAGTGCTGATGGAGTGCAGAGGAGCTAGCGGCCCCTCACTGATTCATGAGGTAGGGATTCCAGGACACACCTTTCTCAGCAGGAGAGAGACGTGTTCAAAGCACACATCAGATGCATACTTGGAGTGGAGATGCTGGGATGTCCACATACTGACATCAGCTCGTGCATGCATATGCATGCCAGGTGTTGATAAGTGACTCTGTAGTTAAAGGAATTGCCTGGTCCTCCCTCAGTCATGTTGAGACAGCTCACAGCCACCTATAATGCCAGTCGCAGACCCGACACCCTCTTCTGACTTTTAAGGGTGCCTACATAAACATGGTGCCCAAGAACTTGCGTGGCACATATACTTACAGGGTTTCTTTAAATCATATAGTATAATAAAAGTCTTTCCATTAAAAAATGAACGAAAAGATTTTGAAGAAGTTTCCACAAGATGCTCAGAAAAAAAGATAGTATGTTCTCTTTCTACTATTTTATACAACACACACACACACACACACACACACAAGTTCATCTACAGTACATTCCAATTCTGCAGCGTCTTTACTTGGTTTTAGTTTGGGAGAAATATCTAAACCTGAGAGCAGAATATGGAAGTTCCACACTATTACTGTGTCAGGACCTATGTAGCCATTTATGATTTTTAATGCTTATTTTATGAAACTAGAGGCTCCAGTATTTGGTGAACAAGAGTCTACAATTAATGAATTGTTCATCCATCTACAAATATGTAGAGCTAGCCCCTTTTATTCTCTTCCAGTGAGTTCTAGTTTGCCCAAAGCAGCTTGATTTCCTTCCTTCTCTCTCTCTCCTTGCTCTTAAGCCTTATCCTCTTCCTCTTCTTTTCCTCTTCTTCCTCCCAGCATTAACAGCTGTAAAACTAAATACAAGTACACAAGTACCCACAGCTCATGTTTTTCAAGGCTTCCTTCCTCCTTTCAAACTCATCTTCCAGAAGTGTAGAAAAAGAAAACAAAATCAGACTTCAGAGGACTCAGGTCCCACATTGAGCCTCCTTTCTGTTTCAGTGTGATACCTGTGTTTCAGGGGAAGTTCCTTGACACCTCAGGGCCCCTGCTGACTCCTCTTCTAGAGGACAGAAATAACAATGTTCCGGGCCACGCAAAGCCTGGCGGGAACCTCAGGCAGAAACATGCCCTGAGTGAGCGCTGCACGGAGTGGAGGCTCCCGCGTGCTATTTCAGCATAGGCTGGCGTTCCCAGAGCCTGGAGCCTCCAGGTGTGTCTGGTGCTGCCAGGCCAGCCTTTCCAAAGCCTGGTTATCACCACTACCAAAAGCAGCCACACAAAATCTTTGTGTGTGCACACACACATGTGCACCTGTGGAAATGGGAGAAATAACATCAGGTGGCCATCTTGCCTTGCGCCTTGCCTGAGGCATCTGTTCTTCACAGCTGTGTATGCCAAGCTGTCTCAGAGAGCTCCTGGGGATTCTCCCAGCTCTGCCTCCCTTCTTGCAACAGGAAGACTAGAAATACACATTCATTCTACATATCTGACTTTGATATGTTGCTGGGGATTCAAACACAGTCCTTGAGACCATACAGTGTCTGCTCACAGGACGGTCTCCACCACCTCGTAGCCATGATGGGCATCAGAACTGCAACCTTACATTTACTGTAAGGTTGGACAGCTGAGCACAAGTCCGGCTGCTTGGAAGTCCTGGCCACCGAGTGATTCCACGGGCTGTGGTGCACTGTGTCTGCTGTGCCCTTCTCTCCACTAGGTGACAGTGCCTGCGGGGAACTGTATCTTGTCACCTCAGAGATGCACTGACAAGCAAGCAAGGAGCTAAAATGTGTGTGCACTGGGCTAAAATGATGGAGGAAAACAGCCTCCTCGTCTGCAGGGCTGCTCAGAACATGTTTACTGAATTAATCAGCAATAATCATAATTTCATGGCAGGCTCGGTTGTGCAACGATGAAAGTATTTCACGTTCTCACAGTGTGGATTTTCTCGTGGGGATGCACACGGTGAGAGCATCTGACTTTTTCTGTTTTCCAAGCCCTGGTTGGCTTGGGGTTTGTGAAACAGAAATTCCAGCCTGTTCTTACACTGTCACTGTGACATCTTGGCATCAAATTTACAGCTGAGAATATGAAGCAGATGCCACGGCACCCTGGGACTGCTGCCTTCCCAGCCCAGCTGGTTCTGATCTGAATACTAACAAATAGAACAAGCTAGCTGACACCCACCGACCTGTGAGGGCAGGTGAAGAAGGGTCTCCAGGTATCAATGAAGAGGCTGTTTTCTCTCTGCATCTGAGTCAGAAACACATCCTCATGGAGGACCACAACTGGACTCGGATGGACATTATATTATCTCTTTTAAAAGACCGGTTATTGAATCTCCTTGATAATAGGTTGGATCTTGTCCACTAAAATTCATACATTGAAAGCTGAATCCCTGGTAGCTCCTAGTAATCCTTGTTTTAGAGACAAGTATTTCAGAGGTGATCAAAACAGACTAGGCCCACTAGAGAGGCCTATATCCAGTGTGACTGGAAAAGTCTGAAATGTATGAACCTGATCTTCAAAACCTAGATTTTGAAAAGCCAAGCACCATAGCATGCCATGAGGCAGAGATAGGTAGGTCCCCCTGGGTTCACTGGACAGCTGGCCTAGACCGCTTGCAGAATTCCAGGCACTAGAGAGCCTGTCTTTAAAAACAAAAGGGTGGACAGTGTGGTATTGTGGATGGACTGTGGGTGGATTGATACTCTAGTTTCCACATACATGAGCAAACACACACACACATACACACACACACACACGTCTGAACACAGAAGTCTGGATACAGAAACATAGAGAGTAAAGAAGCACAGGTTTCTGCCCATCCAGAAGCCAGGGAGAAAAGACCCAGGGTTTCTTCAGACCCTTTCCTCACAACTCAGAAGCCTCCCCCTGCTGGCCTGGACTTCCAGCCTCCAGAGCTAGCTGATACACAGAGTTACTAAGTTACTAAGCCGAACTCAGGCTGTTACTTTGTTGCACTGAAACATAAATTCAATTAAGTTATAATCATACTTGCTAAACTAAAATCTTAATTATAATCTGAGCCATTCTTTCTATGGAGGCAAATAAAATAGTCCAGTGAGAGCTGAAAGCCAAGTTTCTCAGTTGGAGAAGTTTATCATCAGTACAAGTTTCTAAAACTGTTCCAGATTCAAAAGTAACCGTAGAGCAGCAGGTCACAAGGGACAACTCACCTGGATTAGCAAGGCGGCTACTGGTGGGTCCCAGGATCTGGTAAGGATCTAGGGTAGAAAAAGATGAGTCAGGCTGCTGGACATCCCCCAAGTTCCTGCCTTTACCTCCCACATAAGGTAAGATATCACCCAGGACTTCAGGAGAGTTTCTTACTGGAAGCATCATAACTGGTAGAAAAACTTGAGGTCTGATATTCCCACCACCAACCACAGTCCATGTAACCCTGGATCTACCTGGGGCAGAGTTGGACCTAGGGCCAGGATGTTCAAGGTCAGTTTCCCACTGCCTTTCTACCTTAGACTTGACAGGCTTTAGGACGCACACCATGGATAGTCAAAGTAACAGAATTTATGCACAGCCTTCATGCAAAGACAGTGGTTTGCCCACACTCAACTTACAGATTTTAAAGAAGTTTTAGTAAAATCCTTTCAACTGAGCAGCTACTGGTCTAGACCTCACTTTACATACATGACAGTGATGAAGTTTATTTTAAAGGGGACACAGTTTAGAAACTCTTGTCTGAGCCTGTAACCT
This sequence comes from Apodemus sylvaticus, assembly GCF_947179515.1. Taxonomy (NCBI): domain Eukaryota; kingdom Metazoa; phylum Chordata; class Mammalia; order Rodentia; family Muridae; genus Apodemus; species Apodemus sylvaticus. The sequence continues at coordinate 2,751,876 of NC_067486.1, read as the reverse complement.
TTTTCAGGGTTCCCAAGATGGTTTCTGAAACATACCTAACTGAGGACGCTGGTCTTCAGTTTTGGGCACTGTGGAGGGAGACGGCTGAGCAGCTGAAAAATCCAAGAATAATAATTAAAAAAAAAAGACAATTAGCAACAATTCAGATCAGACCACACGTCTTCAATGTCATTCACCTTACAGTCAATTAATCGTCCAGATAGCAACCTTATTCTACAATATGAAGCATTTGTGGTAAGAAGAAACTGCCCCTTCTCACGAAATCAAATATAAACATTCTAAAATGTTTCCAATGATTTAAATAACCTAATGTAACTATTACTTCTAAACATAATAAAAAGAAACTTGAGCTAGCTTACAAAGGAGAACGAAATGGGCTACGGGTGTACAGCAAAGTGCCAGGGAAGATGTAAAGCCAGGCGGAGGAGCCAGGGCAAAGGAAATCCGCAGTTAGCTCATCAGTATGTAAACATCTCCTGGAACTGCCCTTGCCCACAATGAGAATTACACTTACGTTCATTTCCTTATAAAAATAAGTTGCATCTCAAACAAAAAGACTCGTCAAGCTTAAAGATTACATGTGTTTTATCATGAATGGAAGGAACCCTCGATGTGTTGGAAAGACCACAGATCAACACCCTGATTATATTTTATCCTGGCTGTGGTCACCCTGCCTTGGGACATGCAGATCAAGGCTGGACTGAGCCTGTACCTTTGGACTGAGGGGTGGGGTGGCTGTGGCCGGTCCAGGCTGATCTCCTGGGAGGCTCATAAGGTAAATCTGTAAAAAACAGATACATGGACTAAAAACCAATTATACTTTCTACAACAGATTTGTTTCTTAGAATAAATACTGAGTAAAAATTCAAAAGCGATTAAAAAAAATCAACTTGGGTTTTACCTATAAATTACACTTTGCATGTTTCAAACACTTGTATATTTTATTTTCTAAAATTCTCTCCTCCATTTAGCTGAAGACTCTCATTGGTAGATTCTTCTAGACCTTGCTTGCTGACTGTGTGTGTGTGTGTGTGTGTGTTGGATGTGTTTTATACATATATTACAGATATGTACTTATGCGAGCATGTAGAGGCTAGAGAGGCCAACCGTGGACATTGTCCTTAACTGCCATCTATTCACTTTGCTCTATGAAGCTGCTTTTGTCACTGGGGCTTTGGGGTTCATCTGGGACTCACTGATTCAACTCAGCTAACAAGGCACAGATCACCTAGTGTAGACATGAAAACTTGGATCAATCAGGTCTCCATGTCTGCATGGCAAGCACTTCACTAGCTGAGCCCTCTCTCCAGCCTCTCCTGATGACTCTCCTAAAGCCTTTTCCTGTGACAAGAAATCAAGATCCCAGGACAGCTTCTCTTTCACAGCTTGACTCGCCATAGGACCTACTGGAGTCTACACTTCATCATCTGTGGAGCCCGTCCGAGCCAGAGCCCATAACGGGCATGAAGACACGGATTCTTGCCTGGGATCACCCCAAACCCACCTGTCATTACACTCATGCCCGTTTTCTGCACTCCTCTTAAGAGATGAGGATTACTTTCTTATCCTCCAGTAAGCTGCTTCCCTGGACTTCCCTTCATTTCCCCTTGATAATCTTATCCATTTATTTTGTTGGTCTTAATTGGCCTAGTTGTTTTTCTAGGCAAAAGGCCCCTCTTTCTCATTTTCTAAGAAGATTTAGTATCTCGCTAAGATGAATTGCATTAAAAAATCAAGACTAAAATGATTGTCCTACAACACATTAGCAGCAACCCTGAGTGTAAGTGCATGCCAATTGGTTCTAAAGTATTTTTGGGGGGAGTGGTTCTTTGTGTAGCCCTGGAGGCCCTGGAACTCACTCTGTAGACCAGGCTGGCCTTGAACTCAGAAATCTACCTACCTTTGCCTCCCAAGCGCTGGGATTACAGGTGTGTGTGTGTGCCACCACCACCCAGCTTTTTTTAAAGATTTATTTATTTATTTATTTATTTATTTATTTATTTATTATTTATTATTTATTTATATGAATACACCAGACACATTAGATCACTGTGTCATGACCTCCATCATACACCATGTTTGCAGATTTAGTGGCTACAGCTCTGAGCTCTCAGTGTAGCTTTTGTCACCAAGAACTGAGCATTTACACCACTTCAATTTTCTTTCATAAATGTATCCCAGAAGCTTTGTTTTATCACTCTTATTAACCATGGATATGTGAATGCTCCTGCTACATGCAATTCTATAACACAGCCGTTCTAAAACTGGGATTCAGGTGTGGTGGCTCATGCCTGTGATTCCGCCACTTGGGAAGCAGAGGCAGGAGAATCACTCTTCAGTCTTCTTCAGTTACTCTTCAGAGTATCTGAGGTTAGCCTGGATTGCATGAGACACTGTCTCAAAGAGATCTGGGCATACTGGCACTTAGGAAGCTGAGGCAGGAGGATTGCTCTAAGTTCAAGATCAGTCTGGGCTGCAGAGTCAGACCCTTTGTCCTAACAAAAGCAAAATGTTAAAGACTTCCTTGGTTGATGGGTCTCAGTGCAATATCTCAAATGCCATTCTAGCAGCCCTGAAAGCAGCAGCCCTGAACTCCAGGAGGCTTGCTCTTGCTGACACCAGGGGACGACCATGGACCTCTCTCACTTGGAAGACAGAGTGGTACAATTATTTTGGGCCTCTCTTCAAGAAAATCATTTAACCTCATTTTAAATGGGCAATCTGATGAATCAGCCTTCAAAGGACCCCACTATGTTGCGTATAGTATGCGCCCCCTTCCAATGTTCCCATCCCAAAGAGAACAGCACGAAATCCAATGCAGAAAGGCCTAATTCAATCAGCCTGTTTGGCTAGAAGCATCGCAACTCGTGTGGTCTGTGAAATTCTACCCTCCCAGGCTTTAGAGAGTTAGTCAGTTTTCCTTTTTAAAACTCTGCCTTTGCTCTCGCCTCTCAGGGGCATGTTTGCATTCTGGGATCGTCGGCTTTTCTAGGACTGGGACAGCATGTGGGAATAAAATCTGTAGCTGCAATCAATTTACAACTAAATTTTGTCTTACATCTCTGGGAACATTTTGAAACAGATTGTCAACCTGCTGCAATTTTCTTTCTAAAAACTGGAGGTTGGGAAGCCATCAGTGAGACAGCTCAGTGGGCAAAGGGGCTTGCTTCCAAGTCTTAGGACCTGAGTTTGATTCCCGGAACCTGTATGGTAGGAGAAGGGTCAACTCTGATAAGCCTTCCTCTGACCTCCACCACTTGTGTGCTGTGGGCACACACACCCCCAAATACATAAAATGTAATAATATCTATTTTTCAGAAAGTAGTTAGCCAGAGTGTCATTACAGAAATCGTTTTAGGAAAAGCAACCAGCAACTGAGGTTCCCCAGCTGGTTCAGAGGTAGACAGACACACCAGCCAAGGCCCAATGACCAGATGAAAGCAGGGCTATCACAGGAATGTGCCCCAGGTCACGGCTTCTTAAAGCGTGTTGCGTGGGTCATCCACCAAAGACACGTGTGAGAGTTGTGAATGCAGACTCTTAGCCTGGACTTACTAAAGCCAGAGTTTTGACAAGGTTCCAGGCCTCTCACACATAAACTATCATCAGAAAAAGCCATCTCAGGAAGATTCCCACTACTCTTATAAGAATTCTCAAAGCTACTGACTTCAGGAGTGCTAGTCAGACTAGGAAGACATACCTACAAATCTATAACTGTTTAGTACAGAAGGTTCTAAAGGGACCTACAGGGCCTGAGGTGGAAGAATGTGGACAGAAGGACCAGAGAGCTACGAGTTTGTCAGCGTGGCAGGAGAGAACACTATGTATCATGCTAGAACTAATGTTTGGAAGCCCTTTATTCACAAATCCTTGGAAAGAGGAATACCCACGTTCCACCTTCCCTTGGAAATCACAGCCACCAGACTGGGTCTAATCCTCAGCCAAGTATCTGGGATGTTTGCCTGGACAGTGATCAGCATGTTCACAAACACGCTGCCTCGGTAGATAGGCCGGTCTTGTTTGCTTTTGTGAGAGTCTATGCCAATATTTCCTTATCAGCTACCGGTCACACGCTGTGGTACTAGAGCCCCCTCCCGTGGGAGGTGACCTTGGGAAATGCTGACCTTGGACATTTCTGGGGATGCGGGACAATCGGGCTGGTGGCAGAGCCAGCACTCCATACATACATCTACCACTGCCTGCTTAGATGATCACTACCCATGAACCTTTGCTTCTCATCCTGATAGAAGGGCATAGGATTTTTTAATAAATTACGTATTTTACATTTAATTTTTGTGAGCAACTCAATGCTCCTCTTCATTCCTTTTCAAGCTATCTTTGTCACACACTCCAGCAAGGGAAGGCCGCCTTCTAGCCTGCTAGTATAGCTTTTGAAAATGATTGCAAAAACACGAGCCTAAACACTAAAGCAGTCCCACAGGCAGCTTGGGGTGCTACAGAAGTACACTATATGCCACGATCCATATGTGAACAACATGGAGGTACAAATGCAGCGCTCATCTGGTGTAGGCAACCACACACAGTGGCTTTGTGTGCTTTCTGGGAGCTGGTATTAGTTTCTGATTCTGTATGACACCATTCTACCGCATTCTTCCTAAGACACCAGAGAATCATCCAGACCCGGCCCCCCTCCCCAGTGAGGGGTTAAGTTCTACTAAATGCCATTCTCCTTTGGCTCAGGTCACTGGTGGGCTTTCTGGCTCCAGTGGCTGCCAGAGTCACTTGCATTTTAAAGGATCAGGATTTTGCTCTTGAAGCACCCTCATTCTGCGGGACCTACAGGATGTCTACAAGGTGTCTCTGGTGATCCCTTGCGGAAGGAAGGGAGTGGGAAGGAATGGACGGGTCCCCTTTCATGCACTTGAAGCTAATCAAAGAGATAAAGTAGGAAGGCAGTTACTGTGTAGAGCCAGTCTATAAAGCTCTGGGAAACAGAGAAATTTTTAGACTCAGCCTTAGAGCAACTAAACTTCATTCTCCATTCAAATCTTCCTAAATTTCTTTTTTAACTTTGTATCACACACACGGAGAGCGTGTCGGTAGATGATGGTTGTGGGATTTTAACTATGCTTGTAGATGTCTGGAGACAAGCACAAAATAAGCCAACCGCTGAGGTCTGAGGCTTACACAGTACCTGACTGAGGTGTGCAGCAGCTATGGGCTCACGTGACTTAAGTCATGTTCAGTAGCACCACCTTTCAGGGTTCCACAGAGGAATGCCCCCCTCCACAAAGGCACTAGCTTCAAGCATGAACTCTGTGTGTAACAGTTACATGCTCTAATTACTTCTAGTAACATTCTTACCATGTATTGATCAATAATCTATAGGCCCTATTGATCTACATGGTGATCATGGATGAGGGGTGGAATGGCCTGCATGTTGTCTCCCATGTGTTAGACTAGATTTCCCATGATCACTTCCTAAGAGGATAGCCTGGGTAACACATCGTAAGGTCATATGCTGCCTTATAAGGTAACGTGGCTAGAGCCTGTCTCTGATCTTGACACTTTAACCTGAGGCCTCAAGGGTCTATGCCTTTAAAAGAAGCCAACTCCAGAGAATAGTTTGTACAAAGGATCTGGGGGGAAGGGTTTGGGGGTGACAGAGCCTGAGAAATGCAGACAGCAACCTGAAAGAATGACTACCAAACCACAGAACACAAGGGTGTGATATACCAGCGTCCTAGCAGAGGGACACTCTAGATGTTTACTCAGCAAAGGTGAGAAGAAGCCATAATCTCACTCTAGAATCATGGGAAGCAAAGTAACAAGTGTGGGAAGGGATGGACCAGACAGGAAGGCAGGAGGGGGAACAGAGTCCATGGGTCATGACCTGCAAGGCCACGGGGCTGGACAGCCTTGCCTAACTCTGAGCTGATGTTAAAAGGACAGACACACGGCCTTTGGATAAATAATCCCTTGCAGAGGTGGGTCAAAAGGGAAATTGGTGTGGTATCTCAGAAGTAGGTGACAGGAGGCAGAAGGACAGGAGACCAGGGAGGAGGAAGCATCTGGCAGCGAGATTCTGAGGGCAGCAAGTGTGGGCGGAAGTAACCCACAGAAAGGATGAGAAGACCGTCTTTAATCTCAGGAAACAAGGAAGTTTTGTGGCATTTTCTTGCAGGGAATCTGTGGCGAGACAGCTGCAGTATAGGAAAGATTGGTAGGGAGTCTACATGAACTAATTACCTAGGAGCCTGGCTTGCTCCAGGGTCAGCTCTGGGTGCTTACTGGCCTCTGTGCACAGTGCTAAGTTAGAGAGATGGGGCACATAAGGACCCATAAGGAACACGGGCACTGGCCTCTGTCACTGGACTAAGAAGCCTCCTTGCCTGCTCTGCAGAGGATCCATCTCTCTGTGCTTTGCTGAGTCTTTCCTCACCTCTGACAAAAGTCTCTCTGTCCAATGATTCTTTGCTGTGTCTGCCGCTGCCTATAGCACTCCCTGCCTTTTAATTTCTTAATTGGTGAAGAAAACCAACCGAGACAGTAACAGCACCACCCTGTGAGCGCTACAGACAGGGCCCCTTGTCCCGTCTAGCCAACCTGTTTACCAAAGTGGCTCTCACACCCAGGCCTTGAAACTCAGCCAACAGCATCCCCGAGGTGGCTTTAAACAAACACAATTTTTAAATTGAACTAATTAATCTCAAAGGCCACATGTTCCGCGTGCGGGGAGCTTACATTTATTTTTTAGTTCTGGGTAGAAGCTCTTTTTAAAATGCTCCCAAATCATTCATGCCCATTCATAGGCTCCCCTGTGTGGCACAAGACACACGTGTAGGTGGCATGTTCAGAAAGCCCTGGAGCCAGGGAAAGGAGGGTGCCTCTGCTCCTCATTCTTAGTGCTCCTGGTGGTACGCTGTTCGGAGTTTAGGGCACACACTGGGTCTGGTCCATTACTTTACCGAGCTCTAACATGACGGGGACTTACAGGACTTTGGGCAATTTCTCATGGCTTCTGGGAACAAAGGAGCAAGCTTTCTCAGATCAGAGATCACTAGCCAGACATCACTGTGGTGGCTTTGAGCAGGGGTGAGGTGACCCTGTGGCTACCATTCGGCCAGCTCCCATCCCTACTGTAACTTCCTCCCTTGGGACCAGAGCATCTAGATTCGTGCAGGCTGGCCATGCAGGAGCCACAGAACGGAAGTCATGCATGCTGGACTAAGGTAGGAGTCTGGGAAATCCAGTGTACTTCCTGGAGCTGTGACCCCAGTGTTCAGGCCACTATGAGGAGGTCTGATTTACAGGGCAGTCATGGCCCCACGAGGGGTGGCATGTCAGGGTGATATATACCCACTTCACAGTGTCCTCTCCCTGGAAAACACTGATTTCTCCTCTGGGATCTTGCCAATCTCACAGAGGCTGCCTGGCTGTGCTCATGTGAGTCTGACTCCATCCACACCCAGGCCTCTGGATTCTAGGCAGGGCCTCCATTGCCAGCTCCTATGGCTTCCTACGAAACACTGACAAGTCCCAGGCTGTCTCTGGCGCCAAGTTAACACTACTGAATTATCTCCTAGAACTCTGTGCTAAGCCTTCCTACCACTCACTTCGGCTCCCCCAAGTCAGACCCAGATGAGGCGCTCGACCAACCCACAAGCCTCACGGAATGTGCAAGCTTTCTGAAGACAGACGCCGTCTGGAGACTGATTCAGCTTTCCACTCCCAGGGACCAACTCTGTGCTTGGCATTAGATCAATGTTTACTTTTGCGTGAATGATATGTAAATTAATTACCTAATTCAATCATTGGAAAAGACATAAAGTATGACACTGATGTAAACGTTAGACGCCAGATGCTTCTCCTCTGAAAAAGACGGCTTCTCATGTAGTGACGAGAACCGGTCATTAGCAGATTTGGGAATTGCTTTCTCACCTCCAAAAGGACAGATTGCACATCAGTCCTCCCATTAACTGAGGGTGCAAGGGATTCCTATCCTAGGCATTGGCTCAAACACTCAAAACTACTACTTAAGACCCTGATTTCTTTCTGATTCCACAGCTTAGCTCCTCTGCTGTGGTTTCTGAATTCAGCATCTCTGAATCTCAGGTGCCCTTCGACGGGGCCAGGGAAAAGACTGGCTATAATGCACTGCTTTTCAGGTCCAGAACATGCCCCTGGGGTCATGGGCTGGAGTCCTGGGTCTAAAAGGGGGGCATCTGGGAGTTTCTCAATGAAGCAATCACACAGGGGTGTAAGCGTACCTGGCCTAGTTGTAATTCTTTGCGTAGCTTCGGGATATACTGAAGTATTTGGGAAAATAAAAGCTGCACCCCCTGCAGACAAAAGGAAAGACAAAGCGTGAAGGTCCTTGGTGGTGACTTTCAACCTGAGTAACAGCACCTCGCCCTGTGATGTTGGGGGGTGGGGAGGGCTTGAAACTTCAGTGGAGCTAGAGGAACAGGAACCCGCTCAGACAGGAGTACATCTCCCTCATGCTCAGAATAGAATGCTGCGTTTATTTATTAATTCTTTAAGGGCTTCTTGACAGAGCCCCACCTGTGTCCCACTGGCAATCTTAGCTTATTAAAAATTATCTGTGGCACAGGTATTTATTTATTGTCAATCATATACGATTCACAAAGTGTTTTAACATATCTTGGAAAGAAGTATACATACTTTTTCTAAGACTACATGGAATGTATTCAAAACCAATCTACTTTTCCACTCAAATACACGGTTCTCTGTATTTTCTTAAATCAATGGTCATCTCCCCAGATGAGGAGATTTCCCCTTTGACATTCAGTCCTTTAGAAATTTATCATTCTTGCCCTTTGATTGCCTCTATATTTAGCTATAATAAAAATCAATGAATTCTGAACTTTTGTGGAATTTTTAGTCATTGTTAAAGAATTTCTAAATGTGTATAATGTAAGATTCTGTGCGGCTCTGGGGTGTTTCCTGAGATGGGATGACTCTACCAACTTCTTTGCTAATTTTGGCCACAAGAACATTAGCATATTCATTTGTGTGATATAGGAGCTTAGAAGACCTCACAGCATGTTAAAAAAAAAAAAAAAAAAAAAGCACAATCGTTTTGAATACTGAAGACCAGGGCAAACCAGCTACTTATTACAAATAAGTAGACAGAGACTCAATTCATAAGATGTTGGACATTTTAAAGTAAAAGGAGAATGACTGGTAAGCTGCTGTCTTGCTCAGTCAGGGAGAGCGGTGATTGGGCTCCCTTGCTGGCAAGGGACAAGAGGTTTCCCAGCTCTTGTTGCTTTCTTGCTAGCTGGGGACTGGTAGGGCATGGTAGGAAGTGGTCCTTGGCTAATCCAGTGGGTGATCAGCAAGTGGCCATGCCTCCACCAGTGACACCATCAGGACAGGAGGTAGATTTGTACTTGGAACATGCGTACCACATTTATACACAGAGAACCCCAAATACAGGTAGAGACAGAGGGGAGGTAAATCAGGACCAAGTGCCTCGTCAAGCCCTGCGAGGGTCGGGCATGCGACAGACACAAGAGCAGATAGAGCCTGTAGTTAGAGACAGGAAGGCAGGTGCTGGATCAGGGACCAGTTGTATATTCTCCAAAACGGCAGAAGAGTTTCCCTCAGGTGTGCCTAAAGTGTGAAATATTCCTGTCACTGCCATTGCAAACACACAAACATGTGCAGAAGATAAAACCAAGGCAAATCTGACCCAAAGCTGTCTGAAATACCAAGGAGTCCTAGAAAACACTATTTTAGGAAGGAAAATGGAGAACAGGTCTATGGGGCCCTTTATACCAGGGAGCTTTGGTCTCCATAGGCAATGACAGTGGTGCATTGGGGCATGCTTGGGGGATCAGAAGAGCACTACACTTGTGCAGTTGGTTAAAAAACAACAATAAACTATTTCACGGCCTTCGGGGTTCTGGTGGAAATAAGGGGAAGTGCTCAGATGCCCAATGGCTTCACTCCTGCATAATATTCTAACCTCTAACCTTTGAGTTTCACTTAAAGCATGCACCTGTAGAGTGTTTCCTACGCGTGTCATGGGGTCAGAAGGGGCTGGCATTACCTGTGTTTCTAGCATGCATTAACCGTGGAGAGTTTTGTAAGGCCTTATCAACGTCATCGGAAGTCAAATGTGGCAGGGGAGCTGCAAAACAGAACACAGAGCAAGCAGCACTGAGATGAAGAGACGGAACATGAGCTTCCTAAAAAAGATACGGAATTAAGAGGAAAATGTATACACCTCCCACCCTAGCACGGGGGCTGCTGGAACTGTCTGAACCCTGCCCGCCGTACAGGTTAATACCTTAAACACTGAATAAGATGACCTCATACAGGAGAACACGTGTATGGGTGCCAGGCAACAACACCAAGGGAAATACTCCACCCACGTGCCCTTGGGATCCTTTCAGACCATGCTCAGAGTTGTCAGAATTAAATTATGCAGCAATCCATCAGGGTCATGCTGCTGCTGACCAATGCACTCTCCACAGAAGACGAAAAACTTCTGTGGTCAGGTTGGATGGGAGAGGGGCTTCATACCACTTAGTGGAAGGTTAACCAAGCACATTCCCAACAAGAAGGAGCCTTTTCTACATTCCAGTTTGGGACATCCTGGAAACTAGTGAATGTGGCCACTTCTCTGTCACGTTTTATTTTCCTGATCTTAGGAACATAGGAGGGGGCTGCTGCCCTGTCCCTAGGGGAGACTGCTTTGTTCATCGACATTGTGAAGTTCCATTGTGCGGTCCTCGCAGGTCAGACAAGAGGATGCTGGAGCACCCTGTCTGAACCCACTGAGGTCAGGTCTGCAGCCATGGCGACAGCCGCGCTTACTCTCTCTGAGGTAGTGGAGATGCGAGAGAAGAATGTCGGCATTGTAGCTCGGAGTGAGCCTCTGGAAGTCATCTTTTGTCATCTTGCACAGCTCCTTCCCGTCAATATTCTGAAATAATAAGACGTCCACGTCTAGAAGGCCGTATTCTTTCACTGCCCACTCCAGCCACTGCCGCACATGGTCTGTGCTCCACAAAGTAGGATCTAAAAGGGAAGGAAGAAAGACTCCATCAACTCCCAAAGGCAAATCTGATGGCAGCACAGTCAGTCTCAGCACAGCCCCCACCCCTGCCCCCTCTCCAGATTGCAGGAGCCTGAGGCCAAGCTGAGCAAGTCACAGCAAGGAAACAGTATCCTGGACAGGGACCCAAAAGAGCCAGGCCCACAGATCCCCGTCACCCAGGAGAGTCTGGGCTGTCTCAACTGTAGCTCAGTTTCCAGTAGAGATCTGGGTTTTCGTTTGTTTTTGTTTGTTTGTTTGTTTTCCTCCCAGCTGTTTTTCCACTTTTATTTATTCATTTAAAAAATGTACAAAATTAAAAGTCATCCCTTGAACATTTACTGGTTCATTTATATAAAAGAAAGTTATAAAACATCAAGAGACTACTCATCGACCCGTCCCATGGACAAGCACCAATCCCCAACACTATTGATGATACTCTGTTATGCTTGCACACAGGAACATGCTGTCCTCTGAGAGGCTCTACCCAGCAGCTGACTCAGACAGATGCAGACACCCACAACCAAGCAGTGGATAGAGCTTGGGGACTCTTATGGAAGAGCTGGGGGGAAGGATTGTGGGCCCTGAAGGGAATAGGAACTCCACAGGAACACTATCAGAGTCAACTAACCTGGATCTTTGGGGCTCTCAGGGTCTGAACCACCAAGCTAAGAACATTTGTGGGCTGGACCTAGGCCTCCTCACACATAGGTAGCATATGTGCGGCTTTGGTCTTTATATGGGCCCTGAACAACTAGAGTGAAGGTTATCCCAAAAGCTATTTCCTATATGTGGATATGCATTTTTAGCTGGGCTGCCTTGTCTCAGTGGTAAAGGAAGTGCCCAGCCTTGCAGAGACTTGAAGTGCCAGGGTGTGTAGTGGGGGGCAGATAGGGAGGAGAAGGGGGAGGGGTGTATTGGGGGGATCAGGAGGAGGCAGTGAGTAGGATGTAAAGTGAGTAAGTAAAAAATAAAATTAAATAATAAATACAAGAATAAAAGAGAGTGATCATTATAGATTACACAAAGAATACAAATAGGGCTGAGGAGATGGCTCAGTCTGTAAAGTGTCTGCTTTGTAAGCATGAAGACCTGAGTTAAAGTTGCAGTGGAAAACCTGTGAAAGCCCAGAGTTGGGAAAGCAGAGGAAGACAGAGCCCTGGGACTCACTGGTGAGTCAGTCTGATCTATTTAATGAGTTCTAGAAGTCCTCTGGTCTCCACGTGCATACCCAAATATGCACACACACAGACACTCAAGAACAACATAATGACCATCCTTGCACTAACTACTAACCAGGGAATTTGAAAGAAAGTATATCTGACTCAGGCCTACCTCTTATAGCTAATCTGGCTAAAAGGGAACCATCAGCGGGCTTTCTCAAAGAAAGAAGGGATGGAAATGGAGGCCGCATATGAAGAAGGGGCATACAGATGGGCCACAAAGATGAGGGGTAGAGATGGAGGAGACAGATGAACATGGCAGATAAAGATGGCAAATGGAGATGAGGTAAGGAGATGGTGGATATAGATGATTGATGGAGATGGAGGATGGAGATGGAGGACGGAGATGGAGGATGGAGACGGTGGATGGAGATGGGAGATGGCAGATGGAGTCACATGGAAGGGAACAGTAAGCAACTTGGTAAGGAGGTCACACTTTGCAGTGTGGAATTTCAGCATCATTAGGAATTTCTGAGGCACTGAAGGGTGTCTTTAATTACACCAAACACAGAGAGCTCACTGATGAAAGGGTAAGACTCTCTTGGGAGCCAGAGCAATGCATGTTTGGACTCTGACTCTCCTCTGACTGGGTGTAAATGTTACCTTCTCTGGAATTAGCCTTATTTTCCTACGGCTAATTAAATGAATGGCTGGAGAGTTGAAAAGTTAGTGAGATAGTGTGAAAGTGCTTAGCCAACAGTAACAACTGGAGAGAAGGAACAGCCTGCCCGCACCAGGGGTTTGCACGGTCAACTCTGCTAAGATGAAAAATCCACTTAATTTCCAGGGCTGCCTCTTCCTTTGTACACAAAAGCTTGATTTATCTCTTATTTTAAGAGCTTTTCAGAGGTGCTTCTGGTGAACAAAACATGAGCCAATGGAGATAAGATGCTGTGTGCTTGGCCTCCTCCTGGAAAGTAGAACTGTTTTGGAAATAGCCGTGACATTATGGTTCCAAGGACAGCAAAAGAGGAAGGAGCCACACCAAGAGAGGGAGTTGAGACGCTCCACTCCTTGAAGTCCAAATGTTTATGACCTCTACTGCAGCCAACTGGATATTAAAACATCTAAGCACACCATCATATAGAGCTCCCTGGTTATGTTATTCTTATGCCAGTGTGTGGGAGAGGCACGTGTGAGAAAGGCAAGGGAGAGTCATAAAGACTCTGCTGTGCCTGCTGAGATGACTCAATGGGTAAAGACGTCGGCTGCCAAGCCTGACAACTTCAGCTTGATTCCCAGGACCCACTCAGTTCTGGGAGAGAAAGGGCACCTTTAAGTCGCCTTCTGACCTTCAGGCACTAGCTCTGGAGAGCCCCCCTTCTGCTAAGCAATACAGGAATTAACATAAAAAGGAAGACCCTTATTCTAGTTCCCTGGAACGAGATTCTGATCCGGTTGAGTTCATCAGCAGCCAGAAAAGTATTAGATATTGCCTGAAATTAGGTAAAGGGGTACTGTGTTGTCAATAACAGACTATACTATCACAAAACAGCCCCTTCAATGGGCATAAACTTCAATTGAATAAGATCAGACATGATCTGAATCAATGAAAAATTATCAATGACTGTCCCTTCCCAACAGAATGGCTATCTTGGCTATGAAAAATGTGAAATATACAATAAAATCAAATGTACTCCCTAGGCCGTATCTAAGGTCTAGTGTAAGAGTTTTGTTCACAAAACCAGGCCTGGGGTAAGTCAGCCAATCTGTATCTAACACTAGGCTAGGAAATTAGGACTAAACACCTGGCGTCCTGGTATGGGCAGATCCTGTTTACAAAGCAGATACAAGGGATGGTGGGAACTTCAGAACTGTTCAATGCCATAAACTGAATTTGGGCCCCCAAGAGAAGGACTTTTTTCAAGCTGTTTCTGAAACTTTCAAATTTCTAATTGATGGTTTGTGGTTTATTTTAATCCTCAGATTAAAATACCAGAGAGGAAGGACTACTATAACATTGATTTTTAACATGCTGGTTTGCTAGTCTTTGTGATGGCAGAGACCATGGCAATATTTGTAAATGTGACTTTGGGTGCTTAAAAGTATATATTACCTGTTACATGCAGAGTTATACAATATAAATATATTTAATACCAATATATAATATACATATATGTATATAATATATATATATATATAATTTTGCCAGTGACCTATCAATTACTGAGAAAGGTAAATCAATCTCACTCACTAATATCTATCTGTCAATTTCCCTCCCTTGTTGGATATTTATTTTTTTGAGGCTGTTACTAGGTAAATATAAATTTATCATTCTTATGCCTTTTATATGAATTTAATATTAATTAACAAACCTACATCATCCTCCCAATGGCTTTCTATCTGAAATCTTACTTGTCTATATTTCATTTTTAATTTTTTCCAGATTTTTATTAACTTTTAATTAAAATGTGTCATTCCAGCTGTTTACTGACAATTATTTTAGTGTGTGTGTGTGTGTGTGTGTGTGCGCGCGTGCGCATGTGTAAAGTATTTTTATATACACGTAAGGGCTTTGAGTGAGTTAGGATCTAATTTCATTCATTTTCTCATAACTGTTTTATATGTACTGGTATCTACTCAGTATGCCATGCACTGTGTGTGTGCGCGGTGCTAACAGAGACCAGAAGAGGGCATTGCTGCCCTAGAATTAGAGCTCCATGCAGTTGTGGACTGCCAGGTGGTGCTGGGAATAGAGGTCAGGTCTTCTCCAAAAGCAGCCAATGTGCTTAACTGCTGTGAGCCATTGTTTCCTCCCAAGATTGATTAGTTTCCTTTTTACTTTCATCCCCTCTTCCTGCTTTGGCCATTTGAATGCTATTCCTCTTTATTTCTTCTTATTGTTTAAGATAAATTTTAAGTTTTATCTTCAGAATCCTCTTTTCCCCAAGTAACAGGAGACTGTAGAAAGCTTCCTTTCCAATCCATTCTCTTACAGGGTAACACAGCCTTGTCACCTTGCCCCTACTCCCTACCTAGGAGGCTATGATGGCTGTTGACACAATCGTCAATCACCTGGAAAGAGACTGTGTTGGGCTGGCCTGTGGGTGTATTGATGGGAGCTTATATCAATTATGTTGATGGACATGGGGAGTCCTAGCCCCACCCCCCACCCCCGCAGGTGGCACCATTCCCTAGGCACAGGTTCCTGACCTGTTTACAAGTGGAGAAATAGTGCTGTGCATAAACAAGCAAGCAAGCAAACATGCTGCACCCGTGCATTTCTCTCTGCTCCTGACTGTGGCAGTGATGTGACAACCATGCCAAGTTCCTGCCACTGTGGCCACACCAAGGTGGAAAACTGTAACCTGGAATCGTGATAGGAAATAAAGCCTCTCTTCTTTAAGTTGCTTTTTGCAGCAACCGTGAACGGAGCCTCCACTTGTTACTTTGTAGCCGTTTCTCTTTAGATGTAAAGAGATGGAAACTTAGCCAACTTTTGGTTAAGCCCAGACCCCCTTTCCCCTGTAGTGAAGGAAGGTTAGCAATAGACTCAACACTTTTGCTTGAATATTTTCACCCTCAACTTATATAATAAATTAGACTCGTTCTGTAGCTTCCCAGGATTCTCTTCTTCACCTAGAGCTCGGCCAGGGCCACTGCAGAGCCTCGTGGTAATTGAGCAGACCCAACTATGCTATCTCCTAGCTTTTCTGGGGTGTTTTAACTGGTGTCAGATGGAATTAAGAGTTAGCAGAGGAGTCACAGAGCACTGGGTTAGAATTCTGGCTTCCCGCAACAGTTGATGGAATATCTTGGGCAACTCTTGGCATTACCAGTCTTCTCAGTAGAATGAGAACTGTCAATGTTTCCTGCAGTGTATCTTGGCCAGGACACATTTCCCCCAAACACTGTGTGCTAGTGCCCCGATCATGTGTAAGCAGCAGATGTTAGCTGTCATCATTTGATTTTGTAAAACTTCAGTCTTACATATAACCCCACATGATTTCCTCAACCACCGTCCAGCCATAGGTCCACAGATAAGATGAACCCTGAATTCAGGGTTTCAGTTCTCTTGTCTGATGGTTGGCACAGCAGGAGTCCAACACAAGCATACAGAAACATGATGTGATGGGCGAGGTCACCAGCAGTACTTGGTAGGGTGACAAAGCAAGATGAAGGACTGGTTATAGTTTTTAAACTGTGGGTTCTTTGCAGGTTGGGGCACTGGCTCCAGCCCTACTCAGCTGTGCAGCTGACTCTGGGGCAGTGTCTTTATCTTTCTGAATAGTTATTTTCCCGTGTTTAAAGGCAGCTGTTGAACTGAGATTTTCAATCATTCTGCAACTCCCATGATCCTCTGATTCCTGCTATGAAGTGACAATTATTATCGGCACCATGTGCTCTCCACACAATTTGCAATCTACACATACACAGCCTCATCAATAACAAATGCTGGTATGATAAAAATGTGCCATCCAGCTAACAAAGCCTGGAATGGGGAGTTCTAGTCCTGGCCCTCTGTTCGTTTTCCAGTCCAGCTCAGCAATATCATGTTCAGCGAGGCTTCTATCAGTCCTCTGCTGCTCTGAGAACTACAAGCCTGTCCTGTGCAGCCACCAGAGTCCCCAGTGTTTGTTGGTGTCTTCTCTGGGTTGACTCTAGTGTAACTCAGTCTTTCCACAATGTGTCAGAAAACTCAGGCTGTTGCAATGCTCAGCCACAATGGCCACAAGGAGGTCCGAGGATACTACTTTTAGGATCCTGTGCTGAGATAAACATTACCTCTTCTCTAAAACAACTTTAATTGTTTGCCCCCCCACCACCACCCCCCTGTTACACTTCTTATCTCGACTACCAGAAAGCTCAAAGCCACAGTAGGGGCTTGGCAACAGCGTCTCGAGGGAGCCGGCCACGGGAATGGCTTCACTCTTTCCTCATATCCTTTAAGTCCTCTCTGTGTATTTTTAACTGCACTCAATCTGAATTTTGATTGGTCAGTAGTTTGGGTCACAAATCAGCAGCATCTTGTTCCCATTTCAAAATCAAATGTTTCTGTCTCTACTCGGGAATACAGAGTAACACGTAAGTGTGGTGAGAAACCAGCGGTCAGGTGCCATAAGTAAAGGGATTAATCTGCTAGGTAATTTGGCATGTAGACGGGAACAGTGCAAAGAGGGCTTGAAGGAGGGGTGGTTTGTTGGCAAAGAAAGGAAGAAGGGTGCATACAGCTGCCCAGACAGCTCAGGTGCAGGTGTGCACAGGCAGGGTGTGCACAGCAGCATGCGGAGCCCAGGGAATGGCTGCGGAAGGAGGAGGAGGCCAGGGAAAGGCTGAGGAAGACGGACGAAGCTGAGGGAGATGGAGGAGGCTGAGGAAAATGGTGGAGTCTTGAAAGGCATCTCCACAGCTATGAGACTCTTTCTTTCTGTCTGTCTGTCTGTCTTTATGTTGACTCCCTTTGCTCAGGAATTCCAAAGCATCTGTCAGTCCTAAGTTCGAGCTCTTGTCCGTTTTCCTAGCACACCTCTATAGCACAGGGGTGGGTCTTACTGACCTCAGTGCTCTTTGGCTGTCTCCTAAGAGAGTGTCATATGCATAAAGGATACTCAGTGAACACTTCCTGGGTGACCCAGCATGAAGAAAAGACTGGTTGAGAAACAACTCAAGGGCTTTCCATGTCGGCCATGGAAAATTGGAGGCTGAGAAGAAAGAATTCAGTCTCATGGGAACCTCTTTTCTCAGGGATGAAACACAGGAAACGCTTAAAATGTGCAGAACAAGGGAAGATCACTCATGTGGTCACTCAGTCACTGAGATGCTGATATCAAAGGGTTTGAGCCGATTGAAAATCTTTCAAAAATATTATCAAGTGCTAAAACCAGAGGACCTGTTGTATTTGGTCATCAGTTTGCAACTTTTCGAAATGATGGAGAACGTGTGTGCTTTCCTTGGTGGCAGTCCATGAGCATATCTGAGTATATGCCACCAAAACTTAAATAGCTGCAGACTCAGAGAGGCGCAGCCAGCACACAGAGGATCCACACTGTCCTTGACGGCAGATGCTTGGGAGACACAATGGATGCTGACACTGTGAACATCGGTGTCATGTGTACTGGGAATCCACCGTTTCTACACTCCGAGCTGTGCCCACAGCCTTGGCAATCAGACATCTGAGTCCAACCTACTAGGTTTGGGCTGTTGTTAGGAGCCCAGAATAGGAGACACAGCTAGTTTTGGGCTCAGTGCCATCTGTCACCATGGAAATCTGAGCTGACACCAAATGAGGCTGAGGAATAGTCTTTTCCCAGAGTGCACACATGATCATTATGGGTTTTAGGCAATACATCACCTGTGCTAGTCAGCATTTTGTTATAAAGAGGGCTTCTTTTTGATGATTTTGATATTGCAAATTTTTTCCAAGATGGTTTAAAATTGGTGAGGTTACACTAGGGTTCTTTCTAGAGGAGAGAGTTTGTTACTGACAGTATCTCAATTTATACTGAACTGACTGATATACTATCTCACAGAAAGCAGAGGAATGAACACATATTTATATGCACATATGATGCATACCACACACAGGTCTCCCTTTATGTGTGCACACAGAGGATGCACACCACACGCCAGTCTCCCTCTCTGTTGAACACTTCCTTTTGTCTACACACCCAATCCTCTAAGGTTAAGGCTATCCCACTTTTGTGTACATACAATGTTTCTTAAATTCATGTGGTCACAGGAAGCAGTGTAAATACATCCAATTATGGAATCTGCACCCATAAGAACATGCCTATGATTGATTACTCTGAATATTTTGGGGTCTTCCTAGCTGCTGAGTTAACTGAAGATGGTAGGTGTCGAAGTCAAAGTTAATGGAATAATTTTTCCAAATTAACAGTAGTAAGTCCAAAGGTTCTATGTAGGCACAGAGTTACCAGGTGCTCCATCTTGACCCCGCACTCCCCTCTCTCCTTCTCTCCCTCTCTCTCCATCTCTCTCCCTCTCTCTTGTTTCTCTCAGACATAGAGGTCAGTATGTAGTGATAGAAAGAGCAACTGAGGCCTCTGTTTCACATTCTTGGGTACCAGGCAGGCACCACATCTAACCAACAGGAGTCCCAGGAACCAATCAGACTCGGGTCTGAAGATTTCGATGTGCGTAGAATGTTCCTCACCTCAAAGGAGCCTGGGTAAGGAACGTGGGTAACCTGCGCTGCTACTGAAGGGATGGATACAGGCGCTGCTGACCACCTGGGGTCCTTCCATCCCATGGCTGTGCTGGATGGCCTTTGAAATGTGTGTATGCGTGTATGTGCACATGCATGTGTGTGTGTACATACATGCATATGCATGTTCATCCGTCTGAACACACACCTGGACCTTGACCAATAACTGCAAAACTCACAACTTGCCAAATCATCCACAGCTCCCTCTTTTACCAATACCGTTAACTGAATAACTGCCTGCCCTGGCGTGAAGCAACCAGCCCAAGAGGTACAGCTGAAAGAAAGCTTCCTTCAGAATGAAGAAACAGCCCTCTAGCCAATGCCAGCTGGAGTCCATCTGCAGACGCATCCTTTGGCCTGTCCAACCAGCACGGTGCATAAGACCTGCTGGCACCCTGACTAGACTAGACAGATTCTTTGCCTCAATTTCCTGTGGAAAGACTCAAGTTTGACCTCACTTAAGAAGACTGGGATGGTATCAAAGCACCCTGATGATATTTCAGGAATACTGGATGGCCCAAAGCAGCACTGCGCATCATGGTCCTACAAAGCAGTGGTACATGACTCTACAAGGAGAAGATGGGTGGGTCAACAGGCTCTGCTTAGCTTGGTCCTCTATCCTACATGACTAAATTTTCTTTGCCTCGGGTGAAGAAATGAGGTTTTTCAGGAGGAAGGCAATGGCACGGGGGTGGGGTAGGGGGTCGGGTGAGGGGCTAGGGTCAGCTTCTCTTTGGCTTCCACTTCCTCCAGTTTGTATGCAGCCTGCAGTGGCACAGGTCAGCTGGGGTCACCTCCACCCAGAGGGAACGCTGAGGCACAGTGGAAAGCAAGGTAGCCTCAGAGTACAAGGTTCAGCAGCTGTGAGTAAAACCGAATAGGTCGTCTGAGTATATGCTATCCGCCTTCCATTACATATCTAGGGCAGTTTGGGCCTGTTGGTGTATGGGACTGTCATTGTTGTGTCCTCTGAAGTTTTGCTGTATGTGGCAAAAGAAGGCACGTTCCTAAAGAAGGGTCCCAGTGCCCCAATGTCATCCAGCCATCTTCTCGGCCTATTGAAAGTCTTGTAGTGACATCCCTGAAGGGATCCCATCTGGTGACACATCTGACAGACCTGTATTTTGCCAGTCTCTACACACTGAACTTCCTGTTTAGAAGTGACAGAGCCTGAGATGACATCATACCATGGGGTGTGGAGGATTGATCCTGCTATTACTCATTACAAAGATGAGTTTATCTAGAGCAGGGAGCAGTGGAGCTTACCAAAGCTTTGCTATGTGTAACTTTGATCACTCTGACAGAAAGTGTGCCCAGTGGCTGGACCTGCTTTATCCTACCCGCCCTGGTTAGCACACAGAGAGTGCTGAGGTGGGCCGGACAGAGCGTTTGGCCTTTATGTTGTGTGCCTTACCTGAGCATTTGGTGCCTGCGTTACAGTGAGAGGAAGATGGAGTGGAAGAAAAAGCAATGGGGCAGAGCAATGAGGTAGATGGGAGCTGAGTGATGTGGGTGGAGCAGAGAGCAGCTCCACACCAGAATCCCTGACGGAGATTCATAAAGGACAGCGGTGGAATGCTGGGTATACCGTCCCTGACGGAGATTCATAAAGGGCAGCGATGGAATGCTGGGTATACCGTCCCTGACGGAGATTCATAAAGGACAGCGGTGGAATGCTGGGTATACTGTCCCTGACGGAGATTCATAAAGGACAGCGGTGGAATGCTGGGTATACCGTCCCTGATGGAGATTCATAAAGGGCAGCGATGGAATGCTGGGTATACTGTCCCTGACGGAGATTCATAAAGGACAGCGGTGGAATGCTGGGTATACTGTCCCTGACGGAGATTCATAAAGGACAGGGGTGGTCTGTCTCTCCTGGGAAGCATGGTTAACCAGAGCAAAATTTCAAGACCTCTGACCTGCAGGGACGATCACTCTGCGTTCATTTGTGGTCATATTGGGGGGCGGCATGTGCTTCTCCTCCATGTAGCTGCCATAGCTCATCCCCACAGTATCAGGGCTGCCCACCATCTTCCCGCCTTTGCTCACACTGCATTCATCAGGTGAGTTCCTGTAGGAGAAAAAGACAATTCCGTCTGTTAGTCCGGTACCAAAGAATAAGACTCAGTGGTCTGTGATATACAGGTCCAATGACAGGCAGCATGGGAAAGTCATGCTCCATAGGCATGACAAAGTCAGAATGCTGTGGTACCCCGAATTCACATGTTGAAGCAATAAGCCCCACATATTGGTATAAAGGGATAATCAGATTCAGCTCAGGCTATGAGGGTAGAGACAACAATGGCAGGAAGATGGAGAACTGGGGAGCTGGTCCAGTGAGCAAATACTTATGCAAACACAAAGACCTGAGTTTGATTCTCAGAATCTACTGCAAGACCAGTTTGATGGTGTGTGCACCTGGGAAGACCAGTCTGATAGTGTGTGCACCTGGGAAGACCAGTTTGATGGTGTGTGCACCTGGGAAGACCAGTCTGATAGTGTGTGCACCCATCCTCCTAGCACTGCCAAGATGCTTTAGCCCATCAGCTAGCTCTGTGGTTCAGTAGGAGACCTCACCTTAAAAAATAAGGTGGAAAGTGATTGAGAAATACAGCAAACACTGACCTCTGGTCTCCACAGACACATCATGAATGAGTTGTGTACCTGACACACACACACACACACACACACACACACACACACGCACGCACGCACGCACGCGCCCACATGTACACATGGATAAGACACACAAATAGGAAGAGGAAGAGAGCACCCCCCCCCCTTGCTTCACTCCCTCCATATGAGCATGTAGCCACCTCCAAAAAAGAGAAAACGCCCCAGCAGATCAGCCGGCATGGAGCTGCCTGGCATCCTGTCCTTGGATGTCCCATCTTCAGAACCATGAGCAACATGGGCCTGGTGTTTCAGCCCAGCAGCCTGCACTGCAGCTGAGACCAAGCTTAGGAGAAACACTAAGTGGGAAGCCAAGCTGCTGTCTGGCTTCTGTTTTACCCGTCAATTCCTTCTGAAATGGTCATATCCAGACTCCTGTGACAGATGTCTGTGAACACTCGCAGGGAACAGAGACCTGGTGTTCGTTCCTGCGGGGTGACAGTAAACAGAGCTAGCAGCAGACACTAGGACCCACGCAGCTCAGTGATGCTTCGGGGAGTGATGCTGCTTTTGAGACCCCAGCAAAGTCCCCTGTGGGATTCCTATTCCTGTGCCAAACATGGGATCTAGAGCTGAGGGGGCACAGTCAGAAAGGCAGAGAAGGTGGGGAGCTGAGGCAAGAGAGTCAAAGGCAAGAGAGGCAGCTTACGAGTATAGACAAGCGACCTGAGTGAACCAAGACAGGGACCTGAAAATGGCAGTGTGTATGGCATGAACTGCCCCCACTGACCCGGGGAACAGGCCACTGGAACCTTTAGTAAGGCGGTCACTGAATGTGCAATAAGACAAACATATCTTTCTATGAAAAAGTGTGCATGTGTGTGCGCACGCGTGCGTGCATGTGCACACATGCACAGGAAAGTTATATTTGAGAGATACAAGTCTCACAATTTAACAGCAAGTAAAGAAAACAGTTTAAGGGGATGCAGAGAGGGTTCAGCAGTTAAGGGCACTTGTTGCTCTTGCAGAGAACCTAGGTTCAGTTCCCACCACCTATATGGAGGCTCACAACCATCTGTAACTCTAGTTTCAGGGGATCCTACACAGGTTTCCAACCACTCAAAGCCAGACCAGGCATTCACATATACACATGCATGCATAACATACATGCACATGAAATACATTGTTTTTCGCAAAGAGGAAAAAATCCAGCTTCATCAGAGAACAAAAAAATGTTGTGGCTGTCTTCTCGGATGGTGACTAGCCCACGGATGCTGGCTAGCCCACGGATGCTGGCTAGCCCACGGATGCTGGCTAGCTAGGCTCTGGATGATAGACAATGGGTACCCCCACACAGGAAGGATGTGGGCTAGCCCACGCAGACGGCTAACCTGAATCACCACAGCAGTGGTACCTCTGTGCGTTGGTTACATTATCTGTGGTAGAATTTTGGAAACACTTCTCGGGTTCTACCCGACACATGCGTTTCTATATTCCTGGAAACATTAGACACCTATGAACTCTTTAGATTTTCACTCTAGCGTTGAAAACTTTGCTTCCATGTCCCTAGGGCCCTTGTTCGTTCCCTCCAAGCACTGTGAGCTGCAGCTTGGCATGTAACTTGTAGACTCACAGGCTTGCTACGAACTTCATGTTTGAGAAAGGTAAAACCATGTAAGGCAGGTAGGTAGACAGAGCTATCCTCTGAGCAAGACGGAGCTGAAATGCCACAGTGAAATTCATTTCTCATCCATAGGCCTTGACAGGACTGTGGACAGGCAGGGCTGGCTGAGGGCCCAGTGCCCCAGAAAAGTTTTTTGGTACCAAGTACTTGGAAACACAGACTTCTTCCCAGCATCACTTGCTAATGCATCCAGGAGCAGAGAAGCTCTGTGCTGCTGAGCAGGTAACAGCTAGGGCTACACAGGGATGACGTCCTACCACGCGCTGGGAACATACAGCCCTACAAGTTGAATGCTCACCACTATACTAACACGGAGGTGACTTAAAAATAGTAACTGTCCGCGTTCCCATGGAGCAGGGCCTGTGTCTTCCCAGAGCTATCTACACATGCAGGATTTCTGCTCGATGCTATAATATTTTCCTGGCTTCAAACCTTTATCTCCACAAGACTCATCCTACTATCAAACTACAGAGTATCTTTACTTGAGACAGTTTCCTGATCCTTTGGAAAATCTGTCAACCAAGTGCAGTGTGAATGTTTTGGTGTTATGTGCCTCAGAGAGAGAAGATTCGAGGGCAAGAGAAGTTAAGAACTTGGTTCTTTGGGATGAAACTTTTTTGACAGTGGGTGGTACTCAGGGTGTGAGAGCAACATCAGACACGATTGTGAAGTCTAAATATAATTACTTGCTCATTCATTTAGGCAACTTATTGAGTGTCTACTGTATAGCAGGCACTAACAGTTTTTTCTTATCTAGCAAAGGAATTAATCACCTGAAAGGTGAAGGCCAGAGAGATGAGGCTTTAGGGGTTTAACCACCTCGCTCCTTATTATCACCTAAGTGTACGTGAGTGTGTGTGTGTCTGTGTGTGATTGTCTGTGGTGTCTGTTGGTTTGTGTTGGTGATCTGAGTGTATCTGTGTCTGTGAGTGTATGTATGTATATCTGTACACACAGATATGTCTGTATGTCTTCATGTCTCTGTGTGTATGTGTCTCTGTGTATGTATCTGTGTCTGTGTTGTATGAGTGTATATCTGTGTGCATGTCTGTGTATGTCTGTGTGTCTCTATGTCTCTGTGTATATGTATGTGTGTATCTCTGTATGTGTGTGTCTCTGTGTATATGTCTGTATATCTCTGTGTATGTGTGTGTATGTGTCTGTGTATGTATATATATATATGTGTGTGTGTGTGTGTGAATGTGTTTGTGTATGTTGTGTCTTTCTGTGTGTGTTTCTGTGTGTATGTGTTTGTCTGTATGTGTATCTGTGTGTCTGTGAATGCACATATATCTGTGTGTGTTCCTATGTCTGTATGTGTATCTATGTATGTGTGTTGTGTGAGTGTATGTCTATCTGTGTGTGCATGTCTATGTGTTTCTTTATGTTTCTCTGTGTGTGTGTGTGTATAGACACATGAATGCCACTGCATATATATGGAGGACAGAGGACAACCTCTGGTGTTAGTCCTCATCTACTTCCTTATTCAAGGGAGGGTCTCCTGTAGTTTACACTGAGCATATTACAGCTGCCCCAGAGTTTCTTAGTCTGCTATTTGGTCCTTCCTCATGGCATTATAGATAACACACACACATTCTGCCCTCCTGTCTCTACATGGGTTCTGGGGATTGGACTCAGATCTTCATGTATGTAACAAGTGCTTTGCCCACTGAGTCACATCTTCACTCCCCTTTAATTACTGACAGTTTACTTTTCATATCTGCAGACAAGAACTCCATCCATGGAATATGGGAGTTCTTCTATGAAACAAGGTAGACACGAGACACCTTTACCAAATCTGGATGAAATGGGTCCAAACTATATATAACTAAAACAAAGTCAAAGCAAGGACGATAGATGTTGAAATAGGAGGATCACAAATTTGAGGATCAGCCTGGATGACATAGTGAGTTTGAGGCCAGCCTGGGCTATGTAGTGAGACTGTCTCTAAGCAAGCAAGCAAACAGCAATAGGAAGCCTTTAGCTAAGTTGCTTTGGTTTTCATGCTATAACCTGCAGGTATAATTCATGTTAATGTGTTTCCAATTCCATCCTCCATCTTAAAAAAGAAAAGTCTAATGAAGCCAGTAGACTCTATTTTCAAAGTTTACATCTTATAAATAGATATAAATAAAATATATAATGTTTTACCCTGAAGCAGTTATTTTGACTATTATAAGTTTTTCACTAAGAGAACTCTTAACTCTGAGAGGAAAGGTCTCGCACGGCCCCCTGAAGTGGCTTTTTAACAAACACTGACTGGGTGGAGCCCCTTGGCTCTCATAACCATCATGTTTGTGATAATGTGTCACAGGAAGACCTGCCATCGACCCCTGGAAAGAGTCCTCACTACAGCTCATCCGGTATCACGGACATCCTACGGAGGTGGCGATCACACAGAAGACAGGCTGGAGAGGTTAAGGACACTGGCTGTTCATCCATAGGACCCAAGTTCAATTCCCACTCACGCGGCTTCTCACAGCCATCTGGAACTCCGGTCCTGGGGGCAGGTGTCTGGTGTCCACTGACTTCCTTAGGCACTGGGCATGCAAACAGTGCACAGGCACATACACAGTGCAAAATAACTGTACAGGTAAAATAAGAGGGAGGAGGGGTGAAGGTGCCCTAAGAGACAAGTCACAACAGAAGCTGAGTGGCCAGAACTCACAGCCATGCTTCCCCTGCACAGGGGGATGGGAAGAGACTCTACTTTGAAAGACAAACATCTCAATATGAAGTAGACAAGAACTCCCTGCACCTCACGTTATTAGAAATTAAAGTCTGCACTGTAGCCCTGGAATGCTGCCCTAGCCTAGGGATCTAATCACTCCCTGGTATACCCTGAGTGCAGCAGTGACGCGCGTGCGAACCGGGGCCAACCAGAAGAAAGGAAATCGTTTTTCAGAGACATCTATTCAGATATTACTTTATATAAGAAAAAGTAATCTTACCAGGACCAGAAACAAGAAAGTAAGTATTTCCTTTTAATGCCTCACAGAGACTGGGAGAGACGGCTTAGAGGTTAAGAACACTGGCTGCTCTTCCAGAGAACCCCAGCTCAATTGTCAGCATGCATTAGGCAGATCATAGTCATATGCTACTCCAGTTCCTGGATGCCTGACACCCTCTTCTGGCCTCCACACTTCCTCTGGTCAATCTACACATAAGAGACACTGTTGGACGAACTCTCAGAAGACGCTCTTTCTTCAGTATTGAATATTTTCCAAAACTTCTCCCCCTCAGAGAGGAGCAGGATGGTCAGGACGTGTTATTTAGTTGACTGGGTTGGGGGCACCCGTGTGGACGTGAGGCAGAGTTCCTGAGAAGACTCTAAGAAGGCACTGCCTATGTGGACACATATGATCTTGACGTTTGGTTGAAAGAGTCTCTTGGCTCTGCAGTTGGATGTTGTCCTTGCTCTGTGAGATACATGGTCCTCAGGGATGGTGGGCTGACACACGGGAGCATGGAGAAAATCAGGGCAGAGAGCTCAGGCTGAGAGGGCTGAGTGGGAGCGAACCTGACTGAGATCACCGGCCTGTGAAGAGATGGTCAGAGCCCGGAACAGACCACAGGCTGCTGGGCAAGCTTCTGAGCGGATGTTTATGACTGATTGGCATGCAGCCCAAGAAGAAAGCCCCTTTCAGATGTCTCCACACACACATGGTTTTTTAAGAAGAGGTAATAAGCCTGGAAAAACACACTGAGGAATATAAAATGAGGTCTTTGGGTCTTCGAAAAACAAAATAAACTTGGCATCTGCGATCTATTTTCTCATGTTGTGTCTGCTTTACAGCAGGGCAGACTCCATCATGGGACTCTCTCACAGGAAAATGGCAGAGCCATGGCCATGAGTGAGACAAGCGTGGCTGTCGTCCATCCTGTGTCACCTGCCACCACCCTGTGGGTGTTAACAGCCCTCATTTATACAAGAATGTCACCTCGCCATGTTCAAACCTGAGCTCTCTAGCCACCTTCCACCTTTGGCTCACCCTACCTTTGGGACAGCTAGAGGACACGGGCCCCACACACAGGCCAGGGTCAGCTAAGGTGGAACCCAGGAAATGGAGGCATCTTTGTTTTGTGTGGGTAGAGGCAACCCACTAAAACTGTCAAGTACCTGGCTGTCCTTCACCTAGCTCTCTCAAATTCCCCTTCACAGAAAGGTGACCTTCCATTGCTTTGTTCTTTGTCCCACAGCTGTGCTTTCAATGTGTCCTTGCTGCTAAGATAGGGTTCCCCTTCTCAAAGCCAAAGCCAAATGGGCCAGGCCCATCCTGCTCTAGACCTGAGCCACAGGGAGAAGCACACTGCTCAGTTGTCCAGCAAGCAGGGGCTGGGAAACTGCCCGCTTTCCTTCACCCACAAGTGTGCATGCAGCCTTCCAGACCAGGCACCACCTCGGGGGCAAGGGTACATCAGTGTCCCTGTCCTCAGTGGGCCAGACTGGACTGGAGAAGGCCTCTTTAGTTTACATGATAGAATGACCACATGCTAGAGCAGAGGAGATAACTCAGTCAATAAAGTGCCTGCCTTACAAGGATGAAGAACTTGAGATTGATCCTCAGAACTGAAGTGGAAAACCAGCACAGGAGAGGTAGAGATGGGGAGATCCCTGGGCTCACTGCCCAGACAGCCTAGGCTCGTGGGTGAGCCCCAGGCCAGTGAGACAACCTGTCTCAAATTATGAATCAAGTGAATGTTGCCTGTAGAATGATATCCAACATGAGGAAGCATGTCTGACTTTTACATGTATTTACATATAGGGGTGCCTATACACACAAATACACACATACACATGTACATGCATACACGTACACACATATGCACATGCACACATGTGCACACATGCACATCACACACACATGCTCACATACATTCTACATCCTTACAACTTCTCTTCTTGTGCTCCCTCTCCTTCCTCTGCCTTCAGTGCTGAAGTCTCTGCTCTAAACCACTACACCTGCTGTACTCACCTGCCAAACTCACTTCTAGGGTCTCCATCTCTAGAATGAATTCTCTCAGTGTCTCTGAAACTGATGAATGACCGAGTGGACTGATTTCTAGTAAATCTCTGCAGGTAAACCCCAGGATGCTTCCCTTACAACTAAGTTAGGAGCCCTTATCTGAGAACTAGGAAACCAGTGGTGACTGTGGTTGACTTTGACTGAGTCACCTTCATCTCTAGAAAGGGCTGAACGTTATCCTGAATTAACACAGCAGCATGAGCAGGTATATGTGTGTGTATACATGCATGTGTGTATCATTCTACAGGCAACGTTCACCTGATTCATAATTTGAGACAGGTTGTCTCACTGGCCTGGGGCTCACCCACGAGCCTAGGCTGTCTGGGCAGTGAGCCCAGGGACCTCCCCATCTCTACCTCTCCTGTGCTGGTTTTCCACTTCAGCTCTGAGGATCAATCTCATGTAAGTGTACATGGGTATGTGTGTAGGTGTACATGCATGTATATGTACATGCATATAGATGTGTGCATATGTATATGTATGTGTACACATGATTATATGTATGTGTGTGCATGTATGTGTACATGTGTGCATAGGTATACAGGTGTGTACATGTGTATGAATGTGTATATATGTGTGTATATATGTATGTGTTTGTATGTGTACACATGATTATATGTATGTGTGTACGTGTGTGTGTGCATATATACATATGTGTGCATGTGCTGCTGGCACCTGGTTCTTCACTGTACCTCAGTAGCTCTTCTGTTTTCCATCACACAGCTTCCTGCTTATAACTGCCTATTAGAATGTCACAGTCTCTAAATACCTTCTGCACTGTTAGGTTATATAATACAATAAGAACATGGTGCTGATGGGTTGAGGAGATGGTTCAGTTAGTAAAGTGCTCACAAGGACCCAGGTTTAATTCTCAGATCCACACACTTTAATAAAGATTCATGGAGATACAGAAAAGCTCAATTTTCAACTTTTTCTTAAGAGACAAGGCCGTTGCCATGAGTGGACCACCATACTTACCTCAAACAGGGCACGCCAAGGATGAGCCTCAGGCTCAGGTCCCACTGGAGTGTAACTGGAGGTGAGTCTCATGCCCAGGTCTCACTGAAGTGTAATCCACTCTAACCTCCCCGAAGCCCCTGCCGAGTGCTAATCAGCCAAACCACCATACCCAGGTTTCACAGTGTGAATGGAAGCAAGTCCCCACAAAACGTATTTTTAGGGCTCCAGACAAGGAGTGGATTGTCTGGCCAGCTCTGGGGTAATTTGTGGGTCTGTTTTATTTCTGAATCAGATGCAGTGGAAAAGCTGCTTCAGAGCCCATGGCCCGAGCAGCGGGTGGGGCTCTGTGTGATTCATGTGCGACTCCAGGCTCAGCCTGAACCATACATGACTGTCTTCTCAGCTGCAAGTTATTTTTACTCTGGCTAAATATTCTCTTACACCTGGGATCTCTGCCTCTTCTGAACAGCCCTGTTCCTACCCCTTTCTCAAGCAGCTGAAGTCAAAATTAATTAATCGCTAACTTGACAACAGTTCATTCTTTGTCTCCCAGAAGGGGCTTGACATTTCCCGGCTAGTTTAATTATTTAAATGCATGCCTCTATTTATAGCTGAAAATGGTTATCAGCGAAAACAGTGCCTCATTTGGGTCCTGAAAACTAGAGGGAAATTGAAACTCTGTGGAGGGATTATCAGTGGGGACTAGAATTCTACAGAATGTAACTTGTAGAGTCCTGAAATGAAGACCTTACATAGCATCTCCATTTTTAGTTTATTTAGTTTTGTTTGAAATACATTTTTCAGAAAGGAAAGAAATCACTGAGTCACCATTCTGGGGTTCTAAGGTATGTGTGTGTATGTGTGTGTACACATATATGTTTATTCGTGTGTCTCTGTGTGTGCACACATGAATGTGTGCATTTGTGTGCATCTATGTGTTTGTATGTGTACAAGTGTATCTATGTGTATTTGTGTGTGTCTATGTCTATGTGTCTGTGTATGTTTGTATGTGTTTGTATGCATGCATACATGTGTGTATATTTCTGTGTGTGTGTCTGTGTGTATCTCTCTGTGTGTATATCTCTGTATATGTCTGTGTATATGTCTGTGTAGGTCTGTGCGTGTGAGCATGTATGTGCATGCATGTGAATGTGTCTGCATGTGAATGTGTCTGTGTTTATTCCTGTGTATGCATGTGTGGCATATATAGTGTGCATGTGTCTGTGTGTATGCATTCCCTGTGTATGTATGTAATGTATGGTGTGCATGTGTGTATACATGTATTCCTTGTGTGTGTATGTCTCTCTGTGTGTTGTTATATATGTTGTACATGTGTCTATGTGTGTTTATGTATGTGTCCTATGTATGTCTGTATGTCTGTATGTGTGTGTCTCTGTGTATGTAGTATGTATGTCTGTATGTGTTATGTATGGTGTGTGTTTCTGTGTGTGTGTGTGTGTGTGCAGTGTGTGGTTTATGTGTTGTGTTTCTCTATCTGTATTTGTGTGATATCATGTACATGTGTGTGCATACATGTGGAAGCCAGAGGTCGTTACTGGGTGTCACCCCTCAGTCTACTTCCCTCTTGTATGTTGAGGCAGGGTCTCTCACTAGGACCGACAGCTCACGGATCAGGCAATGCTACCTTGCTAAGGAGACCTAGACAGGTCCTACCTGTCTCTGCCTGACCCAGGGCTGAGATCAGAGGAGTGCCCTATGCTGGGGGCTCAGCTTTTACCAACCTCAGGTCCTCGAGATCGCACCAAACGCACTTTGCTGGAAGATCTCCCATCCCCAAGCTCTGCATTTTTATATTTTAAAATTTGTAAATTCTGATCAACTGAAAGGACTTCACTTTCAAGTCAAAAAAATGCCAAAGGTAGGCCCCTTCTCCCTAGCAGCAGCTTTTTGGCAACCCCAGGGAGGACACAGTCTCATGTCCCCTCTTTTACATAATGGTGCCCATGGGAACAAAGATGACAGGGAGTGGAGGAGAAGGGAGGAGGGAGGTGAGGAAGAAACAGCAGAGCCTGCGCACCCTTCCAGACCCAGTCCTTCGTTCAGCATGTCTGCATCACTTTTGCACCTTCACCAAGACACTGGGTTCCATGAAAGTAAAAGGAGGCAGTGTATCAGGTCCAACCATAGCCAGCGTGGGGTGGCTCCTCGCCGAGCTAATGTGCAGAAACCCAGTATGATTAAGCTAGGTGGACACTGGGAGAACACTAGCGTACAAGAATAGAGCTGTCATCCTGGAGGTGTGGCCGCCCACACAAAATCCCAGAGCTTGTGGGGCAGAGGCAGAGGCAGAGGCAGAGGCAGAGGCAGAGGCAGAGGCAGAGGCAGAGGCAGAGGCAGAGGCAGAGGCTGAGGCAGAGCCAGAGGAGCCCCCCCAAGGTAGGCTAGGGTGAGCTAGTTGGCAAGTTCTCGGTTCAGTGAGCGACTCAGCCTTAGTAAGTAAAGAAGAAAACAACAGAGAAAGATATCTGATATCAACCTCTGGTGCTTACACATGGTAAACCAGCATTCCTAATAAACGAGAGAGAGAGAGAGAGAGAGAGAGAGAGAGAGAGAGAGAGAGAGAGAGAGAGACAGAGAGACAGAGAGAGACAGAGAGAGACAGTGAGAGACAGAGAGACAGAAAAAGACAAAGACAGAGAGAGACAGAGAGAAACAGAGACAAAGAGAGACAGAGAGACAGAAAAAGACAAAGACAGAGAGACAGAGAGACAGAGAGACACAGAGAGACACAGAGAGACAGAGAGAGACAGAGAGAGACAGAGACAGAGAGACAGAAAAAGACAAAGACAGAGAGAGACAGAAACAGAGACAGAGAGACAGAGAGAGACAGAGAGAGAGACAGAGGAAGACAGACAGAGGCAGAGAAAAAAACAGAGACATAGACACACAGAGACAGAAAGAGACAAAAACATACAGAGACAGACAGAGACAGACACTGAGACAGAGCAACAAAGATACAGAGAGAGGCAGAGAGAGACAGAGACACAGACACAGAGAGAGGGAGAGAGAGACAGAGACACAGACACAGAGAGAGGCAGAGAGAGACAGAGACACAGACACAGAGAGGCAGAGAGAGACAGAGACACAGACACAGAGAGAGGCAGAGAGAGACAGAGACACAGACATAGAGAGAGGCAGAGAGAGGCAGAGAAAGTCAGACAGAGAGACAAAGAGACAGAGACAGACAGAGACAGAGAGAGGCAGACAGAGAGTGACACAGAGAGACATGGAAAGAGACAGAGACAGACAGACAAAAGTGACAGAAAGAATTTGTGCCTCAGTCATGCAAGCACACAGCAGGAAGCTACCCTCAAAGAACAGGAAGCAGGTGCTCACCAGACACCAAATCAGCCGGTGACCTGGTGCTGGGTTTCTCAACCTCTGGGAATAGGAGGAATAAATACACTTCTGCTGTTTACGAGCCACCCAATCTTGGGTATTTCTGTCACAGACACCCAAGTGGACTAAGATACCATTACTGTTAGGAAAAGCTACTCATTGGAAAATCTCCCAGTGATGTGCCAGCCGCAGCCTGGAGGGGCAGCCGAGCTCAATTAGGAGGTAACTTGCTTGCCAATTGAAGTCAGAGCCCTGAGGCAGAAGGGGGCAAATGCAATTAGCCCAGGAGTATCACTGCCCCCAAATAATGCCAAGAGCTCCCCAAGTATGAGAAAGCATATGTACAGCATAACCCAAGCTGGAAAAGAAGCCAGGCCTGTGGTTGGCCTCTAATATTCATCGTGAGTTGGTTACACATAAAAAGAGAGTTCTTGGCGTTAAAAGCCTGTTAGGAATTAATTGCATCAGGTACACAAAGCACCAATTCCAACACAGTGAGAGACAGAAACTGTAATGGGTGTGCACCTGAAACAGGACTTCCAAGTGTTATTTCTAGCTCATCAAGCATCAGTGAAGGCCACTGTAAAGGGTCCACCTGGGGGCTCCTTGTCACATTTAAGACTTTCAGGTGCAGTGCCCATGGGGGACACAGCAGGGTCAAAGATGAGCACAGATCAAACAGCTGGCCGTGACCTGATTAGGTCAAAGTAAATGGTTTTAAAACCTACAACACAGACACGAAACCAGGGAGAAGAGAGGCACACATCACTCCCCAGAGACCTGGAGGCCTCTGGCAGCAAAGAAAATGTCCCTATAAGTGGGGAGGCCCAGAGGGAATGGGGGGAGCTGTGAGGCAGGGGACAAGCTATGATGGATGGGTTGGTTGGCTATACAACCTCCAGAAAGTCAGAGAAAGCACGAGTCTAACTGTAATCACGCCCTCCTATAGTCTTACTGAGGAAACTGGACATCCTCTATCCTAACATGCCTCCTAAGCTCTCACAGTGCATTACAGAAATGTTGACCAACGGTGGCTTTTGCCAACCATCTCTCCCAGTGCCCTGCAGCAGATCTCACATTCAGCTCTGTCATCGTGGGTCCTAGGCATTCTCTGGGTTGAGAACATCTGTTGACAATCTTTGGAGATTTTTTTTGTCATTGTTACTTGCATGTTTTAGACAGAGTCTCAAGTAGCCCAGGTGGGTCTCAAATCTACTGTGTATCTTAGGCTGGCCTTGAACTCCTGATCCAACTGCCTCTGCCTCCTGAGTGCTGGGATTATAGCCACCCTGATGGTCCTTGATGGTCTTAGGCAGCTGTAGGGCTTAGGGCTGTGTGCATGGGAGAGAGAAAGGTAGGGACAGAGGGAGGGGGAGAGGAGGGAGGGAGGGAGGGAGAGAGAGAGAGAGAGAGAGAGAGGAAGAGAGAGGATGAGGGAGAGGGAGGGATAGAGAGGAGAAGAGGGAGAGGGAGGGAGGGAGAGAGAGGAAGAGAGAGGGGAAGAAGGGGAGAGGGGGAGAGAAGGGGAGAGGGGAGAGGAAAAGAGGGGGAAAGAGGGAGAGGGGGAAAGGGAAAGAGATGCAGACAGAGATACAGAGAGAGTCAGAGACAGACAGAAGTGACAGATAATTTTACCCCTCACACTCTACCACCACCCAGACTACCACGAGCTGCATTCCCCTTCACAGACTGTACGCTCCCACAGCTCTGTCTTCATGGCTGTCCACAGGGACAATGTTGCTGATGAAGTTCACAGTAGGCTTACACACCCTGAGCATGTGGCGTCAGAACACTTTTGAAGTGGGCAGTGCCATCTTGCTCAGTACTCTGTGACACCAGCATCCTTTGGCCTCCATTCCCAGATACATAGGAAATTCCCAAATGCCTGCTACACATACACACTCTCTCTTTCTCTTTCTCTCTCTCTCTCTCTCTCTCTCTCTCACACACACACACACACACAACTTTCAGACTTTGTCAGCCTCCAACTAGATTAAAAAAATTCCCCGTTCTAGGACTCATTGGTGGAATGGGTGAAGGTTTGCTCCACCAATGGAGGCAGGAGAGCCTGACATTTTACTGGTATTGGTCAGAGCCAAGTCACAGTGTGAATGCTGTCGCCCAAGAGGAAGCTGGACTGTGAGCCCAGGGTGCTGCAGAGCTCTGGTCAGTCTGCAGCGTGCTTCGTTTGTAGTCTCTATCCTGTCCTGGCTTCCTTCCTGCCTCACACAGTTCATCCCGGTAGCAGGGCACACCACCTCCCTTTTCAGCCCGCAATGCCTCTCCCTGCCCTTGGCCACTCTCCTCCTCTGCAGAGCACCCCCCAGTACCCTGTAGGAGCATCAGGTTCTCAGCCTCAGCACAGGCACCAGGGAGTCCTGCAGAGCCGGAGCTCTCTCCTTCGCCTGCAAGCATCCAGGCTGGCTCCACAGTGAAGCTGATGTTCTTCACAGGCATGCTCTGCAAACTCACGTCTCCCCACTCCTCCTCCTGGTCACTACGTATGGACAGCCCTCTGGCTGATCACAGGGCCTTTGCACAGAACATTCCTTTAACCTGGGATATTCTCCACTGTGTAATCAAGAGGGATCTTTCTTTGCCATTGGGTCTTTAACCAAATGCTGTGTTCTAAGTGCGCTGATCTACCCTGCTGTGTATTTTAGTAAGTCAGCTG
This sequence comes from Apodemus sylvaticus, assembly GCF_947179515.1. NCBI lineage: Eukaryota > Metazoa > Chordata > Mammalia > Rodentia > Muridae > Apodemus > Apodemus sylvaticus. Next base: position 2,716,138 of record NC_067486.1, on the reverse strand, counting down.
ATCAAATGGTGGCCTTCTTCCTTTAGAGAGCCAGCAGCAAAGGATTTGATTGCTATGTCTTTAGAACGGTGACTGTGTATACAGTAGGTGCTTAAGAAACTCAGCTGAATGAGGGACTGACTGTACATAACCATCAAGTCTGAGTTCACAGGGCCAATCGAATGGCCCACTCCCCTTTCGATGACCCTCATCACACTTCACAGGGCACGTGGCTAAAGTGGTATATCACGAGGCAGGAAGTGCGGTTCAGTTGGTCACGTACTTGCCTAACACGCCAGAGGTGCGAGGTTCAGTTCCCAGTACTTGATTAAATCAAGTGTAGTGGCACTTCCTGTAATCTCAGACACTTTGAAGGTGGAAGCAGGAACGGCAAGAGTTCAAGGTTACCCTCAGCTACACCACACAAAGTCTAGCTTTTAGATACATGAAACTATATCAAGTTAAATAAAAAAAATACTTCAAAATAACGCATCAAAAGCATCTCGTTATCCAGCCACAGGCTGGAGGGAGGCGGGTCCCAGGTAATTTCTCTTCCCAGGCTGCTCCAAGAGAGGCAAGACCCAGGGAACATAGTCTCTCACCTCTCTGACTCTGCCAGGTTTGACAGAGTCCTTAGCGTGAGTTACCAGACTCGCTTCCCCGTGCGGATGGACAGACAGACAGGCCTCCAGCACAGCCGCCCTCCCTCTACTTGCGGAGCTGACCCAACCCGGCTCACTGGCCCTGCACCTGGATACTGGGTTCTTGTTTCTCACTTCCCTCAAAGGTGCCCAAAGCAGTGCCTCTCAGCCACCAGAACACCGGAGTGCCCTGTGCTGTGCAGACTCAGCCCACATCTCTTGTGACCCCAGAGCCTGGGGATCTCGGTAGGCTGAGCTCTTGATCCCAGGTCCTGGCTCAGGACCTCACTTTGAGAGCACCACCCCAAGGAGACCCTCGTCTGACAGAATGAATGAGTTCATGCCTCCAAGAGGTTGGGGGACAGGCCTGAGTGTGGAGCGTCCATCTCGGAATCCCAGCTTCATGAAATGCAGGAAGCTGTGGGTCCTTAGGCAAGACACCAATGGTCGTCATCAAGAGAGTACGGAATATAAACACAACGACTACTTTCAATCCATAAAATGAGCAAAAGCATGTAGTTTGAAGAAAAATAAGATAATTGGAAATAATCATAGTAAGTGAACACGTCTTTCTCAAAGAAGCTCACGTTCTCTCTCATTTGTGGTTCTTACAGATTTTGTACCAACAAATAAAACCACGCATGCACACATGACAAGAAGTGTAAATCTTACTGTCCAGATTGGCAAAAGACTGTGGAGGAACAAGAAGGGGGTGACGGGTATGTTGGTATATGCTGAATATACAATACACATTTCTATGAATTTTAAAATAAAAGCAGAAAAGCAGAAGAAGTAGCATCGCAGGTGGCAGGAAAAGGCACGGCCCACGGCAGCTGTGGATCTGGCTGCCTGGACCAGGGGTGCACAGAGCTGGGGCACGCAGCCTGCCGGGCAGAGCCTCAGCACCTGGCGATGGCAGGCAGTTGGTGTGGCCACGCCTTAGGGCAGACTAGCTCTGGCCTCCATGGCCAGCCTAGAGGGAGCCATGGATACCTCGCTGCAACTGGAGTTGTGGGAGGCTGGCAGGTGGGAGAGACGGGTGCACCCGGGACCTTTTGTGTACAGTGCTAGCAGCTGGTTTCAGTTTTGTACACCAGTGGGCTCCTTCCTGTCTTGCAAATCCCAGGAGGGTTCCTCGGAGGGACGTCTGAGTGAAGAAGGGAGAGACACAGAGCTACCACTGAACCCCGAGGCTGGGATGTGATGGCCAGTGTCTGCAGGACAACTTAAAACTAGCTTCTGTCTGCAAGCATCCTGATGGGCAAGCCAAACCCACAGGGGCTTGCCCGCTGGCTCCCACACCAGCAGTTCCTTTCTCTCTGCTGTCCATTTATGGTGTTTTATAGGGACCATGTGAATGGCTACACTGCTGACACTGACACCTGAGTCTTATTTCAGAAGCTTGTTAGCAAAGAGGGCCGGAGGTTGGGCAGAATCCTGCCACACTGTCCCTCTCTCCTGCCTCCTATCTTCTTCTTCCTCCTCTGCTGGTTCCTATACACTGACTGACTAGGGACAGACCAAGAAAGCCAGAGCAGAGGCTCTGCCCCATGGGAATAGAGGTGGGCCTTGCTCTGGCAAGAACAAGGCTATAAAATGCAGGTCTCTCATGTCGCCACTTCAACAGCTGGGCCTTGCCATTTCCATAGCCAAGGTACAAGTTCTGAACTTGAACCTGGCTTCAAAGGGTCTCTCTCTCTCTCTCTCTCTCTCTCTCTCTCTCTCTCTCTCTCTCTCTCTCTGTGTGTGTGTGTTTGTGTCAGAGAGAGAGAGAGAGAGAGAGAGAGAGAGAGAGAGAGAGAGAGCACAGGAAGACTACCCCATGTAAGCCCAGATCAGAGGCAGTTAGGAGAAGGCACTGAGCTAAGGACCAAGAGATAGAGGCGGGCCAAGTCCTTGGCAGACCTGACAGATGCAGGGAATCAACCCAGCCACGCACTGAGCCTTCCTGTTGCCACTCGTATAGGTGAGCCATGCCCAGTTCTCAGCTTCTAAATGCTGAGGCTCTCAGTGGATGACGGGCATTCCTAAGCCCTGCCTCCACTCCAGCAATTTGTAGTGTGGTACAACCCACATTCTCACTACTTAGAAGACAGAGGCAGGAAGATCCTGAGTTCAAGGCCAGCCTGAGTTATATAATGAGACTCTGTCTCAAAGAATCACAAATAAAAAGCAACCAAGCAAGCAAAGAAACAAAACGTCAAGCATGGATGGAAGCTAGATGCACGGAAATGACCACCTTCTCGAGGAGTGGGCCAGCTGATGACTGCCCGCCTTCCCACGCAGCCCAGCAACCGTGCCTCTAACAGTTCCTCGGAGGTGCTGTGATTGACACCTGGTTTAATATTGCACTAGCAGCTGACGCAATGATTTCCAGCACTTATGAAACACAAGGCTTTAAACATATTTAGCAATGGGACACATGTGTAACAAAGAGACCCTCTCATAGCCTCAGCATGAAAAGCATTCTGGATGTCGAGCCCAGTAATGTTGGTTTGTATCCAAACTCCTTTTAAGTGGCGTCTAGACTGGCCAGCCAATCAACGCCTGCTCGGCGGTTTCCTCGCCCATCAAATGGGAACAGGCATTCCCCTTAGATCGGGGGATCAGTGATCTGCTAGGTACAAAGGGGCTTTGTATTCCTGAAGCACAAGGAAGTGGAAACTGTTCTTAGGACCTTGTATATAAATGGAGATTGTAGGACATTCAAAATAAATCATACTGTCTTTTTCTAAGAGTTTTACATTCATTCCCATGGATATACATGGAATAGTATAGAAATGAATGCTACTACCCATCTCTCTCTTCCTCTCTCCCTCTTCCTCCCTCCTCTCCCTCTCTCTTTCCCTCTTCCGCTCTCCCTCTTTCTCCCTCTTCTTCTCCCTCTCTCTCTTTTCCCCTCTTCCTCTCCCTCTCCCTTTCCCTCTTCCCTCTCTCTCTCCCTCCCTCTCTTCTTTCCTTCCCCTCCCCCTTTAAAATGTCATGCCTTAGTATATATATTACGGAAGTCTAAGGACATCCTTAAGAGTCCACCTTCACCTTGAAGCTTATTTAAGACAGGGTCTTCTTGTAGTTCAACAGTGTTTATGTCAGATAAGCTAGCCCACAGGCCCCCAGGGTGCCTGCATCACTTATCGTTGCAAGAGAACGTCTATCACAGGCATAGGCTACTATTCCTAGCTTTATGCAGGTTTGTGGGATTAGAATTTAAGTCTTCATGCTCAAGGGACCAATGCTTCACCCACTGAGCGATCTCCCTAGCCCTTGCACTTCTTTTCAGACTTCTGTGTAATGAAGGGCTTTGGACTGACAGGGATGACGTGGTAAGCAGCCCAAGTGCCAACCACACTCCCATTGCAAACTCCCATTGCAGCAGCAGCTGTGGGAGATTTGAGAAGCTTAAATGGGGACCAGAGCACTGTGCATTAAGAGGGGACAGCAACAGCAGGGACAGCAGGCTGAGGCCGTGGCTGCATACAAGCGGGGCCCATAAGCAAAATCAAGTGGCTTGGTCAGATGCTACACTGCCCTGTCACTCACTGATACTTTGTCTCCATAGAAACATAGGACCACCATCTCTTCCAGGCAATAAAAGCCCAGAACTGAGTTCTGCCATATGTGACCAAGCCCCCTTTCCACCCAGCCCTCGCACCTGGGAAACAGAATTGAGCAATGGGTCTTCAAAGACAGTTCTCGGTAAATACACTACCGGTTTTGCAACCTGTCCTCAGCCCAAACCACTGAAGTGTAAGTTTTCCTAGAAGATAACCCATGTTCCCAGTTAGTGGCCTTGCTCTCTGAAATAGAGCAAAGAAGCTACCCTTTCTCAGCAGAGCAGAAGAATGGAGGTCTGGGACAGGCAGGGTCAGCATTGCTTACCTGGAACCGTTCACCTGACTAGGGTTGCACTCCATCTTGATGGTGACCCTGGCCGGGGGTTGTGACAGCCAGTCCTGCTGAGGGACTCTGGGACTCATCTTGGATGTCTGGCCATAGTCACTGGAAGAGGATGCGGTCATCTCTGTCTTAGCGAGGTGTGGCGTTCCGTAGGCACACTCAAATAGTGACTGGTCCTCGCTCACAACTGACAAGGCCTCCTGGATGAAGAAACAGAGATGCAGACTCATGACATGCCAGAGGACTGCAGTGTGGTGCTGAGAGTCATTTCCAACACTTAGGGAACCACACTTTACATAGTTGCAAAGGCTTGCCTTTCTGCTTCCCACCACAAAGGAGAAAACAAAGTTTCTTTGTTTTCTTCAGTGCACACGGCAGAGGTTGGAGCTGCCCAGCCTAGAAATGTTTAGCTGCAGGTTTCCAGCACCCTAGCCCGGACTGTGCTGGGGCAGACGGTACCCACTTTAATCTCAACACGAGGAAGTTGAATTTCAAAGGTCTTAGAAGACATCCAATTGCATGTGTCATTATTTGACAAATGCAATCTATAATTCAAGCAGACAAGAGTGCAGAACAGTCACGGGGATTAGAAAAAGAACGGTGAAGGCTGACACCTAGGCATCTGGTGGGACCCCTGTGCTCCAGGAGCCTCTGAGGTAGAGGTCCTCGGAAGAGTGAAGGGAGACCCGACACCAAAGGAGGCTTTTTCCACTCTATGTTATTAGCCGAATAGGGTTTCAAACAATGCTTCCATGATGGTGAACATCTGGAGGGTAAATGAAGAAAAAAAAAAAAGAAAAAGAAAAAGCTGTGAATTACCCAGATGCCTCTAAATACTAGGATTTTAAAATATCTAGATCAGTAAAGAGCTAGTTTGTGCGCTCTCCACCCCTTGCCCGGTATTTTTTTATTATTTTATGAGAATTAAACAGAAAATTGTCCCAAGGGGGACATTCTTCTCTGCTTGAGCAGGTGGTGAGCCCAAATTCTGCTTAGAGTCTACGAGCAAACTAGCAAAGACAGACTTGATTTACTTGATTGATACATTGTATAGCTACCCCATGCAATTATGAAACAATCTTATTTTAGTTTCTAGAACAAGAAAAAAATCCCTCCATGACAAAATTCATGACTGCGTCTGTGTCCATCCTTAGGCCTGCTCAGCATGGTTATCAACTAATAAGAAGGTCAAAGGTCGTGTGTGTGTGTGTGTGTGTGTGTGTGTGTGTGTGTGTAGAGGCCACAGGTTGATGAAATGTATCTTTCTAAATTGTTCTTCATCTTGGTTTTGAGGCAGGTACTCTGCCTGAAGGCAGAGCTTACTAGTTAGTTTGATTTCCTAGCGAGAGTGAGCATACCTGAATGCCCCTGTCTCTGCCTCACAGCGCAGGGATTACAGGTGTATACTGTCATGCTTGGATTTTACACAGGTGCTAGAAATATGAATTCAGGCCTCTATGTTTCTACAAATAGCACTTTGGCCACTTAGCCATCTCCTAAGCCCCGGATATTTTTTTAAATTGAACTTGGGAGCCAGTGGAGAGGTGAGGAAAGGACACAGAAACCTTTGTCATCATAATCCAGGGCCAGTGGAGCTGAGCTGACTGTGGGAGAGCTGATCAAGGCAAGCTAAGGACTTTGTGGACACTTGTGCGTTGTCACACCTGTTTGCTGACTCTTGGTCTCACTGGGAAATGTGTCCACATTGGCACGCTGTTCTCATTCTTCAGGTGGACCTTCACTTGAGAAGATCTGCTCACCATCAGTAGGGGCATTTTTACATAGCTTGGTACTAAAGAGGAAGTCCTGCCAGGCATATAAAACCACAACTTTTCAGAGTACTTCCCACCACCCTGGCTCGGCCCTCATGTATTTCACTGCTCCATCTCATCCCTGAGGACAAAGAACCCCTGTTTCCTGAATACGCTGGCTTCCTTGGCTGATTGTGCTGAGTCGATGCCTAAGAGGCAGGTGAAGGAACTCTCTCCCTGCCTCTTAATGCAGTAGCAGGTATCTGCACACAGACAAAGCTCAGTCTGTGGCAGCTCTGCACCACTTTGGAAAACACCATGGCTGGAGTTTAAACAGAAACTGATGGTGTGTTGTATCAGCCAGAAAGCCACAGGTAAGCACACAGTGCCATGGGCTTCTTACCTATGCCATACAACCAATATCCACACACAGGTTGTGAAGGTGCAATCCAGGAAGATGGGGGTTTCAGTGGCACCCTAGATGTCAAGGCGTATGAATTACAAGTCTTTCTTGTCCCACTGGATGTATGAGTTAAGGACTCTAATCTCAGAGCTGTGGCTCTAAGAGGTCCCCCAAAGCCCAATAAATGACTGAAGTTGAATTTTTTTGGGCATGTCCCCCACGCCCCACTACGGTCATGTAGATGGTTGACACACTCAAAACAGAAAGCAAGGCTGGCAGCTGCCCCCACTCCTTGCTGGGCACAAGGACTTAAGCAAGGCTTGTGGAGAATAACAGACTGTGTAATGTTACCTTTGGCTCTCTGATGAGAAGACTCATGAATAAATAGTGATTTATATCAGAAACTGGCAAAAACAGGTTACACAGAAGGGACTGGCAAGATGGGAGGCTACATATTAAAAAAATAGAGGTCTTGAAAAGCAACAAAAGAAACAGTAAGTTAAAATTTTTATTCTCAAGATAAAGTAAGATATTCTTGTAAACAAAGCTGTTGGGGAAATAAATGAGGAACAGGATTGGTGAGAAGAACTGAACAGCTCTGCTGAAACGAGGGCTAAGTGTTCACGATCGGAAAAGAAGCCTCTCACATCTGGCAAAGTATAATTTCAACACATGGTTTTCTAAAGAAAGAAATCAAAGTTAATTGAGATGAATTCAAGTGGGAAAGCCTTTAAACGCTAGCGATAAGAAGGGCACACACCCTTTCTTCTCTCAGAACGTTCTTCTCCGAGTCAGCACTGTATAAAAATGAGGGAAGCAATATAAGCCGACTACTCCACTGCCTCGTTTTATGAGGGGAAGGGTTCTAAAAAGATTGAGACTTTTGGATAAATGCTTCAAAGGGGGTAAAATATGGACTTTGTTCTAAATGGAAGCCCAAAAGTGCTCCTCAAATAATACGCCCCCTACACACACACTTAGAACACTCCGCAGCACACACACTCTACAACACACATGCCTCACAGAGATACACACCGCATACATACACTCATACACACATAAACATTCACAGGCACATGCACACACACACTTAGACTCCACAGCACACATACTCTACAACACACGACACACACATGACACACAGAGATACACACTACATATATACACACATAAATATTCACAGGCACGCGCGCGCACACACACACACACTTAGACTCCACAGCACAACACACATGACACACACATGACACAGAGATACATACTGCATACATACACACATACACACATAAACACTCACAGGTACACACACACACACTCTATAGCACACACATTCTACAGCACGCATCACATACACATGACACAGAGATGCACACTGCATACATACACTCATATATATATACATATCACACACACAAATATATGCACATACACACATACCCCAGGGAGATTAAAAACAAAAAACAAAATAGCTGAGGAGTAGATTCTAAGCCCTGTGTCACTAGCTTCTAGAAGACAAGCCAGCCACAGATCCAAACAAGTTTGTTCCCAGTTCAACTATAGACACAGGCTTCACTATTTGCTTTGCAAGTCAGAACTGTAAGACAAAGCCCCTTACATGCAGGGAGAGGCTGACACTTCAAAGGGAGGCAAGAACTGAGCCTGATGGGTAGACACCAGAAAGGAGAGCTGAGTGGGGCCCAGAAGCATGGGGATTCTCCAGCTCTGGATAGATTTTCTGACCTGGCCTTTGATGCCCCTGCTTCCTGGCTGCCTGCTTGTTAGCTGGCCATCTTGCTGCCCACTGTCCTGCCTGCCTACCTGCCCAGGCGTCCATCTGCAGAGCCTTAGATTACATGGCTATGGCTCTGCACCATTCAGCCCCAGGGCTTGGCAGAGATTGGGGTTACTTCTGAACCCAAAATTCAGCAGCAGTTAAAATCTGGCAAAAAAATACGGCCCAAAATTTAATATCCACGTCTCCGCACTGCTATAAAAAGGCCTGCAGTTTAAATCAAGGTGTGCCAGTGTATGGGGGTGTTTGTTCTGTTGCTCCAGGAAAGTTGGGGTAGTCTGATGTGGCTAGTGGCTGCCTCCCAAGACCATTTTTTGATCTTAAAAGCAGCCTATAAATTCTAACCAAACTGTCCCCAGAACAAAAAGGCACTGCTATGTTGACATTCAGGTGTTTAATCCTACTTGAGTACTAACAATATCAACAACAGAAACATCTTAATTTTGGTCCTGTTCCTGGCATAACAATCAAGGAAAGGAACAGTTCAGAAACAGGAAAGGTTTTGCTAGATTATATTTTATACTACAATATCGAAATGAGTATATATGTTCAAGAAATTGTATTTGGATACTAAAAATCTTCCAAAACAGTTCCATCAAGAAACAAAAAGAAAAAAAAACTTCACACTTCAGATGGTTACTGACACTTCCAGGGAAAGACTACAGGGTGCTGTGAGAAAAGGGTGGGGGAGGGGAGAGTGCTTGCTGTGCAAGCTTAAAGACTGCATTTGGACCCTCTCAAGACTTGCATAAAAAGCCAGGAGTGATCATACATGTCCCCAAACCCAGCAATGAGTATATGGAGATGTGAGTTGCTCCTCCCCACCCCCGGCTTCTTGACCAGTGACACAATTAAAGAAGAACCGACACTGACTTCTCCTGGCCTCCACATTACACACACACACACACACACACACACACACAAAACACGGGTGGGGGAGGGAGAGACACATAGACACAGAAAGAGAAACAGAGACACAAAGAGAGAGAGACACACACAGAGACAGAGAGAGATGGATGGACAGACACACACACAGAAAGAGAGAGACAGAGACAGAGAGATGGACAGTCAGACAGACAGACATATACATACACACATATACGCAGAGACAGACACACAGAGAGACATAGAAAGATGGATGGACAGAGAGACACGCACACACACATAACATACACACATATATGCACACGCACACACATGCACACACACAGAGACAGAGAGAAGAGATAGACTGACAAACACATACATAAACACACATAACAAATACATAGAGAGACACAGACATACAGAGACAGAGGCAGAGACAGAGAGACAGAAACAGATATGTACACATAGACATAAACACACAGAAACACATGCACACAGACACATGCATACACAGATACACATAAATAGATACACGTACACACTCAGAGACACACATACACTCTTACACACACCTTCCATGAACCCAAGGCTTTTCTGTAACAGATGACTGCTTTGTTAGGTTCATTTCACTAAAAGCTAAACAATCAGGGTCTTGGCCCAAGTTAGTTTCCAATCTGTGATTGCCAAGGTCCATGAAAATACTCCATTATTCATACAGAGAATCCACCACACTTGAGTTTGCTTGAAGACCTGGAATGGTGAAGTGTTGACAGGGAGAAAATCTCACAGAATGACCAGCTGTGTTGCACAGAACTGGTGAGGACAGGATAAGTGACCATCCACGCTTTCTGAAAGCTCAGAAAGCTCAGAAGACATCCAGCCGTCAACCTCTGGGGGAAGCAGATTCCAAAACCATCTCCAGTGCCCTCGAGGTTTATGGGAAATCATGATTTGATAATTAAGCCCATCTAGCATGGGAGCCACGTACCCTGAAATCCAGTCTCACCCCCACCAATAGCAGCTTGCCTGTCTGAGCTCCCATCCCTGATATTCCAGTACAGACCTGTTTCTCACATCCCCTCATGTGAACTATGCAGCCTCGTCCTACCATCATCCCACCATCAGTGAAATATCATTTGACAATGTTCACAAACACATGACCCACTAAGGAATAAAACGGAACACTGCATACAACAGACTCTTGATTAAGCTACATCATTTCCACGGTTTCCCAGCTCTGGGTGCCAACTGTATCTTAGCATGAATCATTTCCACTGCTTCAACTGTCATGGCTTCTGCTCAAAGTGAATGCAAATTAATGCCATGTGCCATAGAGGGTGACATGTTTGAGGTATGGGATAGAATCGCTCGGTTTCATGATGCCCTCTAAGCTCAGTTACCATTCTTACAACAGACAGAAACAAGGTTTCGGAAAGAGGTGTAGTGTTCACAGTGAGAGTGATATAGAAACTGGACCGATGCATTGTGGGTAGGGTTATTCCCCAAAGCTGAGCCCCAGCCTCTGTCTAGCTGACATCAGAAGCAAGAGGGTGGATGGGGGCAGTACATAGCAGAGTCCTTAAATGCCCTATCTAACAATATTTTAAGTCCAGTTACTTATTTGTGGGTTAGTATGTGTGCTCCTTCGCTCAAAACATGTGGAGGTCAGAGTCAGTTCTCCTTCTACCATGAGAGTCTGTGGTGGTTTGTATATGTTCTTCCCAGGGAGTGGCACTATTAGAAGGTGTGGCCTTGTTGGGGTAGGTGTGTCACTGTGGGTGTGGTCTTTAAGACTCTTATCCTAGCTGTCTGAAAGCCAGGAAGATGTAGAACTCTCAGCTCCTCTTGCACTATGCCTGCCTGGATGCTGCCATGTTCCCACCCTGATGATAATGGACTGAACTTCTGAATGTGTAAACCACCCCCAATTAAATGTTGTCCTTATAAGAGTTGCCTTGGTCATGGTGTCTGTTCACAGCAGTAAAACCCTAACTAAGATGGAGTCCCTGGGAAGGAGTTCGCTCAGGTTGTCAATTTTGATGCAAGCACCCACTTTATCATCAGCCCTAACTTGAAGATAAATAGAATGACCTAGAAAAAGAATAGCTTGAAGAGAGCACGCGGTAAAAACAGAACGAGAGGATGCACACCTAGAAACCCACAGGCCAGAAAGAATAGACATGGGAAGTGGAGAGAGTCTTAGAAGCCAGCAAGGAATCTCCCGCATCCATGCTCGTCCACGGCCAGGGGATTCACAGCAATGGGTCCTGACCCACTACTTATTTCTTAAGTGATAGTTTTTATCAAGAAACCTGCTCTTTGCTTGGATAATCTAATTATTTGTATCCAAAGATCTGGGCACATGTTGGGCCACATTTATTGCAGATAGATGTCTGCCTACTTTTAACAAATAATTTGTGGAAAACGAGAGCAGATGGGGTCGCGGTTATAAGTACGTCTGAGCTGGTGCCAGTGGGAGAACTTTAATAGGTGACAATGAATCTACTGCAATCGCATAGCTTAGGCTATCTATGGCTCTGTTATTTACCTCTTCTTTCTTCCTAAGACAAGGCGCATACAGTAGATGCTTCAGGAACATGTAACCCCTTACATCTACAGGGGAAACAGTGTACACGAAACAGACAACACACCTGGGGTCGGCCCACCATGGACAACAGCATTACAACCCTAAGCCTGTAGGGAATGTCATTTTCAGTGTGTGTGTACATGTGTGTGTGTGTACCTGTGTGCATATGTGTATTCATGCACCTGTGCATGTGTGCACACGGAGCCCAGAGTCTACCTGAGTTGTCATTCTCCGGGTCCCATCCTTGTTCAGTTTGGTGGCCTTTCTCCTCCTTTGAGCTAGGGTCTCCCACTGCCTAGAACTCATCAACAGGCCAAGCTGACACCAGGGATTGCCAGCCTCTACCTCCCCAGCACTGGAGTGGAAGTTCTTCTTGTCACTGGGCCTAGCTTTTTTTTTTTTTTTAAACACAGATTCTGGGAACTGAGCTTAGCACCCCATGGAAGAAGCAGTCACCTTGTGGGCAGGGCTGTCTCCCCACCCCCACAGCCCTTATGCTTCTTATAGTTTAGACACTGCAGCCTTCCAATGAATCATGTAACTATAAACACACAATGAGAACCAAGCTCTGTAAGATGGGAGATGCCTGTGACAGGGCCTGGTCCCCCCATGCCCCTTGATATTGCTTCTTCCCTCTTCAGTTCTTCAAAGAAGAAGCTGGAGCATTGCACACTGAACACAGCATCTTGATTTCTGCTCATGTTTTTCTAATTTAACACACTGCTATTTTAGTCATGTATATATGTATATATATGTAATATAATATAAAACTTGGATTAACCTCAAAGGGAAAATGTATGTAGGCAAAACTAAGTCCATCTAACAGTGTTTTCTTCCAGTATGTCATTGCTTCAGTATCTAACAATTTACAACTTGTAATACTGGCCCAGCACTAAGGGAATGAGACCCAGGACTGTATAGAAACAGAGACACAGACTCACACACAGACACACACACACACACACACACACACACAGAGACATATACATATACAGACACACAAACAGATACACAGAAACACACATACATACACAGACATATATATACACAAGCACACACAGACTCATACATGAGGGCTTACACAATGAAGTACACATATACATGAAAACACATATACATGTCCATGAATTAACAAATACAAGGGCATATACAGTTGCTTATCTTTATTAACAGATCAAGCATTCCTTAAGATGGCCACTGAGACATCACCTCAGTAACACAGAGACTGAAGACTTCCCTTCCTGCATCCACTTACTGCTTCCTCTCTCTAGAAGATGTTTTCCCTTGGCTTCTCCCTGTATCTTCAGAGCAGGCCTGGAGCAGATCCTTCCTTGTGGAGGCCCACACCCAGTTCCATCTTGTTTTGAGTTCACTGGATTTCAACTCACAATGATCTATGGGTTTGGGGGATTTTTTGGGTTTTTTTTTTTTTGTTGTTGTTGTTGTTGTTCTTTTTGGTCATATGCCTATGGTCCCAGCACTGGGGAAGCTGAGGCAGGAGGATAGTGAATGTGGGTCTCTAGCATACACTGCATAGACAGACTTTAAATAAATAAATAAATAAATAAATAAATAAGCAAACAAAGCTACATAGACATATAGACTTTAAAGAAATTTTTAATTAAACTAGCAGAACTTACTAAATAAAACATAAGAACTACCATCAACACCCCCTCCATCCCCCACCACTACCCCCTCCATTCCCCTATCACCACCCCTCCATCCCCCACCACCACCCCCATCCCCACCATCACCCCGTGTGCTTCTAGCATCAAACAGCTTCCTGACATGATCCACTAGCTGCAGCCCATACTGTTCATGCTACTAGTGGGGTGCACACACATGCCATGCTACCAGTGGGGTGCACACACATGCCATGCTACCAGTGGGGTACACATACGTGTCATGCTACCAGTGGGGTGCACACACGTGTCATGCTACCAGTGGGGTGCACACACGTGTCATGGCCACCATGGATGAGTGAGTGAGTGCGGGGTAGGTGTAGAGAAAAACTGGTATTTTCCTTCTCATATTCTCATGAAGGACACTAATATGCAAAGCTTGTCTAACCTCATGGAGGCTAAGAAGACGGAACTGCAGACGCCTGCAGAAAAAAATGGACTTTGCAGAACAAGGAAAGGAGGCATCCGTCAGGAAGCAGAAAGCTTAAAAACTCGAATAATTGGAACTTTATGGGAAAACCCCACAGAGACTGTTCCACTTGACACAGAGATGCCAGTGTGCCTTGGGAAATGAAGAACTCCAACCAACACAACGTTAAAGCCGTTTTCCCTCTGTGTTTGCTTAGCAGTGTGCAATCTGCCCTCAAATACACGAGGAACAGAAGGAGCTGGGACAGCAGCTTGGGAGAAGTCAGCGAGTCCTTGGAAAAGAATGACTGGAGAGCCCACACCCATACAACCTAATTATCTGATGTAGGGAAATGCCACATGGTGCCCAATCATCACACATGATTTCTGAGTCTTACAGATCAGTTAAAAATAGGGCTACTTCAAAAAAAAAAGTATACAAATGAATTTCCATAAAGAAGGAAGAATAATGGGGCTGGAGAGATGGCTCAGCGGTTAAGAGCACTGACTGCTTGCTTTTCCAGAGGTTCTGAGTTCAATTCCCAGCAACCACATGGTGGCTCACAACCATCTGTAATGGGATCCGATGCCCTCTTCTGGTGTGTGTGAAGACAGTGATAGTGTATTCAGATACATAAAATTAATCAATCTTAAAAAAAAAAATTAGTTCTAGAAGAAGGAAGAGTTTTCTGTGGGGAAATGGATACAATTGACAAAGATTCTATTAATTGAATGAAGCCAGTGTAAGAAAGACAACTGTCTAATGCTTATTCTCAGTTGTGATCCTAGATTATACACATAATCAAGGACACATATAAAAACACACGTAGATATGACATAAAAGCAGAGGTATACAGGGTACAAAGGGGCGTGGGGAGAGGAATGAGCAAAGGAAGGGTTTGGGGGTACACTGGGCAACACCCTAGATATACAATGCACAAGGCTATGAAAAACTTCAAAAGCAAAACAAAACAAAAATAAACCACCCTCTATTAAAAAAAAAAACTAAAATATCTGATAATAATAAGTTCTTTCCTTTTTTCCTAAAAAACACCCCCCTCCCCCCCTCCCCCGAGTGGGAACATGAGCCAGAATGAATATGAACACCTTGTCACTCACTCCAGCTGTCTGCTTGCAGACCGTCCGGACCCTTTCTGAACAATTCTTGTTTCTGTATGTTTACTAAACACTGCTGGCCTGTCCCCCAGAGAACAGACATACCAAAGAGGCCTTCATTTTGATCTGGTTTCTAGCAATTCCCTTTGCATAAAAAGATGATGCTGGTTGAGTTTTTTATTTTGTTCAGAAACAAGATCTCACGGACTCTTGACAGATTCACTACATAGTAGAGGGAGGATCATCTTCACCTCCTGATCCTCCTGCCTCCACCCCTCAACCATCAGGACTACAGGCCTGTGTTAAGATGATCATTTTCCTATTAACTACCCAAGGATTTCCCATATGCATGTAACATGTTCCTATCAAACCCTCCCCCCAACGCCTCTCATAGCCACTCTTAAGTTTCCTTCCCAGAGCCATGTGTTCCACATTTAAACCCACTGAGTGCCCTTAGTGCTGCTTCTGTGGCAGGGGGCATAGGACCAGCTGCTAGAGCACGGGTTGGCTTTTCAGGGCTCCGCAGTGCTTCCTGTGTTGTAGGCAAGCCCTGCTACCTGTGGGGTCACTCCCCCAGCCCTGTTATTTAGTTTCTTTTGCTTTTAGGAGGGATCTGGAGAAGTATTGGAAAACAGGAGGTGGTTTTATAGAACGGAGCAGTCCTGGTCCTAGGGCGGGGGAAGAACACCCCAGTTTGCAGGTAGGTCTACCACCATTGTCTCGTCTCAAATCCTTCCTCTTCCATGTTGGAGTCTGCTGGGAACTGGTGGGAAACACAGTCTGGGAAAGTCTGAGTCAGAACCCTGCGTAAGAACGCCCTCCTCCAGGAAGCTGCGAGGAGCACACTCAAATTCACCCAGATCAGCTTTGTTTTTTCTGAGTCTCAACTCTTCAACTACAGAGGCAGTGTGGATCACAGCCACCCAGCTCTCCATGGATCGAGTGAGTTACTGCCTGTAAAAATTTTATACGCCTGGAAATATGCAAATTATTATGGCCTCTGAGAAAGCTGATGTTACTGACTTGAAGGCCTCACACAGTTGGAAGCAGAGTTATCCATCTCCAGACATATTATTCTAATGAGCTGGATAGGGAGAGGATTACACAACCTCCTGCCTGTGATCAGTCACTTCTCCTTAGGATGTACTGAGTTTAAATCACTGGTCAAACGAGGGGACCGAGGAATACAGGACCTTTATTATCTAGGAGCACACTGGTCACCCGGACCATGTGTGGTTTAGCTTTCTTAGTACCTCGTCTCCTTCTCTTGTGGATTTTCAATTATAATTCCACATTGATATGGATTCAGTAGAAGCTTTGTCCCTTAGAAGGCATGCTCCTGGCATGTTCACGGTCTTCTCTAGAACAAGCCAAAGGTCACGGGGTGTGGCTCAGTGGTACAGTTCCGAGGATTTCATCCCCAACACCAGGAAAGGAAAAAGAATCAGCGCATCTAGATTAGCACATGGTATGCAGTTGAATGTCCTCCAATTCCTGAGATGTGTGATTCACTATTCGCCATGCCTTGTGTGTGGTAGTATGTATATGCACATGTACGATGCTCACACACGCTCGTACATGTGTGTGGTCTAGTATGTGCCTTCCATACATGTGAGTGTGTGAGCACATGTTCCTGTGCACACGATGCCAGAGCAGAACATCAGGTGTCTTCCTCCTTTGAGATGAGGCCTCTCACTGAACTCGAAGCTTACCATCTTGGCCAGAGAGCTCTTAGGGACTGCTTCACTCTGCCCCTCAAGACTAGAGTCACCACAGTCATGCTCCACTTTTTTGTGGGTGCTGAGGATTCATATTCCATTCTCCTGTGTACACAACAAACACTGTCACCCACTGAGCCATCGTCCCAGGTCATCCCCACAGGACGCCCTTTATACTTTCCTAAAATGTACTGAGATTTTCAATAGCAGAACAGCAGTGTTTCTATGGTGATCTGTGAACAATTCCATGACCACACCCTGCCCTTCTGATCTTTGAGACTTGAAGACTCAGATGACTGAGGTCACGAGAGCGTGAAATACACCAGGCCACAGGCTGGGACTCCCGACCTCTCTTCTTTTATGGCAATTCTCTGAGGAGAGGAACCAGCCAGCATTCCTCTGGTCTGTCAGAGGCAGACCGTAAAAACCAGGCATCCCTGTGTGCTTGGCCTCCACAGAAACCACCTATGCTAAAAATAACACATTACACATCTGGAACGGGTCTCCTCCATGAATCTCCAACACATGGATTCATTGTTTTCCATAGAATGTCAAGAATTTTATTCATGAGAAAACTCTGGCACAATGGAGAACCTTGGCAAGAGGGAGAAGGAAGCAGCAGATGTCTTGGCCTCTTCCCACAGCTCTGTCTCCAGCTCAGCAATTGTCCATCAGGTATCTATCTCGTGCCTTCAAACAGGCAAGCTAAAATTTTCCATAAGAGGAAGGCTTTATAGCAGCCTTGAGGTTTTAAAGAATGGACATAGTTTCCTGAAGTGGAGGTCATGGTGGATCTGATATGCAGGTGTCAGGAGGGACACATCAGGAATAGCATAAGCACAGGGCACTGGGCAGAACCTGGTGTTCTTCACGTCCTGGGCTTCAACCGTCTGGCCTTCTCGGTGAGGGCCTGGTCCCTAATGTTGGCTAGGGCCCTATCTCACGCCCAAATAAAACCTGGTCTACTTAACTGGCGGCGTTCTCTCCCTGCCATACAAGGACTCCTCCATCTGAGTAGATATGAGGTAAGATGAACATTATTGTAGACAAACTTCTGTTAGAAGATAACTGTAGGTCCCGCTGTGTTAGCTCCATCCAATGCCTGGTCCTCTTCCTGTGCCGCAACCAGGGGAGATTATGTACTCCCATACTTTTTTAATTATGGTTTTAATTTCCCATCTCTTTATAGACATCTTTGTGTTAATAGTAAGGACTAGCTGTGGACTGTGCTGATCGCTTGGTGTGTGCGGTGCCTGTTACGTGAGGAGGACCTGAACTCAAGCACAGCAGCCACAAAGGCTGAGCATGGTGGTGTGCGCTTAAAACCCCCAACCCTCAGGGTGTGGAAACAGAAGACGCCAGTAACCCACTGGCCAGCCAGTCTGGCTGAAACAATGCCTTTGGTTTACTGACGTGCACTGTCTCAAAAGCTGTGGAGAGTAATTGAAGAAGATACCAACTCTGGCCTTTGGACATCCCACATGCATGCACAGGGAGACACTCCCACCCATACATATGTGCACACACATGAATGCATGCACATGCACTACACCATATGAACACTTGTTTTTTAATTGCAGGAATACGTTAGCTTGTGCCCTAGAGCTAGCTCTGTGTCTTCCAGTGTGGCTACGACCCTACTGCCTGTGTGAAAATTCTAGCTGTTCTTTATGTAAAATTCACCATTCGTAATGAACATGTTTCTGATGAAAAGACATTCAGAAATGGGGGTACTGGCAGAAGAGCCTTACACGTGGAGCTGCTACTGTTGTCATAGGGTTCTAAACTCCCCTTTCTTTTTTATCACTTTCCTCTGCTAATTATAGGCACAGGCCACACACTGTATAAGACGGACACAAATGTGAACCTTTAGACTCACACCCACCACAGAACCAGCATTCATCCCCACTGTGAGGGTCTAGGCCCTGCCAAGTTGGCGTTTCTTCTGGATGAACAGTGTCGCCTCCTTGCCTGGGGCCAGCAGGCTAAGCCCAAGCTCTACAGAAGATTTTCCAGGACATAAATCTCCCCTGGTTGCAGCACAGGAAGGGGACCAGGCATCTAGTGTGTCAAACGCGTTGTGCAGGCAGGCAGACTCCAGGTTGGGCTCGTTCTTTCCCCATGATGTAGCCTGGGGGACAGGGTTCTCCCCATTGGTGTTAGACTTTCAATGCCCCCTCAAAAGGAGGTTGCCAGCAAGACTGGGTTTTTATAACTCTGGGAGCGCTGACATCAGTCCCCCATACAGTTGAATTATAAATCCTAACCACTCGAGCATCAATCACACTCAACAGGGGGTTCTCCTGGCGTCTGGCTTCAGCCCCTCTGTAAATATATTTCCTTTGGAAGTCCCAAATGCTATTTAAAAGTCTGAAGATTCAAACCATGCCTGACCTCCTCACCAGCTAGTTGGCTTGATTTCTCAGTGCAGCCTACACAGGAGTCTCGGGATTACACTGTGACTGGTTACCTCTTCACTTCCTGCAGGAGGATATCTCAGATGTCCCTACCTATCCACTGTGGAGGAACAGGAAGGCTTTCGGTACACAGCTGTCGCAGGCCCCACACAGATCCTTAGCCTCACGATGTGGCTGCTAATGGAGATGTGGATGGGTGTGGAGGGGGTGGCTGCCTGCAGTCTGTGAGGCTACTTCTCTTCTGAGGAAGGAGAGCTTTCAAAGTCACCATTCATCCAGGATGCACAACCAACCTTGTGCATTGGCAGGTGATGGCACTAAAGAGCAGCTTCCCTCAAAGGGAAGATAAGTCCCATTTCCCTTCTCTCAATGTAGCCAACTTGACCAATTTCTACTCATTTGTGAATACCAACATACTATAAATGGGAAAAAAATTTAAGGCTTAATGAACTGTACCCCTGGAAGCCAGGTAGTCATTTAGGGTCACTGCTAGATCTTAACAACTGAGCTTCTGAGGTGAAGAAAACAAAGACATTGGACCAATGTCCACACTCACCCCTCACAAGAGGGGTGGTACTTGCATAGGCAGGCTACTATAGGCCCTGGTATCAGAGGCGGGTATTCAAATAACAATGTGACATTGTACCAATGACCCTCCAATCACACTTCTAGTCCATGGGATTTACCTGATGAAAATAGGTAGTATCTGTAAGACCTAATGTCCCCTGTGTCTCCATGCAAGCCAGTATCTTCAACATTCCTAGTTTGCTCTCAAGGCAAACACAGTTAAGTTTGTGGGTGTTTGAGTGTCAGGGGGTGGATAGCAGCTGGCCTTACAGGGACAAGCCTTCTACCTGGAAGGTCTCCAGGTCCATCATCTATAGAGTCAATGAACAGCAAGCTAATACTATCTAAGACAGAACCCCAAATCTGTTCTAAAATGTACAGTCCTATTTTCTTTATTGAAAATATAGTCTTCTTTACTGAAAACATGCAGTCTTATTTTCTTGATCTTTATCCCTTAACAATTGAGTGTAAGTATTCACTCAACATTACCACTGGGCTGGAGCTTGAAAACGTCGAAGAGCTGACTACAGGAAGCGTGCACAGTGTCTATGAACACAGAGAGCTGTTTCACTCTAAGGGCCCTTTCCATCTGAACTTTGGTACCCAAGAAAGTTCTCAGCACTCTCAGACAACCAGGGGTGACTATACTTAAATCATTTATAATTCTTTAACAAACCTTCAGCTCCTACTCTCTGCCCTCATCTAGCAGTCTGGTCTGGCACTGTGCACCGAGAAGCGCAGTGAGCTGTGGACGGCACCATCAGGTCTGCATCCCCTCCAGGACATTCATTAACCAGGCAACAGTCAAGAGCTCATCTGGCTTCTCCCTACTTTACAGACTCTCTGTGTCTCTGCACTTCAGCTTTACCCCAGCACTCTCCTAAGCCACCTCCCTCTATGGGAAAGGGTGACGCTGTCCTGGAAGGGCTACTCTTGCAGGATGGGATTTTCCTAACTTACTGGGCTGTATCAAGTTCCTGTCTCTGGGTGATCCAAGTCCCCGCAGATGTAGCTGCTGGAGGAAGCAAGCTCTCAGGGTGTGACCTTCGGAGGCAAGCTTTCCTCGTGCCATTACTTTTCAGATGGTGCCATGATTCCTCGACTGTGCTCATCATAACAACACGAGAGGGGTGGGCACCACCAGGGCGTCCTCTGGCAATGAGTTAGAGGCACATCTTCCCACATGACAGAAAAGCAAGGTTGGTTTTGCTGCCCTAACAACCTGCCATCGACATTTCTATACTAACACAGGCTTTGTGTCACTCTGCACACAATAGATGGGGTTGGGTCAAAATAACTTCATTCAGAAAAGTTAGACCTTTGCCTCATAGGGAGGTCATTTCTTGTTACACGGTGTACTCAAAAGAACATTTTCTTGTACGTTCGACAAGCGTGTACTGAACTTTCCATTCTAGATGCTCCTCAGTGATGTCAACTGCCTTCCGAGTAAACACCTTCACTCGATCAGCAGATTATTTATGGAGAAAATTAAACCTCGTTTTGCTCTTGGGCAAGAAGCAGCACCTAGGACCTCAATGGGTATTCAGAATCCCACCCCAGCACAGAGCTCCTGAACCAAGCAGATCAAACCCATGTCATAGTGGGTGAGAACTGGGTGGGAAGGAAGGCAGTGTGCATAAGAGAAAAGGAAGGAGATGGCTCAGATGGAGAGGAGCCGGTGGCGTCTCTCACACAGAGCTGTCAGGAGAAGGCTCAGGTAAGAGCTGGGGAGTGACCAGGGCTGCAGCCCTGGCCGTAGCTAAGCCAGAGGCAGTTGCTGGTGGTGGAGGTGGGGAACTTGGTCTTTTGTTTATTTATTTTATACTCCAGATTTTATTCCCTTCCCCCCTAAAAACACCGTGAAGCCAGTGAAGGAACAGGAAGATCAAGAGAAGAGCATCAGGGAGGTCAGAATATGTATGTAAGGAACTGAAGCCAGTAGAGGAAGCTGAGGAGAAGGGTGA
This sequence comes from Apodemus sylvaticus, assembly GCF_947179515.1. Lineage (NCBI taxonomy): Eukaryota > Metazoa > Chordata > Mammalia > Rodentia > Muridae > Apodemus > Apodemus sylvaticus. Next base: position 2,694,349 of record NC_067486.1, on the reverse strand, counting down.
CCCTGTAGGAGGACCAGCAGTCTCTATTAACCCGGACCCCCGAGATCGCTCAAACACTGGACCACCAAACAGGCAGAACGCACCAACTGATATGAGGCCACTCACAGCATACACAGCAGAGGACCGCTAGGTCTGGGTTCAGTCAGAGAAGATGCACCTAAATGACCCTCAAGAGACTGGAGGCCCCAGGGAGTTTAGAGGTCTAGTTGGGTAGGGTGGATAGTGGGAACATCTTCATGGAGACGGGAGATGAGGAGGAGGTATGGGATGTAGAACAGTCAGAGGGTGGACCAGGACGGGGGAAGGGAATAAAATCTGGAGTATAAAATAAATAAATAAATAAAAGACCCCCGCCTAAAAACGCCCTGAAGCCAGTGAAGGAGCAGATGTGGTGTCCTCCTGGCCAAGGATAAGACCTGATGCTGGGGATGGGGGAGCAGAACATGAGCCCCTCTAGCTGCTTTGGCCAAAAGCCAGAGTCTATCTCCTTGAGACGGATTAATATCTTCCACCTCATAAGGACTCCACACAGAAAATTCTGTCTTTTAAGTTTTATTATCCTCAAATGAAATACGATCAAAACATGTGTGATGCATCTGCCATGTGCGGGCCAGAAGCCACGCCTAATAAAACGTTACCGCCATCCCTGCCCCGTGCATCTTGGGAACCTCCATCCGTCCTTGCACACAGGACCTCTGTGAACGTTCCTACAGAGCGCCTGTGACTACTTTTCAAAGACGAGGCATATATGGAAACCACTTCTTCACAGAGACACCCTCACTTCTCCCATAAAGGAAAGCAGTCCAGGGACATGAGCTGCAGCAACAGAGAGAAGTAATCACACTGACAAATCCCCCGCCTCACGTCGCTGCCACCTGCGATGTGGCACAGAGACCAGGTCCAGGAAGACGAGAGTCAGCCCTGGAGTCCCCCTCTGTGTTCCCTCACATGCCCACACAGGGACACGAGGCTCTAGGCTTGAGCAACCAAGCAAACTACCAGCTATTTCCTGTTTAAACTAAGGAATCAACATGTTGGAGGGAAGGACTTTTATAACTGTTGGACACCGTGCCAGCCTGCAGAGAATTCAGTTCTCAGAGCATCCCAAAGGGTCTGATGGCTCCCTGTTACAGAAGGGCAGCTCCCCTCCTTCTCTTAAGAACTTATTAAGTTTGCAGCCTGGGTCTCTCTTTGAACCCAGTTGCAATGTTGGGTAGTGCGGACATGTTCATCTGTGGAGCAGGCAAACGTTGTCACCGGCTGGGTGCCTGGAAAGACCGACCTCTGGAGACTGGTGTAAGGCTGGTGTCAGCCAGATTGGTTCCTGATGCTACTTTCGTTGGCTTGGAAACTCTGGTCCAAGGGACAAGTTCCTGTTCTTCAGATTTCTCCTCTTTGCACATGCCTGCCTGTGTCTAAAAGGCCTTTTCACTAGGACCCCACTCACAGTGGAATAAAGCCTAAACTAAAGAGCTCATTTGAACTCGATGACCTCTGTAAAGACTTTACCAAAAATGTCACACTCTAAGGTTTTGAGGGTCAGGACGAGTGGCCATGGAGACAATCCAACCGTGACAGTGATCACTGAAGGAGGACAGAGAATGTACCCCTTGGCCTCTGCACAGCAAAACGCTTGGTACCATGCTTACGCTGTCCAAGTGTGGTCCCACACCCTGGGGTTTCCAGGGCCCTTCAAGGACTGTGTAGATCAACACTGTTTTCTTTCTTTTTGGTTTTTTGAGACAGGGTTCCTCTATGTATCCCTGGCTATCCTGGAACTCACTCTATAGACCAGGCTGGCCTTGAACTAAGAAATCCACCTGCCTCTGTGCCACCACTGGCCCTCAACACTGCTTTCTGAAACATGGAACAATGTTTGCCTTTCCTGCTGCCATCTTCCCACAGCTGTCCAAGGATGTTTGCCAGGGGCTACACATTACCTCAGAGCAAAACAGGTACGCCCTCATAAACACACAGGAGCCCACCGACACTGCAGGCTGAGCACTGAAGAGGTTTGTCAGGCAGGTAACAAATACACTTTTCTCTCTAAACCCCAATTAAATATAGCTAGTTTTTTTTCTTAAAAGCACACTCTCTGTGTTAACATGGACATCACACGTGAGAGAATCTGAGAGTAGATGTTTCAAATTTTCCAGCTCCCTACCTAATCTCCCCGAGTGTCAATAGACATGATGGACATAAAGAGATTCTGAGATCTAAAGTTTGAGACCCACAATTCAGAGGATTAGTCATGACTGGGACACAGTCTACACTGCTAAAGTGAGCCACGGTCAAAAACAGTGGAATGTCTTATGAGCCATGCTTTAGTAGTCGAGCACCAGATAATGGGAAGCCTGGGCGATAGCCCTCGGAGTGCTCCATGACATCTGCAACTTCAGGACACAAAATGCTAGTGAGCACCTACTGCCCACTCCACAGCCCTCAAGGACTTGCGTCCAACAGGAAGTGGCTGTGCCAAGACAACCACAAAGCAAGAATGTGAAGGTAACTCAGTTGCCAAGACTTGCCTTCTAAACACCTGAGCTCCACCCCCAAAGCCCACATTAAAAAAAAGAAAAGAAAAAGCTGCACAATGGAGTACTACTCAGCTATTAAAAATAATGAATTCATGAAATTCTTAGGCAAATGGATGGAACTAGAAAATATCATCCTAAGTGAGGTAACCCAGTCACAAAAGAACACACACAGTATGCACTCACTGATAAGTGGATATTAGCCCAAAAGCTTGGAATACCCAAGATACAATTCACAGACCACATGAAGCTCAAGAAGAAGGCAGACCAAAGTGTGGATTCTTTGGTCCTTCTTAGAACGGGGATCAAAACACCCATGGCTCACAGTCAACCAATGGACTGAGCACAGGGTCCCAATGGAGGAGCTACAGAAAGGACTCAAGGAGCTGAAGAGGTTTGCAGCCCCATAGGAGGAACAATAATAAGTACCAACCAGTACCAACCAGAGCTCCCAGGGACTAAACCAGCAACCAAAGAGTACACATGGAGGGACCCATGGCTCCAGCTGCATATGCAGCAGAGGATGGCCTTGTCAGGCATCAATGAGAGAAGAGGCCCTTGGTCCTGTGAAGGCTCGATGCCCTAGAGAAGGGGAATGCCAGGACAGGAAATAGGGGAGGGGTTGAGAGGGGGTAGGGGCATAGGATAGAGGTTTTCGAAGGGGAAACAGGAAAGGGGATAAAATCTTAAATGTAAATAAAGCAAATATCTAATAAAAAATTCTGTACGTGAAAGCTGGGTGTGGTGGCATGGAGAGGTAGGGGCTGAATCACACGAACTGGCAGTTCATCCATTGAGTTCACTGGTCTGTGGTACTAATCCTTTTCATTAGACCGACGCTTAATCCTGTGTATAAAGATCAGGAAGCGCCCAATGCTGGCAGCCTATAAGTTTGTGAACGACCCGAGAAGCTGGAATTCTCCCTAGGAATGATGAATCTACAGTATCACCCTCTCAAATAAAATCCAATTTTCTGAATCTGGCCTTGGTGACCCAATGTGTGATTGTTGCTCTGATGCTTACACAATTGGGGCAATAAAGATAATTTCCTACCGCAGGAGGAAGGCTAGGTTGGAAAGGGAAGCCCTGTATCTTTTGATCTACTGTCCCACCTTCCTAGGCTATACACTAGAGAATTCATGAGCAAGGCTGGCATTCAACTCAGTGAGTTAGGGAGGTGGACCTCATTGATGCCCTAGGAATCTCTTAAACAATCAAAATCAACCGTCACGCCCACTGTGGCAGTGACAAGAGAGTGCTTCTGCGGTTTGCCAGCTACGGGAGCTAATCAAGTTACCAGAATGTGGGCAGCAGTTGGTAAGGAACAGAGGATGACTTCGGTGTCTCATGGACGATGATCTGAACTGTGGGAGAAACATGCGGTTTTCTCTTGCAACCCCCTGGAATCTTAGGGCTGCTCATTTCTGCAGCAAAGACTAACCTCTCCTAACTGACACAATAAAGTTGTCAGTGCAGTTCCATGTACAACAGACACACTCAAGGGTCAAGCTCTCTTGTCTTGCTCTACCGGTTAACTTTTAGACGCTGGGTGTGGAGTGAGACAGGGAGACACAACACTGGATTCCACAAAGCCTAGTTGGGGAAGTGTTTGCTGGGCAGGTGTGAGGAACCTAGTTCAAAACCCAGAACCCCTGCACTAACACGAGTGTGCTGACTCGTGGTGGGGCAGACAAGCAAGTAAACAAGAAGCAATGGTCACCTGCTGTTTGTAAGACACCTGAAAAAGTCTCACCCATCCAGACGGGACTTTGATAGACACGTAGTCACAAATGCTCATAATGCTGGGCAGCAGCTAGATTTCTTAGGAAATTATCGTGTATAAGTAGACATGACTAACTGGGCTTCCCTTTCCCATGGAATACACTATTTTACTCTATTCTCCTTCTCTCTCCTAAGGATACCAATTCATAACATTTTTTATAATATCGTGTTATTTTTTATTTTCAGACAAAGACCTACCATCTCTCTAGTCATAAATTCATGTCTGAGCTGTGGATGATAATGAAATGACAGTGATGAATGAATGAATGAATGAATGAATGAATGAAAACAGCCCTGTTCCCCCCTGTGTACAGATCACGATGCTAACAACCCTTTGTGATGGTTTGTATATGCTTGGCCCAGGAAGTGGCACTATTAGGAGGTGTAGCCTTGTTAGAGTAGGTGTGGCCTTGTTGGAGTAGGTGTGGCCTTGTTGGAGTAGGTGTGGCCTTGTTGGAGTAGGTGTGCCACTGTGGGCATGGGCTTTAAGACCCTAATCCTAGCTTCTGGAAGCTAGCCTCCTCCTCTTTGCCTTCAGAACAACATGTAGAACTCTCAGCTCCTTATGCACCATGCTCCTGACAACAGACTGAACCTCTGAACCTGTAAGTCAGCCCCAATTAAATGCTGTCCTTATAAGAGTTGCCTTGGTCATGGTATCTGTTCACAGCAGTCAACCCTAACTAAGACACCCCTGTTCCTCCTGTGCACAGCCCACATGCAGCGCGCTGACACATGCAGCCCCATTTGCTTCCAGCGTCGTCTTCACACATCATGAGTATTCACGTTTGTGGCTTTTCCTCACTGCTCTCCTGAGGAATTTGTCTCTCAAATCGTGTCATCTGCATTGCACAGACATGCCTTCAGTGTGGGCAGGATATTACATGTCCTTGTTCTGTCATATTTTATTTACCTTTGTAAGAGTTGATGAAAATTACCATATAGGAACAGTACAAAATAATTCATACTTTGACTCTAAATAAGAAAAAACCCAAAAAGTGATAAATAAGAGGTCCTGTGCTCTCTTAACAAGACTGATCATCAGGCAGAAGAGGGTGGGGAGGTCCCAGAGGACTGAGGCCTGGCTTCCTGTACGTTTGAAGCTGTGCCCCTCTGAGCCTTCCTCCCCAGGTCGGGGCAGCACCATGACACTGGCTCCCTGGTTAACATGTGCCTGTTGCTTAGTCTGCCGGTGGCGCTGTGGCGAATGACACCCAGACATCCGAGACGGCCGTCAAAGCGCATTCTCTCATAAGCAGACCAAATGAGACAAGGAGGTCAGTGATGGAAATGCTTGATTCATGTGTTAAAATGAGGCAATCCGAAGCTCTTTAAAGATAAGGCCCTCTAAGCTGGGGAGATGCTCTGGCGCAGAGCGGACTGCTGCACAAGCCTGAGACCTGCACAAGGCTGAGTACCCAGAACTCACACCCAGACTCACTTGGACCTGACTGGGGATCTCAGGACTGGGTAGACAAAGTCAGGGTCCTGGGGTCACCTGCCCACCAGTCTAGCCTACGGGCCAAGCTTTAGGTCAGCAGCTGAAGAACGGCTGTCTTACAAGTGAGACGCATGCTGCCACACTGATGGATGGTGACTAGGGTATTCAGCCAATGAGAAGGCACAGCTGAGACACCCACTGAGGCTGCTTTCTATCCACAGGATGATACCTGCCCTCTCTGTTGAGAAGCACTGGTCAGCGCCTACCTACTGCAATCATCAGAAAATGACTATGTGCTAAAATAGCGGTTAAAGCCAAAGTCTCCATTGTTTCTGAGACGTGTCCAAAGTCTACCAGCATTTAAGCATGTAAGCTGCCTGTTCTACCTTCCCATGAAAACTTGCCTCAAATGCCCACTGGCACCAAATCTAATCGCAAACAGATGATTAACTAACTCATTGACCATACTCTCACTGGTTTGCTCTAAGTAAGAAAACAAGCTTTCTCCCAATGCCTAATTTTATGAGCTTAATTTCCTATCTGATTTTGACCATTAAGATCAAAAGTCTGAGAATGTTTTAAAGGAAAAGTGTGAACATGATTCAAAGCCCTCACCACTCCTCAGCAATGAAAAGCAGTTCCTTTCCTAATCACACACAGAACCATGAACAGTCCGCATCTCGCTGTGGACGACAGGGTTTGGCTAGAAAGGTGATCTGCCTTCAGATTTTCAAGATGAGATACACTTCCAACTTCAGACTCACTGCAGACCACTGGAAATCTCCCTCCAAAATCTGCCCCTCTAGTCCCCTAGCCCCATTATCCTGCTTCATTTGATTACATAGCACATATGTGTGATCTATATACAATGCATATACAATGTATCTATAATATACATATACATATCTATAACATAGATACATTGTATATATAAGGCACAATGACCTTGAGTGAATACATACACTCATTTTGTTGACTACTAACTGAAATAATAATGTTTTAATTTTCAGGGGCTGAGGAGACCACTCAGAGGCTAAGAGCACTAGGTGTTCTTCCAGGGGACCCAGATTCAATTTACAAAACCTACATGACATCTCACATGTGTCTGCAACTCCAATTTCAAGGAAATGACACTTTCACACATACATGCAGGCAAACCACCAATGTACATGAATTAATATATGTTTTTATTTAATTAAAAATTTAAAAAATAATTAATTTTTAAAATTTAAAAAAATGACTAATTTTTAAAAATTACAAAAAATGTTTTAGTTTTCAAGCTATTAAACCAGAATAATATGTAAATCTCATTAGGATAGAGGCTGTCACCCAAATATAAAGTTTCTCTCAGAATCCACAAAATGTAGCATTATCTGTTGGATGGGTGATTAGATGAATGGATGTAGGGATGGAGAGAAGATACATTTTTATAAGTCGCCTTCAGTTAACATAAAAAAATTATTACCTCCCAGAACTCTGTAAAATGTATGCTCTACTAGCTTTTGTGCAAACTCAGAGCTTAGACTATTAGTAAACACTCTACATTTAATAAATGCTGTGTAACTGTCATCAGAATTGGGCCCCTAATTCATTACACATGGCCTGCAGACTGTGTTCTGTGTCCTCTGTGCCTGCTGGAGTCTTGTGTCTGAAATACCTAGTCCCAGTCTCCCGTAACAGCAAAGCAGGTTGGGCTCTCAGAGAGGATGCCAGCACTGGGGACACTGGCTGGGATCATCACTGCATAGAGCGACCCAAGTTCTAGGAGGTGGGAGTCCTGAGAGTCAAGAGGGAAAAGGGCAGGAAAAGGAAACAGTTTGCAAAAGCCATCCCCAAACCACAAACAGAGTAGGGAAAAGCCGAGTTGCCATGGTTACGAGGCTAGTTCCTCTTGTCCTTGACCTCAGGAGGAAATGGCTGCACACTTGCACTCTGCCTTCTGGCCTGCACATGGACAGTTCACCTGCTGCTGCACATGGACAGTTCACCTGCTGCTGCACATGGACAGTTCACCTGCTGTGCTTTAGGGGGATATCTTGTGCAACTCTCCTGGTCTTCTACTCCAAGGAGCCCCTGAAGGATCTGACAGAAGTGTGTCTGGCAGCCATGTTCACACCTGCCTGAGTGTGGCAGCCTGTGTCCACACCTGCCTGAGCGTGGCAGCCTGTGTTCACACCTGTCTGAGTGTTGCAGCCTGTGCTCACACTTCCCTGAGTGTAGCAGCCTGCTTTCACACCTGCCTGAGTCTTGTACATGTGTCTACTTGCCTGTGGATCTTGTTCTGCACGCTTTGCACCTGTCCTTGGATCCTTGGCTGACCTCAGCTCCACGCTAGAGCTAGGACATGCTCGAGTCTGCACACCACATCCTCCTGCTCCCTTCTGAACAAGAAAGGCACCTTCCCCTGATGTAAGAAGTAGTCTGCAGTACAGTACTTGGGGAGTTCCAGTTACCATGATACCACGATCCTTTTATCATGGCAGTGGCATGTAGTCGGTGGAAACCATACCAACTGTGAAATGCTAACTTCTTTCAGCCGAGCATCACACAGTGACACCCTCTCTCAAGACACTGGGCAGCAGCAATGACCAAGACAAGAAGACAGACAACATAGCAAAGACAAATAGCAGACTCTCTGCAGGGTGCTGCGACACCGCACTGTGTGGTGGGTCAGCTATAGGACCGTATTTCAGCTGCATTTGCAACTCATGCCATAAGTCAGTAGAGGACCATTGCTATTCAAACTGTAAGAAGAAACGTGCTCAAAGGCAAGCAAGTCCAAAGCTAGGGACATGTCTAAAGGACATAGGAGCTCCTGAGAGTTAATGCTGAGCAATAAGTGAATCGAGACAGTTCTGGGTTATGACACAAAGAGTAAAATAAGTATATCCAAATCTCCTACACTGATAAATTCACAACAGAAATGAAAAAAAAAAACCAACCATGGGGAAAAGAGGTGTGTGTGTATAGAAAATGTTCAGTGGTGTGTGTGTATGTGTGTGTGTGTGTGTGTGTGTAGAAAAATGTTCAGGTGTGTGTATGTGAGCATGTGTAGAAGAATGGTTAGGTGTGTGTGAGTATGTGAGTATGTGTGTGTGTGTATATGTGTGTGTGTAGAAAAATGTTCAGGTGTGTGTGTGTGTGTGTGTGTGTGTGTAGAAAAATGTTCAGGGGTGTGTATGTGTATGTGTGTAGAAAAATGTTCAGGTGTATGTGTATGTGTAAGAGAGAGAGAGAGAGCATGTGTACAAGAATGTTTAGGGGTGTGTGTGTGTGTGTGTGTGTGTGTGTGTGTGTAGAAAAATGTTCAGGTGTGTGTGTGTATATGTAGAAGAATGTTCAGGTATGTGTGTATAAGTCAAAAGTTCATTTTGTGTGTCTTGCTCAATCATTTCTGTTTTGGTTTTTTGGACAGATTCTTCTTGGACCTAGAACCTACTGACCAGAATAGACTAGCCAAGCACCCAGCCCTAGGAATCCTGTATCCGTCTCCCTAGTGTTGGGAATATATGTTTGCACCACCACACGTGGCTCTTTAGGTCCTAGGAATCTGAGCTCAAATCCTCACATTTGTGTGTCAAACACGTTACCAACCGAGCCATGTCCTCAGCCCTGGAGAGAGTTCTTTAGAAAAGAATTCAAAATAATAAGTGCAGGTGAAAGAGGGAAACAGTGCACCGCCCCCAGAACTCTCCAGTCCTGACTGCCCTAGGCAAGACCGACCAAGTGGTCCTGGAACCAGTGGAGCGGCTGAGAAGACAAGCCACTAGTTTGTCCACAGATTCTTTTCTAACTTCCTTGTTCAAGATAGAATTTAACCCTCTCCTCCCCTAATATGTGGGTGCAGTTCATCACTCACTTCCAAGGGGAAAAATGCAGAGTGGAGAGAGAGAGAGAGAGAGAGAGAGAGAGAGAGAGAGAGAGAGAGACAGAGACAGAGACAGAGACAGAGACAGAGACAGAGAGACACAGAGACACAGAGAAAGCTAGAGCGAAAGAAAGCTAGAGAGAGACAGGACAGACTGGCATGTGGCACCACCAGTATCAAACACACCCACCAAGAACACACTGGCATCTTAGCCTCTGATAGGATACAAGCTGGGTGCATGCCCTCAGAAACTCTTCCTAAGAACCCACCATTTCTGTCCAGAGTCATAAGAGCCCAAATGAGGGTCACTGCAGGACCTCTGTTCAAGAGTCTGACACAAAGGTCCTCGAGAGAAAGAAGGACGAAACAATCAGAGACCAGAGAGACATGACAGAGAAATAAAATGTGATCAGAACACGTGGTAGAAAACTGGACCAAGCCTGTCATCTCAGAAAGTGGTCACGGTCACTGCTCAGTGACCAGGATCCTGGCCCTGCTGCCAAGAGGATTTTTTTCATTGAGTATTTTTTATTTATTAAAAAAGGAAGTAGAAATATTTCATGATAAAATTGAAGATTTACATGGAAAATATTTCTGATAAAATAGAAGAGATATATAGAAAAACACATTAAAAATGACAATTTTCATGGAAAATTAAAGAGTAAAATGGTAGATATAAAAACAATGCTAAATGAATTGAAAAAGGAAGTAGAAACATTTAATGATATAATTGAAGATTTAGGTGGAAAATATTTCTGATAAAATTGAAGAAAATGTTGAAAGACATGTTAAAATTGAAGATTATCATGGAAATTTTTTATATAGATATAATAATAGTAGGCATTAAAGTATTCCTAAGTTGATTGAAAGTGGAATTATAAACATTTTCAGGTAAAGTTGAAGATTTACATGGAAAACATTTCTGATAAAATTCAATAAATATATAGGAAAACATGTTAAAATTGAAGTTTATCATGGAAAATTATACAGATAAAATGGTATGCATAAAAAATAATCCTAAGTTGATTGAAAGTGGAATTATAAACATTTTCAGGTAAAATTGAAGATTTACATGGAAAACATTTCTGATAAAATTCAAGAAATATGTAGAAAAACACATTAAAATTGACTATTTCGTGGAAAATTAATACAGATAAAATGGTAGGCATAAAAACTTTTCTAAATTAATTGAAGGTGGAATTAAAAACAAATATTTTTCATGTAAATCTTCAATTTTATCAGAAAATGTTTGTAATTCCTTTCAATTAATTTAGTAATGTTTTTTATGTCTACCATTTTATCTGCATTATTCTTCATGATAATCTTCAATTTTAACACATTTTTCTATACATTTCTTCTGTTTTATCAGAAAAGTTTTCCAAGAAGATTTTTTATAGGTCTACAAGAATGGGTAAGCTGTCTCAGACCCTGGGAGACTCAGGACTGGACCACGCCCACGCTTCTGAAGGGAACTGTTAGCTTCCTTTCAGTGAACTCAATTCCACTTGTGGTGCCCTCATCTGATAACACAAATTTGGGTTTGCCACAGACCTGAAGAATGAGTTTTGAGCTTCCCGTTGTGTGGCCTCTGCTAAGTCATACTACAGCAGGCAGCACATGTGTGTCGATCCATGGACCTTCTGCAGCTCCCCCCACACCCCCCTGTGCTTGGAGAAAGATCTTCACAACTCAGAACCATCTCAGACCCTACGCTTCTGATGGATGAGTTCCCAGTGGTTCTCAACCTCCCCAGAGCTGCGACCCTTTAATGCAGTTCCTCATGTGGTAGTGACCCTCAACCATAAAATCATTATTACCTTGATACTTCATAACTCTAACCTTGCTATTGCTATGAATCATAATATAAATATGTGGCATGCAGGATATCTGGTATGCAACCCCCAAAGAGGTCGTCCTAACTCACATCAGTTGATAACTGCTGCTTTAACCTAAGTAGACAGCCACTCTCCATTTCTGGAGGAGAGCTGTAAAGTGAAAACCAATGAATATATTCTTTTTCTTTTCTTGTGGGGTGGAGAAACAGAGAGAGATGGAGACAGAGAGGGGAGGGGAAGGGAGGGGAGGGTTGGGAAGGGGAGGGAAAGGAAGGGAATGGAACGGCAGAGAAGGGAAGAGAAGGAGAGAGGGAGAGAAGGGGGGGCAGGGAAGGAGGTCAGAGCTTAGCTTTGGGAGACATCCCTCAGGAATTGTCCACCTTTTGTTTGCTTTGGGGAGGCATTGTCTTCCACCAACCTGGAACTCCCCAATCAGTTAGGCTAGTTCAGCCAACCCCATATGTTCTCCTGTAACTGCCAACCAGGACTGGGATTACAAACCCTGGGATTGGATTTGTGACTTATTCTCAAATAGGGAGAGACTTATTCTCAAATGGGGAGTAAGACCTGTGTTCTGGTGTAGTCTGTTCAGACATGATTCCAAGCAAGTATGCCATGGAGGAAGGCAAGGAGAGTTACAATCCAGACATGCAACTGTGGAGCTAATGTCTGTAAGGCCCTTTAGGGATCTATTCTGGGGCCTGAGGGCTTCGTTCTAAGGAATTATATACTGCTATTCATCATGTCTGTGATAGAATGAGTAGAAAATGTATTCGTGGCTGGACTACATTAATGGAACATGCTTTGAATGCATGGTCACATCTTGGCTTCATCTAGGCATAATGGACAAGGGGCACACAGGGGCAGGGCACAGCAGCCATGCAAAGATGGGGGCACATCACCACCGAAGTGTTTGTTTCTCCATCTTCCAAACCATTTGGGGGGAGGGGGAAATTCAAACGTGTAAGAAGTGTTGCATAGTTTTCACAGAGAGTGTCTGTATACCTAGCTTAGCTCTACCTGTGCTGGAATCTTAACAAAACCAGGATCCCATGAACAAGACCAGATAATCATAGTGATTCAGAATTGTTAATGGGGACTTGGAAGACTTGGCTCCCAGGCCCAGTACAGCCCTTGCCTGTGAAAACAAGGTTTTGTTAGGATGTAAGCCGAATCTGTGGGGAGTAGATTCAAAGGAGCCTCCATGTCCTGCAGAGCTCGGAGGGCACAAGCTTTCTGGGTGGTGCCTGCCCAGGTCACCTCAAACCCTCCTGACAACTCCAAGAAGTTAACCTTGGCTTGCTATAAAGTAAGTAGAAGGGGATAGATAGCTACCTCAGATTTCCAAACTCCCCAAAGCAGAGCGGCCATGGTAAGGTCCCTGTGCTGGGCTGAGTCAGGCCTGGGGAGTCCTCCAGACAGCTTGCCTGCAATGGTGTCCAGCCCCCTGGTGGGATGCTCTTAGCTGGATAGCCTGTGTCTTCTCTGGCTTGCCACTGATCCCGTTCTCTATTACTACAATATTACACACGTGGTTCTCCTTGAAGGCTGTTCTCAGTTTTGAAGAGACCATCATTATTTAACACCAGTCAGAGGTGAGGTAGCGCTAATTCAAGCCTAACCCTAGATTGGCATGTGAGAAACTGAATCAAATCTGGATTCCTATGCACATGAAGAGGAACGCTCAGAAGGAGAAAGGATGTTCCTCAAAGACATAGCTTTAGCGGTGCTATAAATTTGTGAAATAAAGTTATATTATCTTAAAGTTCACTTATGTCCTCTGCTATCAAATTAGAGGATTTGGAACTTAAGAATATATTACACATGTCTTTATATAATGGATCCATAAATAGGATATGGATGGATCTATGCTATATGCATACATAGTATGTGAGATATCATCTATATATCCATATCGTTAGAGTGTGTGTGTGTATATATATATATATATATATATATATATATATATATATATGCATATATTTATACAGACATGCATATACACATACTAATGTGTGTGGGGGGGGGGATATGCCAACTGATATTTCCCTCAGCCAGCATGAGCAATGATGAAAAGCCTGTTTTCTCGCAAGGAAATATATCATGTAAGAACCCTTTATTTCCCAGAAATCGCAGTGCAAGCTGGGAGTGGCAATTCTGGCTGACTCATGAGTCACCCGCAGAGTAACTGTAAGGGTGAGATGCATTGTGGACTTGACTCCACCAACAAAAGTGACCTCGTCTGAGAGCTTCCTGTGGGCCCGCTCCACTCATCCTCTTTGGAGCACTTCCGGTTTGTGATTCCCTAGAACTCTCAGAAGAAGGGAAATGGGGAAATTCTCAGCAGAGAAGCCAAGAAGGAAGGGAAGGTGAAGAGACACAAGTCCCCAGACACCCCCTTCCCAGTGACTGGAGGCCACGGGGTGACCAGTGTCTGCAGCGCAAAGTGCCCTTCTCTGGACTTGGGCAGTGTGTATCTGTTTGTCCGAGAGGGACCTGTCATCATAGCACTAGGTAACACACGCCTCAGAGGCAAGAAGAGATGCCACCCAAAAGTCTCAGTCCCACTTTCTCCTGGCTATTCTCTCTGAATACCACATGCCTCTGCTGGGATTAAAGGTCTCCTCAAGCAGAGCTGGGGAGATGGCCCCATGGGAAAGAGCACTTACCAAACACGAGGACCTGAGTTCAGTTCCTAGCACCCATGTAAAGAAATGGGCATGGCTCTCTCTACGATATTCTGCCAGCCTAGTTCTGGGCTCACAGCCTTCATATATACACACGTGAACACACACATACACACACACACAATATATATATATATGTGCATATATATGCACACACATATAAACAAACATACACATATATACACACATACATATACACACATACAAGCACACATATACATACACATATGTATGCATGCACACATATATGCACATGCATACAGGTGTGCATGATGCACACATATGAACATGCACACACACATATGCACACACATGTACATACATATACATGTACACACATGTGTATACACACTCAGTCTCCTCAAATCACATACTGGCTTGTGAAACACACAGAGTACTTCAATGAAAATGTCCCTGGAAATATCTCTTGGCTGAATAGGAATCTACCACATTCTGCTCAGAAAAATGGGTGGATCTAGCTCAAGAAAACACACAGACAGCACAGGGCCTCTGTAATTGTTAACAGCTCACTGCAGTAACGTAAGCACTGTGTGGTAGGCTCCATCAGAAGGGCCTGTGGGGATGAATGTATACCCACATGCCTTTTAAATAGGCACCACACCAACACCCATTTTAAAGACCAAGAAATGGAGGCTCAGAAACTTAGGTGAGATGCCTTGTCAGCAAGCATCAGGATAACCTGACTGGGTGGGTGTAACCACTGAAGACAGGTTCCTTTCAGAGCCATGCCACTGTTCAGGAAGCCTGAGACCTCCAGAGCTAGGCTAGCCCAGAGTCAACCAGGACCAGGACATGAGAGTGTAACCTGAGTGATTTAAACTTTCTCTACATCCTTGAGTTTGGCCTCCTGTCAAAGGCACCTCTGTCTAGCTGGTTCTCCACACCTAGGGTATGTCCCTCCATGTGGTTCTAGTGTGACAGAACCAAACCAAGGGGACCCTTTATCAGGATGCTCAGCCCCTCTGTTCCTGTTTCCTCTGTGAGTCGGGTGATCGGTGGAACACTGTCTTCCGACTCCCCAGACTGTCCCTGCCCCAGGGCCTTGGCACTCCTTGTCCCATCGATAGGCCTTGCTCTTCTGTTTCCTTTGCGTGTCCGCCTGCCACCCTAGCCTGGTCACCATGACTTCAAGGAGTCCTAAGCCCCACCCTCTGGCCCTTCCCATTCCGCCTCTGGCTTCCTGGTGTAGGGCACCTTGGCATGGCTCTGTTCCAGGCTCTATGTGCAACATCTCTGCCCTGATGCTACCTTCTCCATCTTCACTGGGCTGGGGGACCAGGTTATCCACCTGTATAGTCTCAGCTAGTGCACATATGGAATACAACTTAGTGAGTTGATTCCCACACATCACTCAGAAAGAACAGCCATGTTTCTGGAAGAAACAGTCTCGAAACAGCCTGAAGAGAGCTCAGCATGTTCTTCTAAGACCAGGTCTATATTCGCTGTTTTGAAGTCCCTGAGATTAATCACAAATCTGAGTATTCACAGGAATTCACTGAAGGTGCCCAGCACACAGTGGGCACCTTGGGAGGAAGCACACAGACTACTTGCTGCCTGGAGCCGTCAACTACTACGATCCCTGAAGGCAGCTTCCTCTGAGTTATGCCTCCCACACAACAATGGCGCCACAGGGTGTGACGTGAGCTGCTCCCTGTCTAGGTGGAGTCCTCAGAAACGAAACTGATCGCAGTATGACTATTTGAAGACCTTTAAACCAACAACGCCCAGTGAGTGGATCTGTGTCCAGGGCAGGATCCTGACGCAAGGGAGGGGGTGCAAAATCACCTTGGAAATTTGTCACCGAGCACGGTGGTTCTAGTGTTTCAATTGTCATTGCTGTTTATGAGCCGTGGCCTTCGCGACAGAGCCGAAATGTGTCCTCCTAAAGATGTCCCCGAGATAGGACATTGCTCTGCATTGTTTCCGTGCATACCAGTGCTTCTGTCCCAGAGAGACCCACCCTCCTTTTAACGGCCGATGACAGCCCCAATGGCTGGGCAGAAATCAGTTGAAGGAAAGGGAAGTCTTGTCGGAAATGAGATTAATCTTGTAACGAGTGTTCAGCCCTGATAACCCATCTGGGCAGAAAGCTGCTTAAACTGGGGAGCAATTAACCTTCACCCGGCAAGTTCTGTCCAACCGTTATAAATATTAAAGAGACAGAATCCTTCCCTGCTCCCTGTAGACTAAACAACCAGATCTGAATTCCACGTCAACGGCCCCTTACAGATGTGCACAGATGACCAAGTTCGGGAGAAGAGTGGACAACAGCAGAGTCCTGATGACCACCCTAGCAACCTCCGCCTGTGGCAACCTCCACCCGTGGCAACCTCCGGCCTCAGGCTCAGAAAGCTGGGTCCTGAGTGTGAGCCTCCACTGAGCCGTTTGGAAGTGAACCATCTAGCTTTAAGAGAACAAGAGCCAGCTGCTCGAGGGCTGTCCACCCCTGGAAGGCAACCCGAGGCTGCCTCTTTCCTTCCATGTATCAGCAGAAATACATCAAGCTGTCTCCCTCTACATTCCCTGCCTGTAGACCACAGAACCATTGCATGCGTCGTGTAGCTAGAGACCCAGAAGACAGAGTTGCTGTCCCCTTTAATCTCTGAGAAGTTACTGGCTTCATAAACAGCAAACCAGTGATCTCATCGTTATCAGCCCACACTGTAAGGATGGAGCTAACCAAAGGGCCCCGTGAAGCACCCAGAGGCTAGGCCATCTACTGGGAAAGCTCTGGCTAAAAATAGCCCTGAAAGCCCAGAGCAGGACCAGCAGTCACTCATCTTATCACCCAGGCAGTGGTAGCCTTCGTTAGGACGAGCTTACACGGAGCCTCTGGGCTGAGTCCACGCATCTGATGCTTAGGTAAACAGGTAAACCAGATGATGTTCATGACTAGCTACAAAGAGATGTTGGGTACCTACCATAACCAGTGTTTAGATAAGAAAAAAGACAAGACACATCAAAATTCACACACAAAACCATACAATGATCCATGTGACCATCTTGCCTGTGGGGAGGATCGCAACTTATACCTTTAACTTTAAAATAAAGGAAATCTGAAAGCATTCATTTAGCAAGCCCTGAGTAAATTTATCTACCTTGGGGTTTTAACAAAGTTGTCGCGCTGTCCTTACGCAGCTCTTAAAGCTGCCTGCAAGTTCTCATCTCTGCTTCAGAGCCAGTGGGTAAGCCCTGGCGCTCGAGGCCTTGTGGACATGGACGTGTTTGGGCACAACCAAACATGTTTCCATGGTTACCTCGCCCACATGGTTGGATATAGGCCAGTCCCCAAAATAGGATCTGAGCACGGCATGGCACAGGTGTGAGTCACAGAGAGAAAAATTACTGTAGATTGGGGGAGAAGGTTCCCCGGAAACAAGGGTTTGCTCAGGGAAACTTGCGATCATCTGCTTAATGGTGCCTATCTGCCTTGTGGGGAGAACAAGCCCTGACCATCCATGTAGAAGCTTTAAAGTCTTAATCCCATATCCGAGGGGCCTGCCTCACCCCTGTATCTGCCATCGACTTACATGTAAAACAAGATTCCATTATGCGAGCCTATCTCTACCCATCATTTTGTGAGTTCCTTGGTGTTCTAGATGGACGGGCAGCTGCACGTGAGCCGGACAGACTTTCATCCCTGATCAACCTCCTTGTGCACAGGAACTAGGCGAGAGCATTCAGGCAATGTAACACATGCATGCACGTGACACAGTCCACAGCTGCTTCCTAATCTTACAGAGCCCTCACTGTTAGCAGCACGATGAAGCTCTGAACTCAGAAACGGAGCTACTTCAGAAGACAGCACCTGAGAGGGCTGTTCACACCTCTCAGCAAATACCAAAGGCACAGAAGCAAGGGACTCCTCAGCAGATACCAAAGGCAAAGGCACAGAAGCAAGGGACTCCTCGGCAGATACCAAAGGCACAGAGGCAAGGGACTCCTCGGCAGATACCAAAGGCACAGAGGCAAGAAGGAATGGACGAGGCCTGACGATGCCAGCGTGTGCGCCCACTTTTTGGAGTTCAGCCTTTGGACCTGGGACATGATGAAGCCTTCCTGTGAAGAAAGCCATACAACCCCATTTTCCTAAGAGGGTAGGTGAGGCAAAGAGAAGAAGGGTGACTGACTGATGCAGCAGCAACGCCAGAGGGCTTGGCAGCACCGTGAGTCTGCCTCACGCCTCTCTTGCCATTGCTAAGTCAAGTGATAAGAGAAACCACAGCATCACGCTGGGTATCCTGCAAAACTGAACCAGCTGAGCGCTTCACCCTACAGTGATTTTGTTTTGATTATCACCCAGGAGCTAACCCTGGTGGTGACCGGCACGCTATCCAGTTTCTTGTTTTCCCCTAATAACATGAATCACATTCCTACCTTCTAGAACACTGTTAATAAATACAGTGTCACTCGTATGCAGTCATGAGGTCAGGCCACCAGCATCGTTGTTCTGCCTGACAGGAACAGTCGGGGACCTGAGCCCTGCTCTTCCAAAGAGGAGACCACCTGCAGGGCAGAACTGGGCCTCTGTGATGTGACCTTCGACTCCTCCTTGCCTGTGGTGGCTGAACAGTGTGCCTACAAATCTGCCCACCTGGGATCTCAGAGCCTGTTTAGAGGTTGGGTCTTGCCAACATAATAACAGCTACAAGAATGCCACACTTATTTAAAGTCGGTCCTAGAGTCGGTGAGAGCATCCTCATTAGAGAGAGAGAGTACACTGAGAGAAGGCCACGGTTAGACTGAAGGGGACCACGAGCATCCCGGGCAGGCAGTCACACCAGAGAAGAGGCCTGGGGTCTGTTCCTCAGAACCTCTGTGAGAAGCCTGCCCTGCCAGTGCAACTGGGACATCCGTCTTCCCTAACTGGGAGAGAATGCCGTGCTTGGAGCTCAGTCTGGGGTGCGGGGTGGTACTTTGTCAGAGTTGCCCATTAAACTGATATCCCAGTGTGGCTGCTGTTTGTAACAAAGCAACACCTGCCCAGCTTAGGACATCACATGACCTGGCATTTGCCTCACCATCTTAGTCAAACGTCCCCAAGTGCTGGGTTTATGCCAAGAACTGAGTTCCTCCCTGGTTACAGCAACCAGAGAGCGGTGAGTTCTCGGGCTGTGTATCTTTCTTTATAAACCCTTTCATGGGAACATCTCTGCTTAGAGCTCCTGCCTTGATTTCTCCACTTGGGAGAAGCCCGCCCTGTACTGGTGGGAGATGTGCCCCTTCACATCCTAGAGGGCAAACAGTATAAGCTGATTTAGATTCCTGAAAACTCTATTTGTTGTGTTTTATAAAAAGATATGAGAAGAGAGAGAGATGTTTGGTGGAGGCGTGGTATGGTGTCATGGAAGGGGGTACCTCTGGGGGGGGGCCCATGCTGAGGCTCCCCTCCCCCTGAAAGACCAGCCACATGACAATGGTAGAGTATAGAATAGAGTTCATTCAGGACATGTGGATGGGAGTTGAGAGAATGGCAGAGAGAGAGAGAGAGAGAGAGAGAGAGAGAGAGAGAGAGAAAGGAAGGAGAGGTGGGGGACAGGAGTAGAGGAATACAGGCCGGCCATGAGCATGTGGAGAGGGAGGGGAAGGGGTAGGGGGGAGGGGGAGGAGGAGGAGAAGCAGGAGAAGAGCAAGAGAGCCAGAGAGTGAGGAGGGGGGCAAGCAGCCTCTTTTATAGAGAGTCTAGAGAGGCGGGCACACCCAGCTGTTGCCAGGTAACTGCGGGGTGGAGCCTAGACAGATGCCAACACTATCTGTTTTAAAACAATGTTAAAAGTCAAAAAAAAAAAAATTAAAAACCAACAGGACAAAGTTCGAATGTAATTCCCTAATATTTTCCAGCCAATAATTGCAAGCAAATTACTCGACAATTAATTCCATGCATTCCTGTTCCTCCGGCCAAAAAAAAAAAAAAAAAAAATCCTGCTTCTCTTGTAATTATCCAAGAACAATTAAGTGTATGGATCCAAAACGCAATCAGCCCAGGACACAATGGGCTCTCGGTGACCAGTCAAGCTGCTTCCACATTTCGACTCCCAAATAAAAGTCATTTCCTTTCCTTTGATTCCTTACACACTAGAACGTGCTTTAGCTGGGTCGGGCTGGGAAAGACTGCACACAAGCTGGGTCTCCTCATAAGCTCATTCCTTCAGTGACACCCCCGGAGGTTTACATGAGCTGGGAGAGAAGGAAGAGATGAAGTCTTAAATGATCAACTGAAGAATGCTCACTGAAAAAGTGGGGGTTCAGGGCTACAGTGCTGTTGCACGAGCAGCTGTCCTGCCTGCTCCTACAGGACCAACGCTGCTGAACGCAGCAGTTCTAAGAGGGAAAAAGACCTGAGAGTGGGTAGGGGAGATTTGTTAAAAAAGAAATGGTTCAGTGGGTGACTGAAAGGAGTTAGAAAAGAAAACAGAAGAATGTGGCTCAAGTCCATTACATGTGTAAGGAATTATGAATGAATAAGTAAAGATTTAAAAGGATGTGACCCTTCAAGGAAACTAGGTAGAGTCCATAGAGGACTCTCTATGTATTTTTTCTTTTCTGAAAACTACGTGTAGATATATCGTTACACAAGCAAACATCTTTAACTGCCACCACAGACTCCAAGTTTCTCAGAAGATTACAAGTGTACGGTTTTCTCCATTTGTTTTTATTATGTTTAGTTATGCGCACATATCTATGTCCCATGTGTGCAGGTGACTGTGGAAACTGCAGGGAAGTGCTGCATCACCTGGAGCTGGAGTTGCAGGTGGCTGGGCATGAGCTACCTAATATCGGTGCTGGAAACTAAACTCAGGTCCTTCTGAAGAGCAGTAATCGCACTAGGACACTGAACCACCCCTCCTAGTCCCGTTTCCACCATTTTCTACATAACATTTAATCCATACGACTTTGCTGAATTAAATAATATATGTGTGTATTTTGACATTTTGGTAAGTAATCCACCTCGCGGACCTGCACTGATGTGGTGCTGCACCTTGGAATCTCGCTCACAAGAAATTTGGAGCGGTCTTGGCCCCTAGCACAAGCACTGGGTAACTACAGGAGAGATCAGGTACATGAACTTTCCTGAGTACTATACTGGCTTTATCATTATTATGTGTGTATAAAGACTCATGTCACTTCCCTTAAACATGTGCAGTCAAACATTAAAGTATCATTTATGCCACAGATGGAGAAACATGTAGGTTTATTGAAGAAAAATACATTTTGAAATTGTGCATCCACCTGGAAAAGGACCTAAAATAAAATGACCTTGATTTCCCATGACATGAAAAAGAACTGACCCTTCAAAGATCATTTCCTTATCCTTTGGTGTCTCCTCACTGTTATCCACATGATCACTCAGACCCTCACCAAGGGAGCAGTTATTCATTAGACCAACGTTTACCTGGGATGTGTGTCTTATCAGGAATCAGCATAATGAAGTAACATAATATTTGGGGATCAGAGCAGTGAGCCTTTACAGCCCCGATTGGAGGTTTTCTGACCATGACTAGTGTGACATATGTGTGTGTGTGTGTGTGTGTGTGTGTGTGTGTGTATGTCAGAGACAGAGAGAGAGTCAGAGACAGGGAGAGACAGAGATAGACAGAGTCAGAGAGTCAGAGACAGGGATAGAGACAGAGAGACAGAGATAGAGAGTCAGAGACAAGGAGACAGAGTCAGAGACAGAGACAGTCAGAGACAGAGAGTCAGAGACAGGGAGAGACAGAGACAGGGAGACAAATAGAGAGGGACAGATACAGACAGAGCCAGAGATACACAGTCAGAGACAGAGAGACAGAGAGATAAAGACAGAGAGAGAAAGAGTCAGAGAGTCAGAGACAGGGAGACAGAGACAGATTCAGAGACAGACAGACAGAGACGCAGAGACTGCTGACTGAAGGCCTGAACTCAGGGTACTTGCGAGGCAAGTGTTCTACCCTGGTCCCCCTTTCTACTTTGAACTATTTTGACCCAGGGTCTAAGTTCCCCAGGCTGCCCTGGAACCCACACTGTAGCCCAGGCAGGTCTTTGTGCTTTCAATCCTCTTGCCCCAGCCTCCAGAGGACCTGCCACTTTCTCTCAAGGTCCCTCAGCTGGGAATTGGTAAACACCAGGCTTCATTCACCTCTAGGGCTGCTCCGGACACTGGCTCTCTCCTCCTTCGAGAGCTGCAGGGTCTCCCTTGCCCGAGCATACCCAGGGCCTAAGGCTGACAGAGAGTAGATCGATGCCTTTTAAGTCCCCATCTTGATTTTCCTTCTTGTTTTCCTGGGATTGTAAAAGGAGAGCTGAGTTCAACTACTCAAGACTGGGTCTGTCCTTGTGCCACCAGACAGTCACTTGGCTGTATTTCTCATGTCTCACAATCTGCCCGCTATACACAAAACTCTAAAGGGTCAAAGTGCATTGGGCTTAAAGACAAACAAGAGAATCAATTACAGCTGGGAAAGACAATTGATGTACCTCGGAAAAGTAGACAGCATGTAAGCTTTTAAAATAGAAATAAAGGGGAATATGATGGGACATGTTCCCAACAGGGAATGGAGAAAGGGTCACTAATTCAAGGCTAACCTGAACTACACAGCGAGACCCTGCCTCAAAACATAAGCGACTGGGTTGGAAACACAGCTCGTGGATAACAGTGCATACCCTGCTCCTACAGAGGATCCATGTCCAGTTCTAACTGATATTAGATGGTTTACCATGGTCTGTAACTTCACCTCTAGGTGATCGGACACCTCTGGCCTCTGCGGGCACCTGTACTCATGTGCACACACACACATTTTTAAAAAGATAATAAAAATAAAATTTATTTTTTGAATTATTTTATTTTAAAATAATTTTAAAACACAGAGATGGTGCTGAGTACCCAGAGCTCGCCCTTGCCCACCTACGTTCTCAATCATGTAAGGGAAACAAGTTTCAGAGAGTGGATAAAAGTCATTAGATAGAGGAGCTTGCCTCCCATGCACTATGTCCTGGGTTCAGTTCCCAGTCCTGAAAAGACAAAAAGAAAGGAAGAAAGAAAAGAAAGGCAGCATAGGACCTGCATTTCTAAAGGAGCCGTAACAGGAAAAGAGCAGTAAATCATGATTTTAAAAATGAGTTTCATTTCTCAAATGTTTTTATCTGCAAATACAGAAAACGAAAGAAGCGCACAACATCAGAAAAGAATCAAACACCAGCAGGCCCTTGGTGGTGTGGTATAAGGCAATTTGATCTTCTTTTTCTGAATTTTAATTTTCTAAACCTCTATAATAGTTGCTTTGAAATGTAAAAAATGAAGAAATTGTTTATTGCTGTTGGTTCATCGATATTATTCAACAGTCCACATCAGTCCAGGCAAGGGGAATAAACCAAAATGATGCTCAGCTGGAGTGACTGGTCTTCTGAGGCAACCCCAAAAGTAAGATCTACATCCTCACATGTCTGCTCTCTGGCCCCACCCCTGAATCACGCAGCTCTAACTCATGGTATCCTGCAAACCACCCAGGCACTGACTGTCAGAGAGGCCACCTTGCAAACCTGTAGGCAATGACTCAGGGAGACTGATGGAGTTCCACTATCAGGTAACAAAGCACACAAGCAAGGAAGAGACCTTGTCTCCACTCAGGATGCTGAGAGTCTACACTGCAAGGTCCCCAACAAGATTGGCAATTGGGTTTAAAGAGGGGGCCGGGAGAGGGACTTGGGGGAACTCTCTCTTGGGGCCATTCAATTCTCTTTCACTTGGAACACAGTGAAGGTATATGGAGGGGTTGTGCAGATAGAAATCGCTGTGGGGTACAAGCGTGTCAGTTAGCACCCACTTGGAACACTGGATCATTCATCTACCAGTTCCCGAGTGAACGCTTGTCTCTGCTCCCACCAGCAGTCACCATCCCTTATGGTGACTACAGGACGAGTGGATTTCCCTATCCAATGGTATCCCTGTCACTACTGCAAACCTCACAGGAGACACCTGCTCTGTGTGAGTGGGGTCAGCAGTGAGGAGTGGGGGCTGCTTAGAGGGCAGTTATTCCTGACTTCTGCAGGATGCTTCAAGAGCAGTAGGCTCCATTTCCAGCCTGTGAACACCTTTCTCTGGGACCTTGCCAGGACTAGAACCTGAGGCTCCTGGGTGATACTTATTGTGTTTAGTTTATTGTCCAGTAGTACTGTTTGTTGACTTGATACATTTTCCCCCTACAAAGGGCCAGCTGCTGAGGACACATCCTGTAGATAGGTAATGGATGACTCCCTATTGTTCAGTGTTTGTGCTTCGTGGTCTTATTTGTTTTGCTTCAAAGGGCCTAAACAATTCACTCCCTGGAACAAGCAGTGTAAACTCAGCACAGAGAACAAACCGTGAGCTGACAGGTTTTGGATCCATAGGCCCCACTAAAGAGAGCTAGCTCTACAGTTGCTTTAAAAGAAACAATATTAGATGCCCTATTCATCCACTAGATCTTAGAGCCATAGATCTCTGTGACTCAAAATGCTGGAGAGACCTACCTAGCCCTCAGGATGCTGTCTATGTATGAGATAACACCGAGATTGAGAGACAGACAATCAAGTCGTCACTTTAAAGCTTCACCTCTGCACCTGTTACAAAACACAGAATCCTCCCTTGAAAATCCGGAGCAGTCTTGATCCCACTGGAAAAGACAGAAGGAGTAAAGAAGAGCACGCACCCTGCAGGGGCAGGAAGCTTCCACAAGGAGCACTTCCTGCCACCCGTGCCTCTGGTTGGCCTGGCTATCAGGGCAGGAAGCCAGCGTAGGAAGTGTCTGTCTACAAACCGTTTATCCTCAAGGTAACTGCTGGAGCAGCGCTCTGCTGTTTACCAAAGCAGTAAACACAGGGTCTAAAAAAAGATGTTTTCCCTCGCCAGAGAACAGGGCTTTAAAAAAAAAAATCTATGTTTTTTTTCCTCATAACCACTGACTTTAAAAACTGGTCGCCATGGTCTTCTGCTTCAAAAGCAAGGGCAGAGGAGGATTTCTGAGTTCCAGGCCAGCCTGGTCTACAGAGTGAGTTCCAGGACAAGCAAGGGCTATGCAGAGGAACCCTGTCTTGAAAAACTAAAAACTAGAAAGAAAGAAAAAAAAAAAAACAAGCCAGTCCAAGGGGCAGACATGGGGCTGGGGTCTGATGGGCAACTCCTCTCTGGGATCTGAAGAGGCAAAGCCTGGGCTTTTATAGCTGAAGGGTGGCACTAGGAATGCGGATTTTATTTCTCATCTAGAGCCTTCACAGCTCATCCTCTTTGCCCTAAAAAGAGCCAAGCCTACATAACAGTCCGTGTTAACTCAAGATGGTGGAAAGAATAACTCCTAGAGTCATGCGACTCTGAAAGTTCCTTGTATTTGGCCTCAGGCCATGCTTTTAATTTTTGGTGACTGTAAATATGTGTTTTAGCTCTAAGCATCCACATAAGATGAAGAGAAACTGTGTAAGGCAAAGCCATGTGTATGGGTGACCTCTGCATGAGGGCCAGGCCCACTCTCCTGAGACACCGTCTGACTATCATTGAGAATTTGAAGAACCATTCTGTGCGAGTTCCCTGGATGAGAGTGCTAAGAAGAACCACACCTAACAAGGACCCTGCTGGTGAATACTCAGGGGTCCTCTTGTGCTCTGGTGTTCCTTGTTATGTTTTTTATAAAAGTCCCTGTAGGGTTCACAGTGATACCAATGAAGGAAAGAGAAGAGCAAGGGTGGGGAGGAGGAAGGGAGGAAGTGGAGAGGGGAGGGGATGGAGGAGGGGGGAGCGAGCAAAGAGAGAGAGAGAGAGAGAGAGAGAGAGAGAGAGAGAGAGAGAGAGAGAGAGAGAGAGGAGGCAAGAGCAGGGAGGGGAGGGAGGGGGAAGAGGGAGAGGGGCAGGGAGGAAGAAGAGGGAGGGGAGGGAGGGGGAAGAGGGAGGGGGGAGGAGGGGGAGAGGGGGGAAGGCAGACCTACCCTGAAGAGTCAGGTAAGACAAGGGCAGACTCAGGCATTTCCCCAGCACTGGGGCAGGACACCTCTACACTCAGTGCTAGGAACAACTGTTTCTGTCAGAGCTTTTTATCAGATAACACAGAGAGGAGAGGGTCAAAGGAGCTCCTTGGATACTGGAAAGCTGAACTCACAAACTGGTGCTGACATGGAAAAATATGATAGGACAGGAAGCTGACCTGGACATGGGTACAAATGGCTTCGACTCACTGAGAGCTCATGTGTCTCGGGGAGTTCTGAACTCCTGGCCTTGTCCACTCTACGGTAACACAGTGGGAGTGATGGTTTTCCCAGGTGAGAGAGGCTCTGATTTGTGCAGGTCCACAATTTGAATCCCTGATGAGAGCCCTCTGGCTAGGCACACAGACAATCTGCACTATCTGAAGCTTCTGCCATGATCCCTTTTGTGAGTCCGGAGATCAACAATCCACCAATACCCCAAGAGGACCAGAGCTCTGCAGCCCCAGCTCCACTCTTCCCACCCCTAAAGAACAAAGTCCAAGGGAGAGCAGCTTCCTACTGAGTCCTATTGTGCCAGACTGAGGATCTGGCTACCCCCTCCCAGGGAAGCCCCTCTCCCATGGCCCTTCTGTGACTGCATCTGTGCCTGCCATCCCCTACAGGAATGATAAAACCAATCCTTTCCCGCAGAGTCTAGCAAAAGATTGAAAAAAGAAAGTATCAAGTGCCTCTCTGCTACAGATAATTGTGGGCTGTGGTGTCCTGTGCAGCCTCCGTGTTATTGACAGCTGCTGTACAAACACACAGGACCTCCCAGGAGAGCTACGCAATGTGAAACCACATGTTCTTAAAGCAATGTCTTAAGAAACATGCCTCAAATTGGGACATGAACTCAGCATGTTGACAAATTCTGAAATACTATTTCAATAGTTTCTTCTTCTGAGTGAAGCTCACGTGTACGCACCATCAAGTATGGCCGCACACCCATGCACAAATGGACTGTTATTAATTGGACTTGTGGATATTTACAACTAAGAGGCATAAAGTTGGGAGGGAGATGGGGTGAGGGAACTGGGGGCAGGTATAGGGAGGAAGTGGTAGATGACTATGCTTTAATATACACTGTATAAATATACAAAGCTGTCAAAGACTACATATAACATTTAAAAAATAAAAGCCCAGTGGGAGAGAAAATGAACAGAAATTATTTGAGTTGATTGACTTGGGCATTCATGTGGAAGTGAGGGCCTCTCTTCAGAGCTGAACCCATGATGGCGTTTATTAAACAGCAGAAGGAAAATGAAAAAGGTTCCGTGTATTATCTATCACACTCCACTTTAAAGACCGCACAAGAAATATGAAATCACAGGCATGGGTGTTTTAAAAGTAAGATTATTCAGGGCTGAGGTGGTTCAGTGCGTGAAGTCTCTGCTACTCCAGCATGAGGACCTGAGCTTAGAGCCCGGCACTGGTGGAGACGCAGAATCCAGGGGGAGCCACGCCTGTGAGCCCAGCAGTGGAACGCAGAAGACAGAAGACTGGCTCAGTGGCCAGTCAGTTTAACTGGATCAGTGTCTGGTCAGCACACATATGTACACACAGTTTCATGTTAACTCTCACACAGGCATGCACATGCGTATGCACACCTCCCACACGCACACACATTCTCACACACCCTCACACAGGCATACACAGACACACTCACACATATACACACATACACGCACACACGGACATAGACACACATGTACCTACATACACACCTGCACACACATACTCACACACAGGCATGCAAGACATACACATACACACATACATGTACATACATGGACACAGGCACACATGCACCTACATACACACCTGCACACACATACTCACACACAGGCATGCAAGACATACACATACACACATACATGTACATACATGGACACAGGCACACATGCACCTACATACACACCTGCACACACATACACACAGGCATGCAAGATATACACATGCACCCATACATGTATATACATGGGCACAGTCACATACCTGTGCACACACACACACATGCATACACACTCACACATAGGCACACACACACACACACACACACACACACACGCACGTGCGCACGCATGCACACTTGAGTGTGTGCCAGCCAAGCCTGTAGCATCTCTGCTTGATGTCCCCTATCACGCTTTCCAGAACTAAGCATGCATTGTTTCTACCAAGTGTTTGAAGTAATAGTGCTGATGTTGATGTTATAGTTGGATTCTGATGTGGCACTTTTAAACATAAATAATTTTACTTGGCTTTGGCATTTCTTTTCTGAAACTCTCAGCACTTATCTGCACACAACAGCACGGCACCTGTTCCTCCTGGGGCCGAGTTCCACAACACCCTGCCGAACACGACACTGGGCCCAGCGGAAACCCCTGACCCGAGTTTTCATTACTGATGCCTGAGACAGATCAAGGAAGTTCATACTTGAGCTGAGGACATGTAAGCCTGTCACCAACAGACCTGGAATCAGGAACCTCTACCCCTTGGATATAGCCAAATAAGGAAAGAATTCTTAGGGCCGAGTGGAGCCAAGTGATAGAGCTCTTGCCTGTCGTGCATGAAACCCTGGGTTCCCTGCCCAGTAGTAACTCAGGAAATAATCACATTATGTAGATATTTCTTTAAGCCAGGCATGGTGGTTCACACCTGTAATTGTGACATGGAGAGAGGCTAAGGCAGGAGGACTATCTTGAGTTCTAGGCCACCCTGAGGTACAAAGTGAGACCATCTCTAAAAGTCAACAAGTTAAAAAAGCCGAAATCAATCCCTGTCACCTGCAAACACAGAAGAGGTAAGATGTCACCATCAAGATTTCCAGCAGTTTATTGTCTAGCTACTTTTTGTGACAGGATGGCTGCTTGCAGGATTTTTTTTTTCACATAAGAGATGACAAAGTAGATGATTACAAGAACTCTCACTACCCAGAGTCTTATGTGTTCCAGATCATTCAGTACATCATTTTCCTCTGCAGAAAAACTCAGCACTGGGGAGACAGGAATAACCGGCATTAGGAGACCTCCAAGGACAGTGAGAAAGGCGACCATTAACCAGCTTCTTCTCCGAGCTTCCAGAGCCACGTCGCTCTGTCTGAGCCGTTGTGCCTGCTTATTTAGCACAAGGCCTACCAGGCAGCTCAGGGTATCATGGTGTCAAACAGGATCCCAAACTCAACGTCCTTATAGCTAGCTACACATTTTAAAACTCA